>NC_091093.1:26172500-26536666 GCF_024713975.1 Paralichthys olivaceus
CATCTCCTCGGGAGAAAGTGCGGAGAATCTCCGGAGTTCAGTGCACGTTTGAAAGCAGCTAATGTATTACAGAGTTCAAAACAACCAAACTCTAAGACCCTGGCCAAACACAAGACTTAACTGTTCCCTGTGTGTGACTGCAGGATTGTAGCGAGGCTTGAAGAGCGGAGGGAGACCATTTCAGAGCTGCACAGCATGACACCAGTCACCTTAGAGCTGAAGTGCATAGCAGCATAATAACAGCAGTGAGAGACAGTAACTCTTATTGACATGTGCCCATGATTTCAGTCTGCTCTTTGTATGCTTTGCTCACAATTCGGCTATGTGTGTCAGCTCCATAGAAACGGTAAAGACTCTCTCCGAGGCCATTAAGCCCGAGCATCATTCACTCACAGCAGAGCAGCGATGTCTGAGGAGCACAACAGCACCGCAGCAGATTTGAACTTTTGCATTTTGTTCTATTTTAAAAAAAGTCTAAATCTGTCAAGCAAACATTTCCTGCGACGTCTCCAGTAAAACATAAAAACACAGTTGCTGTAATGTCCCTCAGGTTTCCATAACCATACAGGGGCAATATGGACAGATTCAAGCTCTCTTGATGCTACACAACTTTTCTTTCAAACGGGTGTCAGGTTCTTTTTGCAGCCCTCTCTGTTTTAACATGAAAGGGTCGGGCAGACACAAAGAAGACAGACAGCACGGGAAAGGTGCAGCGTCTGACATCTTTTTAGGGCACAGCAGGAGCACCTCGGAATCTGAGAGACGCTCTGCTTTTAAGACGAGCACACTTGATGTGAGCTGACCAATCATACACTGGACTGGGATGGTGCTTACAGTGCACGCAGAGCTGGAGGTTACAGACAACAGCTGAAGTCCTTTTGCAGAATGTTAAATCAAAGGGTTTTCCTCGTGTCCAAAAAACCAGGGTTTCCCCGAGGAAATATATCAGAGGAAGTGTTAAACAAAAGAAGGAGCCTTTGCTGGCAGGAAATGTCATAATGAAACCGGTGAAGCAGGAACGGCTTCAAAGATTAACTTTTAAATAAAATGGCCGAGCAGGTGCATACAGAATTTCAAGTTCTATCCGACGTTTTGCTTCCGACTCTTCTCGCTCAGAAAAAAACTTTGAATTTCTGTTGTTTTTTTCCACCAACTTTTTGCCGTATCCCTTTGATTAATTACAGCGAAGTGAACGTTCATTAAGTCCCAAAAACCTATTGATCAATTACTGTCATCTTCTGAGCTCGGTGACAGATTCATCATTTGTCCTGCCCGACTACTCAGAAGATCATTTTCACGCCTACTTGCAGCTGCTGCTTGTGGTGTCAATATCATTTTTTGATATTTTTCTCTGCTCAAGTTTTAGGACTACACAGACTTTTTTAGAAATTTGGAGAAAAAAAAGGAGAAACTTATCCAACACCGGTGCATATACATTCACCGTACGCCACCTGTGACATCACCAGTGCACGTGGGCAGTGAGAATTTCCGATGTCCGTTCACGCTGCACCTTCATTCATCATCGCTTCACATTCCACAGAGAATTCTACACTGTAAGCTTCATTAAAACCAAAAATCCTGCGTAATATTTAGTTTTCAGTTTAATATGGGCTGAGGAATGGGGCAGGCTATGAGCTCATGCCGTGAGTTTTTTTTTAAATCCACAAATCGCTCCATTCAATATCCTCCCACTCACACTGACAAACCCAGAGAGCATAAACACACAGAGCAAGGTTTGGAGAACAGGGTTGATTTTAGTTTCATGTATCTGTGCGTATGAAAGCTGAATGGGAATCTTTACACCACTCAACATCTTTCAATGCCACTAAGTGTGTCGCAGAATCAGAGGAGCAGGAAACGCTGGTATAAAGGCTGAAGTCATTTTTCCACACCAGTAGAAGCAGCTCTGATAGAGGTAATTTCATCTTGGCAGGGGGGCAAGCAGAAGCCACGGACTGGTCCGTGATCAGCTCTGGGTTTTAGACCACGATGCAGACTTGGCTCGCATCCACTCAAAACAACCCTCCCTTCACTTCCACGAGCGACCAACCTGCCTCGGACACACGGGGGGGCTGATGACGCCGGGGAGAGTAAACGCTTTTAACAGCACGAGGGACAGCAATCAGTAAGGAAATCAGTAAAGGCATGGAAAAATAGCAGAATAAAAAGTATAGTGAGTGGAGAGAGAATTACTTTCAATCTAAGACAAACAAACCTCAAAAATACAACATGGGTTTGATATCATAAGAGATGGGATTTAAATATACAAGTTTCATGATGTACAGTCTTTCCACAGAGTAAATAATAACTGCACTGTGTATAAAAATACTGTAGTTCAGCTTACACTGGTTTAATCAGCAGCTATATGAGAGTAAATCAGCAAACAGGAGGGTCCAACATTCTCCTTTTGATACAACATTCAAATGCATCTGCACAAATGTGTACATGGTCAAAGATATCTACCTCATAAATATTCCTAATCTGAAAAATCTAAATCCAAAAATTGAGAAAATAACTAAATAAATGGAGAAAGTGAAAAGTGGATCGACTTCTTTATCCAGACCCACACCATCGGCCGATGTCCCATCCCACCACCAATCTTCATGAAAATCTGTTCTGGGCTTTTTGTGTAATCTTGCTCTCAAACAAACCAACCAGCAAAGAAACAGACCGGGGTGAAAACATAACCTCCTGGTCGAAGGTAATAAAAGTCAGTCGTCCTTGTTTGTCCAAATTGCCGAGCTAAAAGCACCGACCCCCCCCATGAGCCACCAAAAAGATGCAAGGCAGATGTCAGTCCATCTATTCATAGGATATTGATCCACCCGTCCCTCCTGCCAATTACAAGTGATAAACTGTTGTTGACAGTCGGGGCAAATGATTTCAATAATTGGGGTCAATTTAACCCCCACAAACTGAGCACAGGCACTTTCAGCTGCTGAAGAAGCAAACAGGAAACAAAGCACACACAGGTTTGTTATTTTCCGTGGCTGATCTCAAACTGCTGACCTCAACTCAACGTGCCTTACACCGAGAGGCCGAGCAGAGAGCGCTCCGGCATCAGATCGGTAGTGTGTCCTAATGGAGGTGGTGTCATGAGAGAGGTTTATGAATCAAACACTTGTAAATGTGCACAATTATCCATCTCTCGGTGGATGGAGGTCATTAGGCCTTTATGAGCGCATAAATAAATGATCAACAAACAGTGAACTATACGGCAGAGAGACCACAGGTGACTCCACATGACGCACCCTCTCAGCCCA
Source organism: Paralichthys olivaceus (assembly GCF_024713975.1). Taxonomy (NCBI): domain Eukaryota; kingdom Metazoa; phylum Chordata; class Actinopteri; order Pleuronectiformes; family Paralichthyidae; genus Paralichthys; species Paralichthys olivaceus. Next base: position 26,175,764 of record NC_091093.1, read on the forward strand.
TCATGACGTGATGGAAAGATTCTGCTGCTTCTGAGCTTGTAAATACCAAGAAAAGACAGACTACACTGTGACATGAGGGTGAGGTCTGTGTTATTGTTGAAATTCAGGGTGAACAAGATCCAGATTTCAGCTTTCTTTACCCACAAAAACTAGGGGGACCACCGGGGCTTTCCATACGCAACAACACAAAGGTGGCAAATTAGTCCACAGAGAAGACCTTAAATGCACCGAAGAGAAACGCTGGTTGTTTATAAAGTCTGAGCGGAGCTGCATCTGAGGTGGTCTGTGGGGATAAAGCCCTGGAGAGTGGTCTGAAGAGCAGAGGGGGGGGTTGCCAAATGTTTACACATTTCAGCAAGTTATTTGCATTGTCCTCTGGGATACAATCAGCACACAATCCCCCCCCAGCAGGATTACAGAGATAAGATAGAGCCTAAATGTATTTTACACTCCTCTAACAGGCACTTGTTTACAAAAGCCAAAACTTGTGGGGCAATTTATTTTAACTTTTAACAACTTTTAACTACAAACGAGGAAGTGGTAAAATATATATATATATATATATATATATATATATAGCAGCAGTCTGGTTGAACTTTAACAGGTGGTTCCAAACTAAAACAAAAAAGAAAAGTGAGACAATCTACTGTGCGTGTTGTCCCCGAAATAAATGAGACGGACAGAAACTCTTGAAGCTGCGAGCCTCTGCCAACTCGGATAAAAGATAAAGTTGCAGCCGCAGCCGGGACCTCAAGAGAAATGTGTTTTGAATAAACAGATATTTTCAGAGAAGGGGACCCCACAATTAGTAATTTGAGACTCGCTCTGCGTGTGGGTCCCCATCCAATTCTCTGGAATCAATCAGAGCTCCCAAAGGAACTCCCTGGTCCCCTAATCTCCTGGTTTTATTACTTTCCAGACAGTCAGCCTGTTTCACCCTACCCCCATCTCTCTTTTGTACTGATCTCTGGCAAAGCCAAGGAGGGGTTTTCTTTTTTTTTTTCCTCCCTCTCTCTCTCTCTCTCCCTCTATCTCCCCGTCCACCACTGCAGAGCTCTTCTCATGCAGGAGAGGGTCTTTCATCAGGCTCCACACGCAAGAGACCCCAGCAGCAGCAGCAGCAGCGATAGCAGAGGCCCATCATCCTGAAGCTGGTCTTTGCACATTCATTCTTTTTAGAACTGGCAAAGGAAACACTGAGCTTTCAGAAGGGGGATGGACGGCTTCTTTTATTTTGACACACATACACAGAACTATTTTGCATATGGTCAGAATGATTGGGTGGATAAATTGGGCCACGATGTTGCAGGAGAGTCAGTTACATTCACAGCTTTCCAGACCACATGCTGCTGCGTCTCACAGCTTTCAAAAAAATAAAAAACGATAAAGAACTCTGGCATGATGGGGGTCCGAGATAAGAGCTGGAGCTGTGTGTGCTGCAATGGCTGCTGGGAGGACCCCCTCTTCTTTTTCCTTTTTACTCCTTTTTACCAAAGGCCTCTCCAATGCATCTGATGGCCCTTGAGTGCTCACCACAGATCAACATGTCTCCATGCAGAGGGCCACCAGTTGGAAGAAGTGCCTCAAAAACAATTGCCAGGAGCAAATGAATAAGCTTCTGTTTATCCATCAGCCAAACATGTATTGACGCCCAGTTAATGAGAGTCTGCAGGAGTGATGATGCGGCCTTATTACCTGACCAGTGAAAACACTAATGACCTCTTTCCATCCTGTGCTTCTTTCTTTGGGGGGGGGGGGCAAAGCTGATGCATGATCCAAACCTTCTGAAATCTAACGGCACGACCGAAAAACACCAGAACAACTCAGCCACATGTGAGTGAATCATCTTTTTTAAAAAACCTCAGTGCGGACAGACAGAGGAGAGGATGCATGTTTGTCTGCAGCCCTGGAGTGAGTAAAGTGTGTGTTATGAAAAGAAGTAGCCTGCTTCAGTTGAAGTTAGGGTTAAAGGAGGAGCCGAGCAGCAGAATTAGCAGCTTTAGCTCCATTTGTCTGCGCTCCAGAGGCAGCAGCAGCTCTTTCTGCCTCTTTTATTCCAACCGCACGAGCGTCGGTGCCATGGATGTGAGTTCCTGGAGGAAGAGAGACGTGCAGGAAGGAGGAATAACACAAGCATTTACCTTTGTCGACATGCTTTGCCGCGGTGCTCTCCGTGCAGAGAAAGGTGAGACAGAGGAGAGAGAGGAGCCACAGAGCTCCCCGCTCGGCCATCACTTTTCACAAATGAATCTTTGCAGGCTTCAGGAACCCAGAGGAGGCTTCACTTTCAATAGATGGAAGAAAACAAAAAGAAGAATCCGTAAAATCCCACCCCCGGGGTCACCTCCTGGGGGGAAAAATGCGCAACAAGGGACGAAACCCCACAAAAAGAAAATATATATCAAAAATAAAAGTTCAAAGTGCTATAATGCGCAGAAACATCCGGAGCCAGGTAGTTTTTCAAAGTGTCCGGGTGGAACATGGAGCTGGAGGGAGGAAGCCGCAGGTTGGAGACGCGCACACTGTTTTCTCAACTTGTGTCGAGGCGAGAGGTCGAAGAGAAAACACTGAAATCAATCCATGGCCACGGAGGCGCAGCGCAAGGACGAAAAAACCACCGCTGAGAGCGACGCGCCGCCGACTCCACTCCCCAACGATATGTGCCAGATTCCCGTGCGTAAAAGGCAGAGGAAGGCGACTTGGAGAGAGCTGAGCCAAGGGAGGTTTAAAAAAAAAAAGATTAGATCCGAGCAGAGGAAGAAATCTCCGCCGCGGCCAGCTCACTGCTCACGGACGGGACGTAAGAGAGAAGCGTGTTGAAGGGCTGGATCTCCGCAGGCTCCCCGGAAAACAGGGTGTGGAGCGCGGAAGTTTGGATCGTGGCTGCTGCCTGTGCGCGCTCAGGCAAACACTAAAATACGGTGTGGGATTTCAGTCCTGACCCAACACCTCAGCTCACACTGTGAAAGACACTGCTCACATTTTTACATTTCTCAAATTCAGCTGAGAGGAGGTTTGATGTGTCCCTCTTTAAAAAGAAAAACACATTCTCATAGTTTCAGAAATGTTTCTATCAAACTATTTATTTTCACGTTACATCAGCCTCTCAACTCTTTGCAGTTAATACGATAATGTATTACAAAACTAGGCGTACGAGTAATATACCAAGTAGTACTGATGTAAATCAAACTAACACAATAATAGCTTGTGACTCAAAGTAAACTATTGTATTTTGTTTCATCACACGTATGTGACAGTTACTTTTCAGACTTATTTGAATAAAACAGAATATAATTATCACATTCATATTATCCCTCAAAAACTACCAAGCAGCAATATAATGGATTTTTAATTCTTAACTATTGCATAAAGTAGTTTTATTTTACTTTACCTTTACCAGTTTCAAAAAGAGTAATGAAGACATTAATACACAAATCCAGCAGTATATCAGTTACAGTGAAACGAGCCCATCTGCATGATTAGTACCTTTGCTTTTGGTTCTGTAAGACTGCAGCCATCACTTATGCCATTATCAATACACCTGCCAGTTGTTTTTAGTACAGGATTGATTGTTCAGTCAATATAATGTCAGAAATAAAGAGAAAATGCCCACAAGGATCATTAATCCCTGAATTCCTCAACCAACTATAGAAATTAGAGAAGCTGTAACCAGTACTAATCATTTCCTATTTAGGGTTCTGGCTTTTTTCTGTTAGCTGGAGAAATAATGAAATGCTTGGTAGATATATCTATAGTTAAAGTGAATAATTGGGTTCAGCAGTTCAACTACACGTTTTTGCCCCGGGCCCTGTGGATCATTAATCCAGCCATGAAGGCACCGGTTGCACTTATATGATATGTGCAGTTTGCTGCCAAACGTTGGATTATGCATCTTCAAATGTTTGTTTGCTGTTTTTCATCCACAAAGTTACCGTCCTCCAAACTGTCCTATTTCTGCAATAATAACATCATTATAAATTAGATGGCGAGCAGCCTGAATTATAAAAGCTGAATTAATTTCCTGCACATTGTGTGGTTCCGTATATTCAGTGTTGTAAATCTGAGCTGTAAAAGTTGACGTCAGACTGTGTTTAGCAAATCATTTGGATGGATTTACTCTTCGCTGCAGTTTCCATGTTCCTCAAGGGGACAGACTGGGCCTGAGCTGAGAAGAGGCAGTAAAACATGATCTTAATCCTTCTTGTCCTCTGTGGTGTTGGAGTAAACAGCAGTGAAACTAGTTAACCTCAGTTAATATTCTTACCTCTGCTAAACTAATCCAGTGATTAAACAGATGTCGGTTTCAGTGGAGTTGAGGCAGCTGGCCTCGGAAATAGTTTACACACATAACACAAATAATGGGGGAAACATCTTTTCCTGTTTAGAATAATTTTTCTCAGAAAATCCAAACAGAGGCAGAGGCCGATGTCTGTAACTTGATTCCAGCAGAAGATTTCACATGGGAGGAAATCAGAAGATGGGTTTAAAAGTTTGAGATCGAGTTGCTTCAATATAATTCCGAGGCTGCAGGAAATAAATATCTTTATTTTAAGGAATTTAAAAAGCATAAAATCAAGGTGAAAAGTCTGACAGCTACATCCCTCCCTTTTGTCCTGTATTTTCTTGGCATATAGAGTGACTCCTTGTTTGTAGTTAAATGGAGCAGAATTATGAAAGCAGAGAAAACAAGCGGAGTATTCTCCTCCAGCTTGTGACTTGGCTTTAGGGAAAAGAGGAGAGGGTGACCTGTTTGGAAAAAAAAAGTGATATCTCTACACTGCTCTGTCACCCAATGAAACAAAGCCTTTCACTCAGACACATAGAACAGCTCCCCCCACTGGTTGAAGTAACCCACGACACATTAATCATGACCATTTCCCCCCGTGGGCAATGACAAGAGGCTCAATTTGTTTGGTGTCTCCGTCGCTGCTCTGGACCTGTTCTCGTTTAAACTGTCAAACGAATATTTTCTGTCTTAATTAATGACGCTCTCTGTCTGCGTCTCTGAATGTGTGGTGTGCCTCAGGGCTCACCTGTGGGGCCAGCGCTGTTTTCATTTCACCGTAGTCATGTTATTTGTCAGCTCTTGTCATTCTTGAACAAACAGTATGGAAGCCCATTTGTGCCACTTTGTAAATAAATAAAATAATAAATCCAGTGAGTCATCAAAATGAGATAATTACTCAAAATAAAGACCTAGTGTCTCAATTTAACAACTTGAAATCAATCTCAAAACCTATTATCTCAGAATTATGACTTAACAACCTCAAAGTAATCACCCAATATCTCCTGATATTTATTTAGCATCTCATATGATGACTTACCATTTCATAATATTGATTTAATATCTCATTATTTGATTAACAATCTCATTATCATGAACTTATTATTTCATAAGCTTGCCTCACTCTCTCATAATTTAGTGAGAATCATATAATTATGACAAACCCTGTCAAACGTATGACTTAATATCTCATAACTATGACTTAACATGTCAATATAATGAGCCAATATCTCATAATTTCAATTCACTATCTAATGACATTTATTTAAATCTCAAAAACATGATGTACTTTTTCACAATCTCTCCTTAATATCACAAAAAATGTGACTAAACTTGTCATAATGATGATTTACTTTCTCATAACTTCAAATTTTTAAATCTCATAATTTTGATTAGGCACTCATCTTTTTTTTTTTTCTTTCATTGGCAGTGATGGTCTTCCATACAATGAAATGTGAGCGTTTAGCTCTTTAGCTGCTGTCAGAGACTCTGGATGTCTGAGAACGTCCTTCCACCCACTTCACACAAACTTGGGTGTACTTGTTACTGGGCCTGACATAAATCTGGAGAAAACAAGGTCACGCAGCAGTCGGCACGGTTCAGCAGGACAGCAGAGGAGAAGCCATGAATGATTCAGTGTGTTATCTGTAAATACTGCAATGCCTCCTGATGAGCAGTAGAAGGCAGACATGCCAGTTAGGACCCAATGAATGAATAAATGCAGCAATAACTGAGAGCACTGATAAACAAGTTAGTGTTTATCCACATTTTGGATTCATGCGATGCGCCGCTTTTACAAATGCAACATGTTGAATTTATTACCTTCACCCAGGTAATGTTTTCATTGCCGTTCGTTGTGTCAGTAACAAGTTTACGTTAAAAACTATCGAACCAATAATATTCTGATTTTATTGAAACTTGGTGGAAGGATGAGACATGGGCTGAAAAAGAACCCATTCAGTTTTGGTGTGGATCTGAACAAAGGAGTGTTTTAAAATCACTTTCTTTATAATTGCGGTTTTATTTAGTTTGACATTTTTTACAGATTCTAAAAGAAGACATTGATTTACATTAACTGTGAATAATCAAGACTTACCGTTGAATTGAATCAAATGAAAGTTATAGACCTGGTCTAGATTGTGACAAACCCATAATCAACACTAATCATCAAATTAAAGTAAAACATGCCACAAAAAACAAATGCCTTAAACAACATTCTCTCCACACTGGAGAGGAACTTTTCATTTTTTAAGCAAGTAAACGTTGTGTTCTCAGTTGATTTGTCATCGTCTTGAGACAAAACCTGGCAAACTCCGGATGATGGAAACTGAAAGATGATGTTTTATTGTTCAATATAGTTTTGTGCTGCAGAGGAGAAGAGGGGAAGTCATTATCATGTATGTGTGTGTGTGTATGTTGCATGATATTCAGGTGGTGGCACATTTAATCATAATGTGTATGTTTACATGACTGGTCATGTTAGCTAATGTCCAAACACGTGCCTCCTCCAGAAGACACACACACACACACACACACACACACACACACACACACACACACACACACACACACACACACACACACACACACACACACAGACACACACACACTGATGAGAGGAAATGAAAACATTTACTCAAACACTTTGTGAAACCAGGCAGAGCTTTTCACAGCACACCTCTGCTCTTCATAATGAAGCCTTATATCCCTGTCTGTTGAAGTCAGTTCACATCCCAAGGCCAATTATATTATGTACATGCACACAGCTGGGCTCAAACTCACTTCTAATTCTTTTATGGCCTCCCCGCTCCCCCCCTCCTTCCTCGTGGAGCCCGGCGCTCCGTGTTCCGGGAACATGTTTCTTACAGATTAAAGAACAAGGTCATGCCAAATCTGAAATCTCCGACATTAAAGAGATGTTCACATCATGAATCAAGTGGCCCTAATGGCAGCCGGGCAGTCGAGGAAATGGCCATTAGATTACGGCTCTGAGAGGACGGTGGATTAACTTGCACTTGAAGCAGCTGTTAAGTGTAACATTTCAAACGTTTCTAAATATTTTGTGCAGAGCAGCAGCCATATGCACAGTGAGGCATGTGCAGGCATCATTACGCTGCATGGGTGTGAGTGTTTTCAGGAGGCTGTTAATATGCTGAGAAAGAATTTAAGTGTATACAGATTAAAGGGAAAATCTACACACACACGCACACACACACACACACACACACACACACACACACACACACATACACACTGACTCAATTACATCTCCTGTCTATATTTAAAAGACACATTATTCAACTTTAAACATTTCTCGCTCGTCTATATTACAACTCCTCCAATAATTTCACCAAATGAGCTGCTCCGGTCGAATGATTGGTGTGGATTACCAATACTGGCATTGAGTCGGACGTGATCCCAGCATGATCCTGATCTGATTTGGAGCAGGATTAAGACGCAGGAGGCTCAGCTGGAGGACGAGCCGGATGAACAGTCTTTAGCGTGGTTCATCCTTAAGATTATTTACACTCCGAACCAAACATCACCTCATCCACTGAACACTGATACACGACACGAGAGCACCTCAACTGCTAAACTACACAACATGAGGTCAAGTAAGCGCAGCATAGATTTTAATGGAATTAGTCAGTTATTCAAGATTCTAAATTTTACTTTAATGTGTTTGACAACAATGCAATCATCATGACCAGGAATTCAATTCTTAGTCTTAAATATTTAAAATCACAATGAAAAAACAATAATGAACACAAATATAACGTGTATAAATAGTTGACATGATAAAAATAGTTAAAATTGGTGTCGTGTGTTGTGTTGTGTTGGCTGTGGTTACTTGATGAGTGTGTGTGTGTGTGTGTGTGAATTGTGGTTAGGTTCAGGTTAGAGATCAGGTTTTGGTTAAACTCACAATGAATGCAAGTCAATGCAAAGTCTTTGTGTTTGTTTGTTAGTTTGTGTGGTTAAAGTATTACTCATGTTGTAGGGACCTAAATCTGTTTACATCTTTATGGAAACAAAAATCAAGTCCCTGTCCCAAGTCCATGTGTGCGTATGTGTGTTTGTGTGTGTGTGTGTGTGTGTGTGTGTGTGTGTGTGTGTGTGTGTGTGTGCAGATTATCATAGACTTTAGGGAGAGAGGACGTTTTTGCGGATTTTGGTGGGTCCTCACTTTTTCAAAGGGCCGTTCAAGGGTTAAGATTTGCTTTAGGGTTAGAGTTAGACTTAGGTTTCAGGTAAGGGGCTATAGAGAATGCATTCTGCCAATGAGTGTCCTTACTAGAATAGAAGTACAATGTTGTGTGTGTGTGTGCATGTGTGTGTGTGTGTTTAAGTTATTTAGCCAAGGAGACAAACAGCTGCTGTGTACCTGGCCCAGACCCGGGGCTAAAGATGGCAGCAGCACACGGCCACATGGAGCACCCTCACCTGCTGCTGCACAACACAGAACTTGCTTCAGCGGGAAGCAGCCGGTGTGCACCCCCCCCTGCCCCCATCATACATGTGCTTGCCTGGGCACATTTTCAGAGATTGGCACTGCTCGCCTCACACATGTCAGCGCTTTCTCTCCCCGTCTTCACTCTTCTCCTGGACGCATGGTAATCATTGTTCTAATTACCTCTCAGTGTGCAGCTGAACCATGGCAGGGAAGCCAGGGGTTTGTTTGAGTCACGGAGAGGATGCAGAGGGCCGAGCAGCAGATTTGCACTCACAGCGACCAAGTAAACATGGATCTACGACAGTCTGAGCTCATAATGCTGCGGATTTGGTTTGACACTCAGAAATCCGCAGCACTGACCCGTCTGGTGTTTTGCTGAGTGTCACAAACAGATTTTCCAGTTGAACCTTTTCTCTCCAGGTAAACTGAGATTTTTCAACATATTCAAATATTCACATATCCCATACACAATATGCAAAAAGCATAGAATGTATAAATATGTATAATACAGTAAGTAAGAGAATCTAAGTAATTCAAAAGAGAATCTGAAGTATGATATGAAATATTGATGAAAATGTGAAAATGTGGGCCAGCATGTGAACACAGATGTTACAGATGGTAAAATATGAGAATTGGAGTTTAAATCACAGCTTATTTAGTTTTATAATTCTGAGCAGGGATGTTTAAGGATGCATGAACATCCACAAATACTTTGCAGGAGCTAAAAACATAAAACACACAGATAAATAAAGGCAGTTTATACATGTTCCTTACATCTATATACTGTATATATATATACGTTGATATAATGCTCATGCATTGTATAAACTCAGTGAGGAGATATAAAGCAAAAGTGGAGCAAAAATCTGTCTTTAAACTTATATAAGGTACAAAAATGTCACCTGTATTGTGATGGTTATCAATACCATCAGCAGCCTCCGTCCTGGATCTGCAACGATAAAGCTCAAGGACTCCAGGGAAGAAGTCGAGTCAGTAACTTGTATTCATGGGAAATTAATGTAAGGTCAAAATATTGCATTGAGAAATGTGTTCACCATATGAAAACCAACAGGGGAAACATATACGAACGCTCCAGTAACTCGATCACAAGTAGAAACAGTGCAGCAGAGGAGGGTCACATATAGTAAAGTGCAGCTCTGTCAGAGGTCTGGCAATCATCACTTTGATATATGAGTTTTCAAAGCAACACGAGCTCCGGAAAGACTAAATCCACTTTATCCAAACTGCAGGTGCATCTGTGTGGAGACAAAAAAAAAAAAATCTGAATTATTTGATATGTGGAGGAGAATCGACAGCTTTGACGTGGGTCTATTTCACCACAAACTCGGATCGTAAATTCTGCGTCTGCTACGGAGATAAGTTTGTGAACGCTTTGATTTATTTTCCAGGGAGCTGTATGGAAAAATCTTGACAACATATGGCGAGCTGAGTCAAACTGCATCAACAAACAGGCTCGGAATCATGAGCTGAAAGTAACCGGCAGGAATGTGAGACGTAGAACTGCAGCATCAAACCAGATATGACCCGAATCCCAAAGTTACGAACACGTCTCGTGAGGAAACGACTTTTATCTTCCTCCTGTAGGTCTGTGAGCTTCACATTCTGCAGGACCAGGATGTAAAACTGATATTGAACAGGTACGTTTGATGGATTGATTCAGCTTTAAGGCTTTTAACAAACACATCAAACTCTTGAATTAACACTTGAACTGTCTGGAATTATTGTGCATTAGCGCTAATAAAGTGTGTTTTTAGACATTTGCTTTATTTCTTCTCCCCCATTTGTCGGTTTAGTGTGTTTTAGAAGCCGGAGCATTGTAACGCAGACAAGAGGGAGCGTTCGTCATTGTGACAGCATTTGTTCTGGGCTTTATTCTCTGCAGGAAAAGACACATCGCTCTTCTTTTTAAAGGTTGGTCTGTGACAATAGCATACAGGTGTGCTTGAAATGTCAATGGTTTGTAATGAAAGGAAGAGAAATTCAAATCACAGCCATTAAGTCCAACAGCTCTTGGTTGGATGAGTCTGTTCCCACTGCGACAGGTACACTCCTGCGTTCGTGACAGGCGTGAGTGATTCCATCTCCGGTTCATTTGCTAAATAGGGACACTTCCTGCAAGTCCTGTAAGCCGTGCATGTACGTTCAAGCACAGCACTTAAAAGAGAAAAGGCATTTACAGGAGGATATTAGGCTGCAGGAAGGTGTAATTTGTCAAAACTGGCATTTCAAACGAATTTGACAGTGGAAGATAATACGATCTTGAGAGTCCTCTGCCCATCTTTTCCCCCCTCTCTGTGAGACTCCATCTTGTGAAGGCTGAAGCTTCCCTAAGATCCCAGCAGGGGCCCGGCTGCCCGGAGACGCTATAGGCTAACAAACTGAGCTGCGTAAACACGGGCTTCAAAACGAATACTCGATGCTGTATGGATTAGCATGGTGCCTCGCTTTGAGTTACAGCGATTGAAATCTGTTTAAAGAAACCAACTGCGGAGGAACTTGAGTTTCTCTCTGTTTTAAACGGGTAAATATTTATAGACATTGTAGAAACCCCTGCCGATGCATTTGAACTCAGAATATGCTGCCGTTACTCCGACAGCGAGGAGTGAAATGTGTGAATATTACAGACCACTAAAAAATAATGAGATGTACGACCCTCCACCGCTCGCAGTGTTGCACAGAACAAGATGGGGGAGCACGTGTTGACACCCTCTTGTCTTCTCTCCAGATGGTTTGTTTTATATCCGCCCTGAATGGACGGTGCTCTGTCGGGAGTAATGAGCACCGCTGAGATGAGGTGAAGTCACTTAAGGGGCTGTCTGGCCAACACATGCAGCCTTCCCAAGATGCACAACCGCAAGCTGCCTTCCCCCCTGGCTCACCTCCCACCTCCCCCCTCCGGCCCCGGCTCTTGTGGTTAAGGGCCCTCTTCCTGCCAGAGGAGGTCGACTGTTGTTGTTGGAATTGCCACGGCCACTTAAAGGGACTCTAACCAATCAACAGTGACTGCAACTCCTTAAATGGGGCTTGGGGATCAACAGGAAAACACAAAACAAGAAGCAGCACCAAATCTTGCATGCTCCGCGCTCTCCGAGCACAGAAAAATGCTTTCAGTTTGACCTGATGAACAGGGCACAAGTTTCGTTTTGATAGTAGGTGGCCAATTTTACTAGCACATTTTCTTTGCTTATCCCCCCCATTTCCAGGCTGAGCAGGAATTTGCGACCGCACGGGTGCAGTGCAATGTTTTATCCATGATGGATGATCATACACCTTCTACAGTGAGGTGGCCAGAGGGCTGTGGCACGATGTAACGAGTCTATGCTGCGGCAGTGCCGCCCGGACTGACAATGAAATGGAGAGTGCCATATTGCAATAATGGGAGAAGGGAGAGAAGGAGAGAGAAAATAAGAGAGGGCTGGAGGAGAAATGCACAGCTCTCCAACAGGGCAGCAAAATACCGCAATCTGTTCTGGCAGAACAGATTGAAACGATTACAGTGAGGGGAATATTCAGTTTAGGGATTTTTTTTTCCCCCTCTACTCTGACCAGAGAGAGAGAGAGAGAGAGAGAGAGAGAGGAAGGAAGAGTCACTGCCAAGTCACGCCTTGATGTTTGTGGCATCTTGGACAATTCTTATTTTTTTCTGAATTATATTCGTGAAGACGGCAGACAGATAAGATTACTTAGAAAACTACAATAGCACTCAGAGAGCTCATGAACCTCTGCCAAGCCCAAACAGTCCTCCAATGAAACCGCATTTAAACTCACTATCCTCTGGATTTGCACCAAATTGTACACGCTGACTCAAAATAGAAAATATTCCAGGGACCCCTTCATGTATGTAGAATAATTTAAACTGACAATATTCAGACTTCTACTTGTTTTTGTGAAAGCACAACACAAGAGAAAGTTCTGAGAAAGGTAGGAAGCATGAATTAAACATATCCTCACCATGTCAACACAGAATACACACAAATTCAAACATATCAATCCCAGATACATGCTCTGAGAAATAAATGAAAACGTGAAAAACACCCATAAATCCTGGATCTGCCTCCTGATTCAGACCCATAGACAAACACATCCTTCCACTGAGTTTCCAGGTGATCTGTTCGATAGCTTTTGCATAATCCTGGTAACTAACAGAGATACGAACAAAACAAAAACATAAAAACTTGAGACAGAGCACAGCTATCTATAAGAATATATTACACAAAGCTGTTTGTCAATAACTTATTTTATGACTTCAGTTCAATTTACTGTCACATAACATACGTGACATGAATCAAGGACATATTTATTCATATTGTATTTAAGATAGAAATGAATTGAATTTAAAAAGTCTAAATAAACAAAGATCGTCCATTAAGATACAGAATGATGTCAAGAGACTTTGTGGTAAAAGAGAAACAGGAAATGAATGAATAATATTCATACTAAAACTAATATATAAACAAATCGTCATGAAAGATCTTTAAATATCTCCTGAATTATTAATTAACTCGACAGGCTCAGTGTTATTACTAAATTCAGAAATGAAGAGTTTAGAGATTTGGAAAATGTGAATGTATGAATTCAAAATTTATCCAATAATATGAATAGTTAATATTGTGGCCTTTGATCTCGTACTCATCCATTTGGCTTCTAAAATTGATGATAAATAATCCTCTAATCTTAAATGGATATTCATGAAACTACTGTCATATTCCTATTTATAAAAATCCCACTTGTTGATTATATCTATATTGAGATGTATGAATTTGTGGGATAAATACATAAGTAAAAATACATACATTTTGTAATGCACTTACAATTATTGGCAATAACGAACCATCTCCATGACAACAGAGCAGCTCCATCCTCTGAGGATGACGATGAGATGTGATTGAAAGTGTTTTCAATTTAAGTACATGATGATTTTTTTTTTTTTTATTATTATCTGAGGGTTCCAAAGTCAATTATCCTTCAGATGTGATGGGACACTGAGGTTTTCACAATGTAAATAAACCAGAAAAGCATTTGTTTGCAGAACATTATCTTTTGAACGCAGCCCATAATTATTGATATCAGCAGTTTGTGTTATCTGCTGAGAGTTAAAGAGCAAACACACCTCAGAGCTGTTTTTATTCAAACCAAACAAACAACAAACCTAAAGGAACATTTAAATCTTTGGGAAAATCCCTAATTAATGAATGTTTGGGATTCCATTTCATAATCCAGTTGCTGAAGGGGTTTGTTAAAAACACGGCATTACACCTCTATCTCTGTGTTGAATATCTGTTGTTGTTGATATACATGTTTTTGTTTCCCCAAATTACAGGGGAATTAAAGGGAAGGGCTGTTGGGGATATATTCAATAGATTCTAATACATATTTTATGTATTTTAATAATAAGATCAAACAAACATAAAGGTAACTGTGTTTGAAAGTACATGCAAGAGTCGACCAGTGAAAACAACAGGGTCAAATATGTTACGTGAACATAATCATCACATGACACGTTGCGTGTTGAGAGACGGGCGTGGCTGCAGTAATATACGTACACATGTTGACCTTTGGCTGAAGTTAACAAGTGTTGGGCCCCACGCTGGATCCTGAAAGGCATGCTGGGAAACACAGTTAAAGCGACAGAGGAGTTGGTTTGAGGTTAGGTTGGCTCACTAAAAGAAAAAACTCCTGAAATAAACTGGACTTGAAAAACCAATGATGATGCGACGCACCAGGGACACATGCGCCTCTTATGATTCGGTTCCCTGGCTTTTCTTTTTTTTTTTTTTTGAAATTCATAAAAGTTACAATATTTTCAGCAGTTCCAGTGCTCATCAATGTGACACTTGGGCTAAACAGCCCCGAGCACATTCAGCCGTTTTGCTCTGCCATGGTATTTTTGAAGTGGTTAAAGCTGTAGAGAGGCAGCTCTGTGTGATCCCCACATTTTACTCCAAGTTAAGATTATCCAGCATCATCAAGTCACATATTCCACTTGAAAAACACCAAGACCAATGTGAAACATGATTACCTTCACTTCCTCTGACCTTGAAGACAGAGAATAAATACATATCTCACTATGAGCAATTTGTGACCAAAATGACCCTGACACAGTTAGAAAACACAGAAGCTTCCGACAAGGTGTAAAACAACGAATTATCTCAGAGGTGGCTGCAGAACATTCTGCACATGTCAGAGCAGCATGCATCTGCAGCCAAACATGTGTGTGACCAGGGAACCTCGCCGTGAACCGAGCATGCCACAGCAACATGTCAGGCAGAAAAATGACGCATTAACTCCCCGTGGCCAATTACAATGCATTACACTGGCGTGCTTGTCTCTTCTCCAATAGTTATTTATTCCTGCCCTGTAATTAGGCCTGCCTGCAAAAAAAAAAGAAAAGAAGAAGAAGTCGATTTGTTTACCCCGATGTTTCTTTCTCATTATGTCTGGAATACATCCCCCTGAGAATAACTCTGCATGTAGCCTACGGAGCGCAGGGGTAAGCGGGGTTGTTTTCACCATGATGGATAGTTCATCCTTTGTTCTCTTAAGGAAGCAACGTTCCTTTTTTTTCCATAACGGTATCAGTCCTGCAACGGAGACGTGATCATTTGCATGTGCTGTTGGTGCATTACCTGTATCTGAGTTACATAATGGATCTAATCTGTCGCTTCACTTGATGTTGCTGCTGTTCTACAGTCAGACACTTTGATTTGAGGCTGTTACACAGTGTGTGACAGCAGGTGTGTGTCAGGATTTATGCAGCATTGCCCTCAGCGTGTACATGTGGTGGAATTTAGATTTAAAATATACTTTACTTCAATCCAGTAGATATTTTAGAAAGCAAAAGTAAAGCTTGTCCACTAACTCGAAGGTCAGTGGTTCGATCCCCGGCTCCTCCAGTCGACATTCCTAAGTAACCCTGAGCAAGACCATAGACTGTATAAAAAGATGGACGACATGACAGCTCCTCTAAAGTGAAACCAAAGCATCTTGATCACCCTGTCTCAACTATAACAGATTAAACATATTAATTAATGTTGTCAGGCATCGATGGTCCAGAATGACTTTGTCTTCAGATTCAGACGGGCTCGATTTCAGGAGTTATTCTAACTATACTCCTGGAGATCGTGATTGGGGATGACGAGCTAAGGCTAAACATTTTCTCACTCATGTTTGACCTTCAAAAGAAAAACATCTGTGAAGAAAATGCCCAAATCTATCCACAGAGTAAAAAACAAAAAACTGAAAGGCCACTAAATGTCTCCCTTTGTATATTCTCAGCAAAAGCACTCTAGTTTTCCTCCAGTGTCAAACCCAATAACAGTAAAGGAGAAAATGAAATGCAGATCACAAACTGTCTGGCATGGGCAGGCCTTGCTTGAATTCACACATCTCCAAGCGTTGTTGCTCACAGCTTGTCTCAGCAGACTCCTTGTTAACAGGATAGCGCCTCCAAATCTGCTCCTGTAACACCTCCCAGCACGGGTCATTACTGCAGACATCACTGCAGATCATAGCACAAAGGGTTTCCTCCAATCAGCCAGCTACCTGGTACCTGCAGCGAAGGAATGTGGGAAATGTGTGTTGACCAGGAGAAGCGGCTAGATTTTCCCACCTAGATTTTCCCACACAAAGAAATCTCAGACCGGATGACCAGAAGATCCGATACTTACTATCTCTTTGAGGTGGCGGATACCTGCAGCACACAAGTACTCTGAACTGGTGACAGAGTGTAATGAGGGTGACTCTACTGCAAACCATAGACCCACTGGAAGTTGGATGCTGGGGATTTGTAGACAAATCAGCAATCCGACGTCTTCAGGCCACAAAAGCACTGAACGAGGAGGCAGAGAGGAAGAAGGAAGTCATGTGACTGGTTGTTGCTATGGAGGAGTCTCTGGAGCTTGACACCCAATAATGACATCTGCAAGGGGTCTCCACTGTCACCCTCACAGGGAGATGTACTCTGCAGTGAAACATCAGTGATCCAGCTGACGACCCTGTAGCTGACCCACTGTGCACCAATGATTTGATGCTAAGCACGAGCACAGACTGTATAAAGATGGTGTCTCCACTTCCTCCTACTATCCAGAAACGAAGCCAAAATATCTTGTACATTCGGACCCAGAGTCTGCAGCGATCGGGGGATGGAGCCGTTGAGAGGTTCCGCCTACACACGTGCTCGACCAATCGTGGGTCAGTCTCAGCTGTCAATCAACAAATATCACCCGATTTCTATAGCATCAAATTTCTTTTTCCAAAAAAGTTTTCCAAAAACTCTGGTTTCTGTGTGAACATGTCAAACAGGGTGTTTCTGGGAAATGATGTTGTCACAGCTTACTAATGGGCAAGCTCCAGAAATAACAACAATGGAGGCTATACACTGGTTTCTTTATGAGTCAGCACTGCTAGGTCTCATAACAAGTTAGCTGCTAAATTTAGCATCACTGCTCCACATTACTGGCATTCACATCATCTGCCTCGCCTAATATTATTTGGACCACAGCGTTCTTCTCTGGTATTTGATAGAAGGTTGATGTAGACTTTATCGCCACCTGCTGACCACAACATGTCATTTTTGTGGTCTTGTCTGCGCAGATATATTTTGTAAAATGAAGGTTGTGTGGGGGGAGATTCAAAACATTTTTTAAGGTAAATATCTGTGGAGGTATTAAACTTTATTTAACTTATCTATTTGACGTGCACTTGACTTTTTAGCTCATGTCCCATCCACTAACACAGAGGAGACGTGATTAATGACGTTTACTGGGTGATTTGGCTTCGTCCATGTCGTCCATCCTTATACAGGAGCAACACAATGATAAACAGTGAACAGACCGAAAAACTAAAACCTCCAGAATAAAATCCCAATAAAGTGAAAGGAAACTGGGCGGAGCTGGTGTGGTGCTGAAGCAGACATCATTATCACATGGACTGCAGATGAACAGATTCAGTGCGATGCTATGAACACACCCGATTCCATGTGTGACTGACAATTACAACACATTTACTGCACCAGCTGCTGTATAAAATGAGGTGTTGGTGTAGTGCAGTTTGACAAACCCCCCCCCAAGAGATTGAGCAGTCGCAGGCTTTGATGGTGAAATATATCAGAACCATACCCACACTTGAAATTGTGTTAAGAGAATATGAAGTCGCTGGTAGAATTGGACATTACAGGAATACTGTATGGAATCACATCAGCCGTGCAAATTCAGTTGGATTAATGTGAATCCTCCACATGTGCAGTGTAGGAGGCCAGTGAATGCATGCATGTGAACATCAATGCAGAATGCTTCAGCGTGAGATCCAAGAAGTAGAAACTGATTGAGGACATTTTTGTACAAACCACTGAACTGATTTTCTTAAAATCTTGCAGGACGGACTTGAACAAGAAAAGTCACGTAACCCTTTTTGTCTGGATCTGGATAAATTGGCTGATCCAGGAATTTTCAACATGCAGGGTGTTTTTATTTTGACATTTTCACTGATTTCCCAGGAAATAATTCCTGGTTCTTGATGATTGGTGTATATTTAGGGGATTGACATCTATGAGTGTGAGCAGCTTGATTGTATTTAAGGAGACTGTTGGTTTGGCGGAGGTATACTTTCTATTCTCGTTGTATTTGGAAGCCTTTTTATTTTGCTGCTCATACTTCTCCCACCACTGAGCTCCTCTTTGGTCTTTTCCCTCCCTGACATGAGTTGGGAGTAATTATGTGGCTGCTATGACAGGAAATCAACCCAGACTCTTCTCTGAACTCACAGAGCACCTTACACAAACTCTCCCGACACTGTCACCACACCGGGGAGTTTGTTGCAGTAGCCTCTCTTTTACTGCTGACGTTTTGTATGACACTTACGGTGCTACTGCCAATTAAACCATGCCCCAAGACAATAAATATACTCGGCTTATAAAAGCTGGATGCTTGTTGGAAAACGCAATTCTCTGATGTGTTGAGGTCTTTTAGTAACAATTCGAATCCTTCTGTTCGGCATTAGTGCGATCAGAACAAACGATCCTCCTTCTCGACTACAGAATTCGCTTCGCCAGCGTTAGGAGAGCTGCGATCAAAAGCAATATGTATTTTTAAGATTGGTTTTGCTAATTCATGCCCTGGAATGAATCAATTATTGATCTGACTTTCAGTGCGAGTCAAGAACACCAGTCACCATGAGAGATAAAGTTCAGCTCAGACATAAATGTGAAGCACAAAGAGAATACTTTAGATTCCAGCCTGATCTTTTTTCAAATGTTGGGGACCAGAGTTCCAAAATGTAAGATGCTGTTGAATCTGTCAGTGGTGTCAAAGTATTGACAAGCATCGCGGTACGCAACGAATCTGAGATGGTTGGAGGGAAAGTGACAGCTTACGTCTCGCTCTGGTTGTTTTTTAAATTACAGTGTATAAGATGATATCACTGTGGCGGCAATAATTCTAAATCACCTCAATCAAAGGTGCTATATGTAGGGTTATTTTTGGGTTGGCCGCTACCTAAGAGCTTTAGCCATTGTTGTGCCGAGCAAGGGCGAAGATACCTGGTTAGCATTTTCACTTCTGTAGAAGAAAAAGAGTGACTGAAGCAAAACAAGTGTTAATATTGGCTCAGGCAACTAATTGTGAGTAAAGGAATAAATAACAGACTTTATTTACATAATAATAAAATGTTCTTATGTTTGTTAATGACGGAGCTCGTCAGGGAACGTTAATGACTTTCTCAATGAATGTAACAAAAGGTCAAAGGTGAAAAGCTTCAGTGAAATGTAATTTAATAAAGCTGCAAATTCACGTAAGTCACGATTTAAAAAAGCAAATCCTCACCAACACTTCTCGTGTAAACAAGATAAAACATAACAGTGATTTTTCTTTTTAAATAATGAAAATATCTCCCTTCCATATTCAGTGTGCTGCATTAAATGTCACCAGGAACACGATAAACTGCTTTTTGGAAAATCACTTTAATAAGGTGGGTGACATTGAACCTGTCCTTTGTGATAATGTGGATGCCGCTTGAATTTATCAGTTAATGAAGTAATATATTTGATTCATGTTACCTGGACACTTCTTGACTGCAGCCATTCTTTTACACAATTTAACCTAATCTATGAACAGTTGCAAATAGAATTCATGAGAGGTGATTATTGAATTTATGTCTCGGATCAGTGGTGGTTACCGTTTTATCAAGAACATAAAAATATCCACAGTTTAGTTGCTTGGCACAAAAAATCATTTAATATCAAGATGCATCAATGTGCATTAATCCATGTGTTTACTTTAGTGCTACAACAGTTTTGCATGACTTTGTCTAAAGCTTAATAAAGACTCACCCCTCACAGTGCAGTGAATGTATGGCGCTACTCTGGGCGACATATGGAGGCCACTGGAGGTGCACTTTAGGTTCCCATTGAACAGGTGGAAAAGCCCCCCTCCGGGCGTCCAGAGTGGACGTCCACAATGATCGGAGGAGCCCCATTTGGCAAAGTCCCATGCCTCAGTTCCACAAGCACAGGATGTGCCAGAGATGGTGTGTTGCCAAGGCACAGAGCCATGTCTCTGACAGCTATGCCAGGTGGGACAAGGCGGGGGGAGAGGGCCCGGGCTCTCGGCGAGGCACCGGTGTGTGTCTGTACTATTACAGGACACAATTGTCTGTGAAACAATCACACAACAGACACACGGGAAACTCACAACACACAAGGTGATCACTGGAACAAATCTGTCAGTGAAAATAGCCAGAGTACAGACAGCTGGTTCCTGCGAAACACACACACACACACACACACACACACACACACACACACACACAAACATCCAGAGACTTCAGGATTAGGAAAAGAGACGGTAGAGTCATCATCTCTTCGTGTAGAATATTTATCTGTTTTTCCTCTGGTCAATTTTGTGTTAAATAGATGCTCAGTCAGCCTGATTAATGATCTCCTCCCTTAAAGACGCAGCATCATCGAGCACTTTGCAGCTCAAAATATTATGTGACACAAAAGAGCTATGACTCACATTCATCAATTATCAGTCATCGTTACTGAATGATTCATTACGAGCGCTCAGAGGAAATACAAAGGTCAAGCTCGAAGCAAGAATAAAGTCGCAGGAGCCGCGCTCCACTCGGACATCTCAGCAGCCATCAATCAGGAGACGGAGCCATTTAGTGATCACAAATCTGTCCCCGGTGTCGACCTCAATCATCTTTTAAGTGTGATTTCAAACACTTTTATTTTGGCTGGATTCAGACTCACTGATGCAGTCACATGTTAATTGAGGTTACTGTTAAAGGTCCAGTGCTTGACAGTGGTATGGTGCCCCCTGTTGTCACATTATCTCTGCACCAGTGGTTTTGTTTACACTGGGATTTATTTAATTAAAAATGTTTCACCCTCAATAACTTTGCTTAGATAATAATAATAATAGTAGTCGTATCAATAAAATCAAATATAATCAAATGAAATAAAGCCTAGAAAGAATTGATGCAGTTGCTGCAGTCATCAAGTTTGGAGGTGATAGAAATACTAATCTCTTGACTTGTGAATGAGGATTGACCAGATCTTGGTTAAAGCTCTCAGAGTCAGAAATTATGACTGGATCAATTTCTTCTTGTTTCACACTATTACAGTAGATAAGGTCCCCAGCTGAGATCAAACCAAACACTGAGACCAGAGGAGGTAATTATGATGATTTCTGATTTGGAGTCATTACAGGAGATTACGACATGCATGAGATTCATGATATTTAAAATTAGCTGCAAAGAAAAATGAAATTCGAATTGCGACACTCTAGACAGTCTTGTATTCATGATTTGTTGCAACATGAATGAAGTTGAATTGAATAGGATTATAAACAGTTTTACAAACGTACAAAACTAGTATAAGAAGTAGTATGTTCTTTTTGTGCATTGGTTTATATTTCTGTCATATACGGTTTGAAAAGCTTTTCTATTTCTATTTCTCTTTTTATGTCCATGATGAAAACTATCATTCTGTTTCAGCCTCAGCAAAGGGAGCCGTCCTCTGGGCCTAGCACGTTTCCGTCCACTGTGGCCAGATTACATTGTGCAGAAGCAGTTAACATGTGGATTATTACAGAAGCCTTTTTAGATCCCAGCTTTTCAGTAACAAAAAAAGCCTTTGGATGCTTTTCGAGCCGTCTTCATTAGCATGGAACATGTGCTGTGCTGAAGTTGACACAATTCACATGAGCACGTTTCAAAGAATGCCGCTCACTTGTGTGGATTAAAGGGGTTACTTTTAAAAATAGAAGCACGGCGAAGCGTCTTTAATCTATGTATGAACATCACACTGGCCATCAACATTAATCCCGCTGCAACAATACATGTGCTTCAAGCTAAAACCCAGCAGCTTTAAGTTGTGCAGCCGTCAGCGTCGTCCTCCGACAGCAGAGAGAAGCAGCGGAGAGATGAGATGAGAGTCGGAGCCGAGCCAGTGGAGCCGTTCATAGAGAGGAAGAGGAAGGGGAAATGTGCTCCTCTCCTCTGAAGACAGCCATGATGATGAATGAGACTCTGTGTGACCAGTTAAACATCTTGTCGTCGAGTGAATGGAGGGTGTGCTCCGTCCCTGTTCGACTGTTCAGTTAGTGAGCTATTTTCTTATGATGGGAGTCTGCAGATGAGATTATTATGGGTCAGGGTTTCTGAATGATGTGATATAACACTCACCACACGGCTCAGATCGTGGAATAGTCCTTGTCTGTCTCCTGGAACCTCTTGTTTAAAAAATGTGTCTTACTGTAACAGGATTACATTTCATACTTGTAGGAGCAAAGTTGCCTTTCAGTCATTAATACGCTGTGTCTTAATTTCACACTACAAACAGTATGCACCACTGTAGAGGTCTGATGGTCATAGCATGCAGTGTTTGCAGATATTATGAAAACAATGCACTAACGTTTTGTATCGACAGAATTAATATGTGCACTGATGGACACTTTCAACGGGGTCTCAGGAGGAGGAAGGCTTTTTCATCCAGAGATTTAATACCGGAGCGATTGGTGAGCTCATGTTTTAGTCATAATTTTACTGATGACTTGTTTTATGTGGTTTTTATGTTTATGTGTCCAGGATAGTTTAAAGTTAAGTTTTATATTTTCTGTAAAATTTGCCACCGTTGGGTCTGGCGTCTTTGATAGGCTCCAGTCTGAGTTTGTGTAAATGGTAATA
Organism: Paralichthys olivaceus; assembly: GCF_024713975.1. Classification (NCBI taxonomy): domain Eukaryota; kingdom Metazoa; phylum Chordata; class Actinopteri; order Pleuronectiformes; family Paralichthyidae; genus Paralichthys; species Paralichthys olivaceus. The sequence goes on from NC_091093.1 coordinate 26,198,707, forward strand.
AAATTATATGTGCTAACAAACTTGATGTCTGACGCTTCATCTCAATCCTCATTCTTCCGTGTGCACTCATCACAACACTGTATGTAAACTGCTCTCAGACACGACCTCCTGGAGAATGTCTGGAGAAGTGGGTCCGCACTTTCTGCCGATGTTTCCTTTCACACATGACCAAAGCAACGGGTTCACAACAGGAACAAATCCTCCGGGGGATTCAGGCGAGTGGCGGAGGCAGGACGTGATAGTACTCAACAAGCTAAACAGCACAGTCACTGTTGGTAATTATTTACTTGGTCTTATTTCTTCCTGCTGCATTATTTAAATCTATAGACCACAACAAGCTGAAACATATATTCCACACGTCATCATCTTATTGAATGTAACACAAGCCCAACTTTTCACCACATTTGCATCAAAACACTTCACTTTGCTTAAAGAAACACCTGCAGAGTGTGAAGGTTAGAGATGAACGCCACACACAGACAGATTTCCAGTGTTAGATTATTCAAAAAGACAGAGGAGCTTGAGCTGGAGATCTCACACCGTGAGAAGATGAACCAATACATACAAACTAAAATGAAGCAGACATTTAACAAAACAAGCTTTAAGGTCTGACACTGACACATGAACTCAACCCTGTGATTGGAAACAGCTTCAACTCCAAACCACCAAATCAAACCAAACTGTGGGACTCCAAACAAAAAGCATATGGAAACGCTCAGTAACTGTTCAGTGATATAACCCATGACCGGCAACATGTCAGCTTGATTTCAATGACTTTAGGTACTTATGGTCCCAACGTCTGCTGGACTCACAGGTGAAACTACTTCTCCTGGTGTGGAGGTCCAGCTGGAGCAAGAAAAACACAGTTTGAATGAAATAAGCCGGAGCACAATCCTCCGACCTTGTGCAGTGAACCCAGACACTACAGTGAATTTACGAGTGTATCAGCGGAGGTATTTTTTTTTTCTTTGACTTGTTCTCGAGGAGAAACTTATATGATGTCATGTGAAATTGAAGCCGCGACTGGTCCAGAGCTCGACCAAGCGAGAACACATCCCTCAACTTCTCATCCGCCATCTGGACGTAGCTGGTGACGAGGCGCAGAGCCAGAATCAAACAATCCCTCCTCTGGGCCGTTGGGCTGACTGATGAGGTGCTACGTAGCAGCCGTGACCTCCGCTCGGCTCTCTGCTTTTTCCAATAACAACGCACGCTCATAGTGGCGTGTCCACGCTGCCAAAGAGCATTGCCTCTGATATAACTGTCTCCATTACGCAGCGTGTCACCGCAGCCGTATGTGACTGCACCCGGACCTGGGGAGGGTGTTATGGCGCATTCCACAGTGGGGCCCATTGTATAGGAGCCACAGGGCCCATAGTAAAACTCAGCGGTTGTAAAACATGACATTTGACAGTAGCAGAGTAACCTGAGCGATATGACTCTGGATGTCATGAATGACATAGCCGGAGGTAATGGCTGTACTCTAATGAAAGCTGCTGTTTATTTAAGCAGTTTTAAGTGGCTGGAGAAACACTTACCCACCGTCCCTCAGGGATTCTTTATATCTTGAACAGCTACTCGTATATCAGTGTGCAATTTCAAAACGGTTAAACACAACATACCGGGGGCTGGGAAAATGTTTTATTTTATCACAGCATCTGTGGTGAATTTGTCACTTTCCCAAGCCGACAGTGTCGACCCGCACTCCTCCCTGCACCGTGACCTTGAAGACAGCTCACCTAAATCTGGTTTGAACCTGCCTGTAAACCCTACAACACCCTCTCTCCCACACTTCTTTAAAAAGTCCCACCAGTATGTCTGAAGAGGAAAGCAGCTCCATCTCCTCTCAAACGCCACCAGGCAGGCAGACTTTCTCTCCCTGTCCTTACCTCGGCCTGAAGGACTGCCTTCTCCTATACGGATTAACACATACATTCTATTCAAGGGGAATCAGCCCGGAGCAGGTGCTGCACTGATCTTATAATCTCCATGTCAGATGGATTACTTGGCTCTTAATCAATGATACGATTGACACATCCACATCAGAAATACAGTTTCTGCAAGCGGCACCAGCGTCTGCTTAAAACTGATAAAAGAGTTTCACAGTCGAGCGCGTGGAAGTGTGAATTTCTTACGTGAAATAATGGAGGGTAAAAAGCAGAACTTTTCAGATTTTATTCATCTAATTCAAGCGATTAACATCTGAGAGCACAAAAAAATCCACTGTCTCTTAAAAGCTCGTCTATCTAAGCACATTATAACTCCATCCATCATTCATGTGAACAGCTTCTTATCCCCTAATTTCTGGCAGGTTCTTTTTTTGGATCTCTTTCTCTCCATCTCTTTTTCTTCCCCTTACGCCTCCCTGCTGCCACGCTGATGGCAACCTGTGGAGCTGTGCGAGCGGCAGATACGTTTCCGACAACTTGCTCGCTGGCACCGGCGGAGGCTTCTGTGTGATAGGCAGAAGATGATTAATGAGCAGAGTAAAAGCAGCACAGGAAAAATCTCTGTCCACTGTTTCCGCAACAATTCAAGGAAGCGGACAGAAATGAAGAGGTCCAAGAGTAGAGCCCTGAGGGACTCCCCACTGCTGCTTGTAAAAGTGCTGTCTCTCTCTTTGAGCTCGACAGTAAACATGTGGCTGCCTCTAATAGATGAATGTCGTCCTACACAACTAAACTCTAATGTAAGATATCAGGCTTTTGGCCCTCTTGTCGTAACAGCAGCGAGCACTCTGCTGTATCAGCACCCCTCTGTGTTTCGATTAGCTCTGTCTTCGCTCATCAGCTAATTACCTCAGCTATACATCTTCACTGTTATTACTCACGCTGATACCTCTGGCATTTTATTTTTTAATAAACGATCACCTGCTGATGAAGGCGTCTGATATTAAATCACTTATTACTTCTGTTGGAGTTTGTTTTAATGCTTCACAATAACATAACACACCATGCTATGTCATTCTCATTCATTCACATATTAATATTAGATATTTAATAGTATATTATTGTTTTATATGATGCATCAACTATTAATGACTCTTATTTACTTGTTTACTGTATTTTTTACATATGTGTTTCTGGAGCTGGTTAATTGCTAAACCCTGCTCAGTTTATCAATAATTAGCAGCATATAAACAATGGATTGTTGCGTGTTTTGCAAATTTTCACAAGCATTTTCTCTGCATTTCAACGCATCAGATTTTATAGTGATAACGTACTAAGATGTCCACGCACCAGCATTTGTAAAAATCTGTGTTTTCTTCCAGCTCTGTCCTCCTTTCTTTCATATGACCTCCCATTCCTTTTCACCGGTGTTGCTATGCAGCTCACATGCACACACACATGCACACACACACATGCACACACACAGGCACACAAACGCACACATAGTTAGTCAGCTCCATCAACATACTTGCTGGGCTCAGATTACAAAGCCACAGTTAGGGAAATGCCCCTCAGGAAAGCGGTGTGGAAGATAGCGTTGCTGGCTGCCTCTCTGAACCTTTTCACCGTATGAGCTTTAATGAGCTGCAGCGAGGGCAGCGATAGTTAATAAAAACGTGAAGCACATGGGAATGAGCATCGCTTTCTGTTCCCATGTCATTTTTATGAGGTTTTGTGTGTTCGAAAACATGTGGGAATAGATTCACTCAAATAAAAGAGAGCTGGTTCCTTGTAATGCAAATAATACAATGTGGTGTTCTTAGGCAAAAAGAAATGAATTTCCAATTAATCAATTACTTTATTGTCTTTTTTATGTTTCATCCTTTACATCTGGTAAATCATTATGTTTCTGTCCAAACCTTAAACAGTTTGGATCATTGTGGACACTGTTTTACTCTCTACAATTTAACTGTTAACACTTAGAGACTCTTGCCTTATTGACAACCATCAAAGACCATGCGAATACCAAGTAAATACTTGTATTTGTGTGTGCATGTGCAACTGAGAAGAAATGTGATTAGAGATAAGGAGCCGCAGACAGAGGGAGAAGAATCTGACCCTTGTGGCTTTGACCTCCTTTCATGGTGATCACCACACCCCATCAATCACTACCTACTAACCAGGATCCCGATGACTAAACAATGTTCCTCTGCTGATGAAAGCTGCACAGGAAGGACGGTAAACAGCAGCGACACAGACGACACATAGAGAAGAAATGTGTGTGATTGCTCTGAGTCACGGCTACGACATCAATATATTTAAACCAGAAGACCTCAGTGTAAACACATGAGGTAAATATGTTTCATTGTGCAGGAGATCTGGAAAAAAACAGCCTATTCCTAAAACTGCCTCAGGAATAAAGAAGTTAACAGAATAATCAATCACAGCTTGTGCATATAAACATTGGGCCTATAATTTAGCCACCGGAGTAAATCAGAGATACATTTCCAGATAAACAGGACGAAAGAGCCATTCAGACATCTGTGAGTGGCCGAACGGATTCGCAGAGTTGTTTGATATATGGCAGGATGTTTGCAGGGTCTTGCCATGAACCGTGCAACGTGAGTAACAGATTGTTTCATAATCGAAACCATTAGGCAGGCAGGGGTGCACATTATTCTCCGGCGGGCAGACTGAGCTCGACCCCTCACGTGAGGGGTATGTTCATACAAACAGAGTCGTGTTTACTCGTGAGCAGGAAGGAGATTTAAAAACATCTCAGACTGATGCATGCTGGGGAAAATGAAATGTTGAGACGTGCAGAGTTGACAACCTGTTCCCTTCGCACAGATACTAACCCTTGAGATAATTTGCAGGCTGATTTACTGCTCAGTCAGTTTCTTCTTTGCATGGCTACTGACGGCAGCGGCACGGGGAGGCACAGGCTCATCAGCAGGGAGGAGGAGATGTGTGCAGCCCCCTGTGTGGCGCTTCACAGCTTGGGGTTTAATACCTGTTGAGTGGACAGAGATTTAGTGAGCTTGAGCGCCAAGATCCCTGCTTAACGTTGTACAGGTGCATCTTTCCTCTCAGGTTAAACTCGCCTCAGAGCAGCTGGCAACGATAACTGGAATAGCTTCAGTCTGCTGGGGAATCAGTCTGACACTGTGGCAAAGGAAAGGGTTCAACTGGAAAGAAATACAGCAGAAATATATACAATTCTTACATATTGTGTGCGTATAACAGAAACCAAAACCTTTCTCATCGTTCAAGTAAAGCATTCAGCGTAATAATAAAACATATCTTTATTTCTTTTGGCTGAAATGAAATGATGATAATAATTCAACCCGTGCTGAGGAGGACATTCCTTTAATTATCCTAATACTTCTGGTAAAAACCAATTTCATTTTGTTGTGATCACAAAGTGTTTTATGACCTGAACATAAACCAAAATCTACAAAAAAATACTACTGAAATATCCCAGCAATCCCACTTGTCATTGTCAACACTGCATATAGTGCTAATATGCTTAAGTGCTTTCCAAGTGAACAGAAAGTAAACGTCATGTGATGTTCCTCCTGACATTAACGATGGGTCTGTTCTTTCAATGAGAGCACAATGCCACCACCCTGAAATAGAAGCAGCCGCATTAAATGGAAATCAACTATTGTCACTTTTACATTCACACTTGTGTTTCTCCTTCTTAGACTTTTTAAAATATGTAAAAAAAACCTCTGTTATCTCAAAGGATGAGTTTCCTGTTCCAGCTCGTGTCTTTGCATTTAGCTCTGAGTCACTGAATCAATCAGCAATAATTCATCACAGCACTTTGTGATAACAGCATCTGCTCCTAATATTTTAAATTGCATCTATTCTTTTATGTATAAATAGAGGAATTCTATTTAAACAAAAACAAAAAAACCCAACCAATCCAATTCTATTCACAATAGCTGAAAATATTTCAAGGGCCCGGCACCAAATTTCAAATTAGTTGCCATTGGCCTAATGTTTTATGGAAATAACTTTTCAAACCTCTCCATAAATTATAATTCCCCACAGGCTCCTTAGGACTTATACCTACTCTCTGGCTTTGCCCCGAACAGCTGTGGAAAAATCGGACCTCCTCCGTGGTGCTGTGTGTACGCTAATGGAAACATGGTCTACTGACATCATCGAGGCAAACAAGCCCACGCAGCCGCGTGTTCGGTCCTGGAGCTGCGGAGGAGAAATCCTGTGTAAATGACGACAACTGTTGGAGTTTTAACTGGAGCGAAAACATTTGAACTTTCCACAGTCAGTCAGGTTATTGATTTTGCTCTTTGTGTCTGTGTAAGTGTCTGTTATACGCTGAGCTTCTTTATTTTTAAGCTTCTACTAATGCTTTGATACTGGCACCGTATCCAAGAAGCAACAAAAAGACTTTAGAAGAAGTTGTGAGTTTTTTCACCACTTGACCTCTGTCTCTCCTTTCTGACCCGACCTCTCATTGTCCCTCTATCTGTGAGTTTAGCTTCCTGACTAATGTTTACACCCGTCTCCTGAAACCTGATGAAAGGCAGCTTTGGAGGGTGTGCAGATTTTCCTCCATCGATACGCGGAAAAATCGAAATACTCCCAGAGAATGTTTGAGATTGATGGGATTGGCTATATTGTGACAGCATGAGTGGATTAATGGAAAATAAATTTAGAATTACCAATTAAAAATGAAAGAATCAATCTTTAAATAAATAGTTTGGCACTGTAGGAAACAGAGTTTTCAGTTTTTCTTGCTGAAACTCATCATGTGAGTGTTTGGAGGAGAAATGGAGTGCAGGAGCCTGTTAGCTTAGCTTAGCACGAAGACTGCAAATGGGGGGATTCTGTTAGCACAGCTGTGTCAACACATACCTGCTGTTACTGTCCTGTCGCTGATAAAAAGGTTTAATATGCATCCCCGTCACTTTAAAAACTATTAACTAAGATTTTGAGAGAGAACATGTGAGTGAATGAATGAGGCGCTACATGTTGCGATGGCAGCAGAGTCACACAGGTGCTTGTGTTGTGGTGGTTGGTGAGAACACAAACACACAAACTGTCAGACCAGGAATCACATCCACAGTCTGGTCTGAGATTTGGTTTCTGCAGCCAAAGTGCTTTTAAAAATATCACAGACTGAATATAAAGATGGAGAAAAAGCTGATTTGACCTGCGGGGAAAGTCTGGAGAATTAGGTCCGGTCTTTTCCCGCAGTTTGACTTTCATGCATGAGGTTTTCTGCACAACAGCAGCAAATCCTCTGCGTTATTTAGGCGAGAGGAGGAGCAGCCGGGTGCAGCAGGCAGAGGCAGGAAGTGACCTAATAATTCCACTGATCGGATGGGACATGGACCAAACTGAAGAGTCAAAGTACACGTGCATGATGCTATGAAAACAGAGGGAAACGTGGTAAAGATGGCAGCTTTCATATCCAGAATATTTTGGCTTCGCTTTTGGACAGTGGGAGGAAGTGGCAACATGGTGTCCATCCTTATAAACAGTCGTAGACATTGTATCTGAAGCCACTGAGAAGTGTTTCTGTATTAAACCAGACGATGATCCTTTATCGGAACTTTAACCAAGACTTTTCTGGCCTTAATTTTCTCATCTGACATTCATCATCTACTGGGACGTCTCTGCTGCACCCAACATCAATCCAAAATGTGGGAGATCTACGCCGAGACCAAACATGTCATTTCCTTTTCTCTTTCATGAATTAATTTTAAGGCACCATGAGGAGATACGGAAAATTGGACAGTTTTTCAGTTCTGTTAAAAGAGAAATAGTGGAACATAAGAAATTAAATAATTCAGTGATGAATTCACACAGAGATAAAGGCTCCACTGGATGAGCAGCACAGCCAGTGAAGGGAACATCTCAATTCACAGTCGTTCTTTGCTTTTAATTAATGACCTGGTGAGGTTCCAGCAATTATTATTCCCTCTCTGTGCCAAATAAACGACAAGAAAAAGATTCAAAACTGCAACAATGGCTTTTTTTGGTTTAAGTGCAACAAATGGGAATAATGAATAATCATTGGATGTGTTGTGTGTGTGAGGTTTGCTAACCTGGGAGTGTGCGGCAGCGTGCTGGGGTTCACGCAGGATGCTGTGTGCGCTGTAGCGGACATGATGCGTAACAGGTGTGAGGCGGTGAGGAGGGGAGTCATGCACAGCTGTCCCTGCAGACACCGGTCATGTCCTCCCCCATCTGCCTCCCCCACCTCCCACCAGCCTCCTAAAACCCTGGCATGAGCATGTGTGTGGATTTATGTATATGTGTGTGTGAATCCCTGCTTACTGTAGCCAAGTGTCATCACCTCTCTCTCCACCATCCCCCTGTATTCTGCACTAATACCCCTCAGGTACTCGAAGATCCTGCACACATGTGGTTTTGGCCATGTGTCCATTTAACAATGAATTATCACGCTCCGCCACGGCACGTTTTGCCAGCAGCGATCCAACCTTCATGCTGATCATTTTGTGTGGGCAAAATTTAGATGATACTCCCTTAAAAAATTGAATGCAAGTTCCAGAGACGTGAATTTAAACGACTCGGAGGGAGAAATGATGAAATTAAAGGAACGCTGTTACATTAGACTCCTTTATATGTTTGATGTGCTTGAATTTTATGATGGCGTATTCATTTTCTTTGCCTGACACAGAAATGTGGGATTAAGTTTATTATCTAAATGTTATGTCAGTCTGGGACATTATTTGACTGGCGATAGTTTATCATTTTCAGCCGGCGGCTCTGTGGATCAGTCTGTGACAGAAACACCGTGGGATGGATTCACAGGAAATTTTCCACAGACATTCATAGCCTCCAGAGAATGGATAATACAGATTTTGGTGATTTCATGTCTTTTATTTTTTTGTGACATAGGATAATTTGGTTCCTCTTTGTGGTTTCTCTTAGGATGCCTTATCCAATACTTTAGATTATGATCAAATACCTGTAGAACTAATGACATTCCCATTAATCTCAGGATTGTGGACAATCCTAATGATCAAATGTTAGCATGCTAACACACTAATACTAACATGGTGAATTTGGTAATGATTACACCTGCTAAACATTAGCATATTCCTGTCTTAGACTGTATATAGAGTTGGACGACGCAGCTCCACTTCCTCCCACCATTCAGAAATGAAGCCTAAATATCCTGGATCTGAGCGCTGCCATCTGGCAGAGTGGAAGCCAGAGTCTGTGCAGCAGTGAATCAGTCGTGACGTCACACCCCCAAATAACTAATTAAAGCTCAAATCGATGCTATGACTGGTTTTAATGGATGCCAAATATTTAAACTTTCTGAGCTGGTTTGTAGACTACATATCCCAAAGTTAGGGTCAAGTAACAACCTCAGGAAAATGCAAGAGGGGGTAACCCCACTGTTCAAAAACAATTCGTAAAACTACATGCTAATAACGCAAATACACTTTTTGCACTCACCCAAACTTTGCCATTAAGTTTGGAGAAGATGCAAATCAGGACAATCTGTCACATAGGAAATGGAGCAGAGAGATGATGAGGTTCTGCAATATCGTTCATGTGCATTTGTGGCTCCATGTGCAGGAGAGACGACAAAGATAATTCACGTCAGTAGTCCTGCTCCTCCTCAGAGATACGCCTCAGTCAAATCTGAACACGCAGACGGATATTTTTACACTTTTCATGATTGTAACTTTTTCCCAAGTCTGTAGCAAATACGTGTCCGTAAATCTGCTCAGAAATCTCAGAGAAAATACACTCCTCATAACTCCAGAGCTCAAAATCCTCCACACCCACATAGTTAGGATTTGAAAACCCTGGTGTTTTATGATTTCTTTTTTCCTGTCTAAGCTGGGTGCATGTTCAGCCATATTAAATGACGAATAAGAACAAGAAACCTAATCCTGGTTTTACAAATAAAAGAAACTATCAAAGAAGAGGAAGAAATGAATATGCAAAACATGTATGATTAATATGTATAAATGTTTTAATGATTCTGGATCATTAAAAAACAACACATGAAGAAACACCCTGTGAAACTAGTGTGGAAATGGAGGCTTTGTAATGTTTTAACAGCTGGAATCTTATTTTCTTTCTGTGTTTACACATAATTCTTTCGACTAATTTTCATTACCTCATGTCCTGACAACTGTGATTCTTTCGCATTACCTTTTTGCATATGTAGTGTTTCTCTTTAAGCAGCATCTGAAATGTCACATCACGCGAGTTTCCCCACAATCTTCTTCCACCATTTTTACCGAGAGAACATTGGGTTTTCTTCCCTTAAGGGCATCCCGATGTCTGACAGCACTTTGACGGACAGCTTAAGCAGATAATTATGTCCCAAACAGAAATCAATTAAAGCCTGGTGACAGATTAGTAAAGGGGGTTTCTCGTCCATAGCTACACAATACCGCCCGAGGTAATCCTAAAATGAGATGTCACGAAGAGAAAATGAATCCAGTGCCGAGTGTCAAAAAGCTTTAGAGGTGACCTGCAGCACAAACACACGTGAGCAAACAGAACTGTGAGGTTTCACATGCAGCTGCAGCTCCAGTCGTATTCAAATAATGATTTTGTTTAACCTTCCAAACAGTCACGTAAAAGTTCCAGTGAATTGAAGAGATGCTTTCTGCTGATTTATAGTTTCTTTGTTTACAGCATTACATCACAATTTACGACATTTAATAGTAAATCTAAACTGATAAAAACAGACGAGGAAGGGAGCTGAAGGGCTCATACTGTACGTTGTCCTCCTTAATTACAGATCTCAAATTGAATTAAGCGTTTTCATAAACATCAGACAGACGAGATAAAAACAAACAAGACTAACAAGCGCACAATGTCCCGAGGCCTAAGTGTCTAACATGTGCATCACATAATCACAATGGTCTGTATTTATCCAGAGCTTTTCCAGTCACAAGTGATTCATAGTACAAGTTGCATTAAGGCATTCATGCACACACACACACTCAGACACACATACACACACACACACACGCACACACACACACTCAGACACACACACACACACACACACACACACGCTTCTATCACACACCATTCGACGGAGCCCAGAAAAATGAAATAAAGCTGCAGCATCTGTTAAAAGGCTCATATCATCCCGTGTTTGCATTTTTCTGATTAGAATTCTCTCGTGGTCAAGTTAAGGTGCAAGAAGCAAATGCTTCACCATAACCTCAACTCAGTAGTTTGATGTTTAAAGATGAACAACGCAGCAGCTAAACAAAAGTGAAGCCAAAGCCTCATGATCATGATTGACAGCTGAGACTGACTTACGTTTGGTTGAGTGCGTGATGGGCGGGACTTCACTGCTGCGGCTCCATTTCCTGATCACTGCTGCACCCAGTCTGGCTCAAGGTGTGTAAGATGGCGGAGTTCATATCCAGGATATGTCGGCTTCATTCTGAAAAGTTGGAGGAAGTAGAGCTGCATCATCCATCTCAGATAAAATGAGTCGATGTGTAAATTATACCATTAACATTACTGCTGATGTTGCTGATTGTCAAAGACCTAATAATATATGAGAAGACACCCGAGTAATTTCAAGGTTATTAATGCTTGTTCATTTGAAACATTTAAAAATTTTGCACTAGTGCTGTTTTTTTTTTTTTTACGAGTGAACTAAAACCTTCACGTGAAGCTGTAAGATTTACAGATACCAGCAGAGAGAAATCTGTGGAACGGGCCTTTAACATCAATTCTGAGAAGCAACGGACCACGTCTAAAAAAGAAAAAAAGAAAAACCATTACGAGATCTGAATGGACTAAATGCACGAGCAGGTCTTTAATATACACACGAGCCTGGTCCGGGCCTTTATTGGCCATGACTAAATACATGGTTCCCGACACTGATGTGCGGTGCCGGGGCTGAGAGAGCACCAGTTCATTACAGGCCCATCGGGTGTGCTCCATGTTGATGGATTTCCCCAGACCTCCCCACACAGTCAATGCCACACAACAGGTAACTGCTGTTGGTTTAAGTGCACTCCCACCAGTCCCCCAGACCCTGATGGTTCATTGTCCTTCCTCCACTCGAGGAGGAGGGGACGAGAGGGATGACTGTGGAGATACATTTTGCTTGTGTGTGTGTGTGTGTGTGTGTAGGCCTGTGCATTTAGAAGGTGAGTGAGATTGGCTTTGTGATAATGATGTATGAAACATAAACCTGAGGTCATCTGTTCCAATAAAGCCTCCCGTCTCTCCGTCCCCCTCTTGCATGCAGATGAACCAATATAAAGGGCGCGCTTGGTTTCACAGGTTACGCTCTCATCTCTCTGCTACAAAGACAACTGAGGGGTTAGTTTACTGTCTGTCTCTCACATTGAGATGATTGGGGGGGGGCGGAGGGTAGAGAGACAGGAGGGTAGAGAGACAGGAGGGGAGAGGAAGCAGAGGAACAAAGAAAATGTTGGAAAAAATGAAAATCACGACACAAAGAAACACAGAGAACACAAGGTTTCCAATTAGTCACAGGTGGAATGGGACGTGGAATATGTCGGAAGGGCTGTCCACTGCTAAGTGTCACAGAGGTGGTGGAGGAGGAGGAGGAGGAGGAAGAGGAGGAGGAGGGGGAGGCTGCCGGATTAGGAGGAGATGAAATGAGAAGCTCTGCATTTCCCTCCTTTCCCAGACAGTTCATCTCTGTGAGCTGCTGGAGGCTGGCAGAGAGAGGAAAACACACCGGGGGGTCTGGCTTTGGAAAGTTGCTGAAGAGCTTCCACTGAAGTATCTGACCTCAGAGCTGAGCTGGTTTTTCGACTGCTCACACACTCGCCCGGTCAGCGGAGGAGAAATGTGGCCATTCATTTTTCGACTGATGATGAATTATTTAGGTTGTCATTGTGTGAAGCACCATGAAGAGAAGAGACATTTTATTTATGATACAGCTCATTTGGGGACAATAGATAAAAGCTTTAAATGCAGCAAAAACATATCGTCACATTGGAATTGATATTGGATTTTAAAATATTGAGAAATAACATAATTAAAAAATCATTTTCTATTCTTGGTCCGGTTTCATTTTGTTGATGTATGTATTTTTACAGAGCCAGTCGGGGGAATGAGAGACAGTATTTACTGAGGCCTAATAAGAAGTAAATGATGTGTGGGGCTGGAATAATAGTTTAAAGGATTTTTTGATTCCTTAGAATTTGCTTGACTAGATAAGCAAATTAAGCAAATTAAGGATATTCTTTCAAATGGACCTATTCTCTTTTATCCATTGATTCCCCTCCTCTAGATAAACAATCCAGCCCAATGAATAAACATTGGACCATTTCAGTGCTTAGAAACAGTCCCTGAGCAAGAGGCCTAATTCGACTAACATCCTTTCCTAGGAATCGATTCAGTGAAGAAGCATAATGCGATGGTTGATTGTTCTGCTCGTCTCAAACAAGCACTTCCAGCGCCACCGGTGGCATTTGTTACTGGGACGTCTGAGAAACATCCCCTCGATAAGTTATTGTGCTGCTATGCTGCGGTGGAGAGACATTTCAAACAATGGCACTGCTGCCTGGGGGGCTATTAAACCCAGGTCACGGGCTGATTTATGACCCATTTGAATTACATGACAAACTCAGTTGTATGTGCATTTTAGTGGTAGGTTTACACACACACGCACAGGCACACATACACATACAAGGAGGTTATCATTGATGTTTTTACATTTGCATTGCTGGATGCATTTACTGTGAAAGTTCAGATGTTTTAAAATCTCTCTGGTTCAGATATAAATGAATCTGATCAGGAGATTATCTTAGTCTCAAAGAATGAGTTCAATAAAAAGACTTTTACTCTGGAGGATACTTTGGTCCAACATGGAGAGCAGAACCGCATACATGAATGTTCTAGTGTTGTGTTGTCCTGGTTCATCAGGGTCCAGACTATGGGGCACCATTTGTAAAAGAGCATTCATTAATCCTGCTCAGTTTTTTTTACACATTTAGCAAAACCAAGAGTTACAGAAGTGTTAGACATTAAATCTAAATGTGAATAAAACTACTAAATTTAAATGTTAAGTATGAATAAATATGAATGTTAAATGTAAATATAAATGTTCAAATTAAATGTAGGACTTAAGAAATGAACATTACAAATCGCAAATCATTTGTCAGATCCCGAGAAGGATTAGGTGTGACGTACCTTCAGAGTAGTACTGAGTAGAGCTGGATCAATGTGTGTGTATTATTACTCCAAACGTTCAGGTCTACATGAAGCTGATGAATTATGAAATCACTAACTGTTTCATTTTATTTCCAGTGATAACTGTGTTGAATACGCAGGATTTTTACACACAAACAAAATAGTTTCCACTTGTTAATTTGACAGAAGCAGAAATCGGTGATGAACTGGAAGCGACCAGTGTGTAAATGTAGAACAATTATTTACAGGCTCCGAACATTGTTTGCAACCAAACCGCAGCTGTAAGTCTCATCAAATTCTGCAGGCCGCTCAAAGAGCATCCAAAGGCTAACAGGCTAACAGGCTAATGAGCACAGACTCTGGTGTCTGACTTTGGTACATGCTTGAATCCCGTGATCCCACAAGCCCGCGAGCTGCCTAATTGGTATTCTTTGGTAGTCAGGCAGCAGTCTGGTATGTAAAAGACATGTCGGAGGCAGCAGCAGCAGGCACAGGTATGAAAACTGCAGCGACTGAATCAGGGTAATTTAAAATGTTTGTAGAACTGAATGGTGTCGGCAGCGAGCGTATACAGATACGATAAACCCTGAGGGGTTGATTCACTTAGTCTCCTCCTGCACAGCTAAAAGTTTCACTTCGTCACACAGCACTTGAGTGAGTTTTAATACACGTTTAAGTTGAGGGGCTTCAATTCTGATAGCCGGTAGTTTAATCCAACATAAAAGACAAGTGAGGGGAAGAAGGTGAGAGGTTATGTCTCTGTGTGAGGCTGTGGCTATTTCCTGAAGAAGCAGGTGCCAGATCAGACTCTCTCAAAAGACTAAAGGGGCATATTTGATGTTATGGACGTAATTCAGTAAATATATCACCACCACACAATAAGAAAGTGAAAAAGAGAATGATAAATAAATGGGTTAAGTTGTATGTATTGTTGCTTAAATATCGATCAGCAATTTTTTTTTAACCTTCTAACTTTAGCTGTTTTGTTTGCACTGAAGTCCCCTAAAATGGACATAATGTAAAAGGTATAATATATATTTTTTAAAGTCTAAACCCCAGATAAATAGGAATTCACAATGTATGTTCTTTTGTATGTACTTCATAAAAGGCAGTTCTGAAAGGCGCTATATAAAAAAAACATGTGTGTAGAATTTAGTGACATCTAGTGGTGAAGTGTCATGTTGCAGCTGAATACCCCTCACCTCCCCCTCCCCTTCCAAACATGAAGGAGAACCTGTGTTGGTCTTCAGTCTTCATAAAAACTCAAAAGGTTTAATTTGTCCAGTCTGAGCTACTGTAAAAAAAAACATGGCGGCCTTCTGGGACCCGCTCCTGATGTTAACGTAAAGTATTCAAATATAAAGGCTCATTCTCGGGTAAACAAAACAACAATTTGTATAATTTAGATGAAACACACTAGTAAGTGATTCAGTTTCTGCCAAAAGATCCCTTTGACCTTAATCTTACAAACTGGACCTTTAAGACAAAAAGGGAATTAATAAAAAAAGATGTGTTCGTTCCAGAAATGTCTCTTTAGCTTCATTTACTCACAAGAGAACCAAACGTAGATTATCACGTGAACGATCACATACATATACAGGCACATCGGACTGACGAGACAAAAACTGTGAACTAATCCTTTAACCTACATAATCTCCACATGGAGAGTTAGCACACCTGCTACAATCTGCATCTCAAAAGGGACCCCCCCCGTGTCACGTCACCCAAACACGACGTCAGCCAGCGATTGATCCCAGCAGAGGAAAACCGGCTGCCATCGGCTGGCAGGAGTTTTTCAATTATTCACCGACCCTCGCCCTTGGCCCGAGGCTGTTCAACTCTTTTACTGTTGCTCTCTCTATACCTCATCATTTGCTGTATTCATGAATAAAAACATGGAGGAAGGCTTGATGTGAACCACCTCCACAGTTATCAGGATTCACTTCACGAACCTTCAGACTTCCCTGGTGCCTCTTCCGCTCTCTCTCTCTCTCTCTCTCTTTTCTCCCGAGCTGCAGTCGTCAGAAATCCTCTCACGCTGCTTGATCAAGGTAGATGAGTTCAGATGATGGTCGGCCACCGGGTCTAACCTCGCACCAGAACGTATTTAATGACAATATTTCACAGGACGGTGAGGGTTTCTTTAAAAAATCAAACTCAACCTTCACCATGGTGTCATCACGTCATAATATAGATTTATTTTCTGAACAGGGATTAGAATGATTTTGGAAGGTACAGACGAATTAGGTTCTTCGACATCAGATCAAGTTATGCTTGTCATGCTTTGAATGTCGCTAAAAATTAATTGCAATTAGAATCCAGAAAATAAGTGACCTTGAATGTTTCTGGTAGCAAATACCTGCTTAATCCTTATCAACTGGGTTAATCAGTAACACAACACATAATTCAAATGAAGAGAAATCTTAATTGGGCCGAGAAAATACTGAGCTTTCAACATTTTAAGCTCTTTACTATTTTCTTCCTGTGCACAAAACAGTTTAGCATCGTCTTCCAGGGTTTAATATGAAAGAACATGACCGCCCTTGTCCTCAGCCCTGTGTAACACCTTTCAGAATAAACTGGAACACCGACAGCCAGCGAGGCGTTATCGCACAACATCAGCGCTCGACCTCACTGATGCTCTTTCAGCTTAACAGGAGTAAATCCTTGCAGCCACATTCCCTAATCAGAGCGAAGCATGACAACGGAAGATAAATATGTAGATTTTTAGAAGCAGATTATTCTTCATGGTTGTTTATTTGTCAGCAATCACACATTGCTACAGTGGTATGGTGTCTACATACTTCTGGCCGTGCTGTGTACTTCTGAGTTTGTTATAAAAGGAATTCTTCATACGAGACTGATGGTCTCGGCCCTGCAGCGAAATCTTGAGTGTTGGAATAAAGAGTTGCGTCACCCCGCAGAGCAACAATCTACTGCAGCAATTTGTTCCTCATCAGGATTCAGTTGTTTCACTGCTTTTCAAACTGTAAGTTAATTATATGACTGTGCAGCCGTTGCTCTGCTGCTTTCATGATATCACTCAGGACATATTTCTCCCGCCTCTTCATATCTCACAGTTTCAAAGGTTTTTCATGGAGTTTCCCCTCTCGACTGAAGCTGCGGAGCGATGAACACGTCCAACTGAGCCTCCTGATTACCAGTCCTATTTATCAGCTTCCCCGAGACCTGTGGCCGTGGAGGAGGCTCTTGCTCTTGTGTTCAAAAAACATTTTAAATGTGGTTCTGCTGCCTTAAGTGAAGTTTCCAGCTTTGATGTGCTCAGGTTTGAAATGAACTATAAATCTATAAGTTACAGAAAGCAGGTTGGATGTCTGCAAAACCAAATGCTGCTTTGCTTCTTGAGATGTCCGCTCCTGTTGTCTCAGGCAGATAAAAGGTCATTTTAATGTTCATATAAACAACTGCTGAGTTTTATCATATCACAGCGTAAAACCGTGAGTCTGAAATCTCAGGTTTCAGTCTTTGATTTTCTGTTCTCTGCTGCTGAGGACATTTTGTCTCTGATCTCCGATTCACATTTCTTTGATCCATCACATCAACGACAGATCACAAACTTTATATTACTAACTCTACGTATATTACTTCTCTGCAGCATATCAACATTCCGCTCCTTGTTGATGATTAAATATAATTACATTCACGGTATTGAGAGTAATTTGACCTTAAATTCGCTGATCGGCTTTGAACAGGAAACTGCAACAACACCTAGTCTATATGACTGTGTGTGTGTGTGTGTGTGTGTGTATGTGTGTGTGTGATGTCTCTCGGACAGTGGTAGAGGTTTGCACTTAAACTACTTTACTATTATATATGTGTAAACAAGGTTTGAAGCTTGGAATGATGTGGTTTGGCATCATGAGTTTCTTGGGTTGGGTTTGATGTAGAGTTTCCCAGTTTGAAAAGCTCCTGCAGGTTATTAAAAACTATTCATGGCGTTAATTTTGAAAGCATCCCCACTTTACTTTTGAGGGTTAAATCCTTTTTATCATAAAACCTGATCATTTCCAAAACCAAAGTGAGCTGGTGACTTTATCTACGTTAGTCGTATGATCTTTTAAGAGTTAACGAGAATCTCACTCTCATGTCTGTTGGTTCAATAAGAAGTTGGAGTCAGAGCACGGCTTGATTACTATAACCATACAACCATTCATCTACCACTTTTAAGCAAACGAAGTGACATGTATTAGCGTGTTTCTTTAATCCATACTGAAGTTTAGGTGTGAACATTTATTTAAAAGATTTGTGGTTCATCCTTCCTGCAGTGAAAAAATAATCCTGTTCATAACTTACTGTAAAACTGTAGTTTTTTGTTTTTCGTCACCTTTTCTTATCTCTGCCTTCAGTCGGGCTCTGGCTTCATGTTTAATGAAAAGACACAAGTGTCTGGTATCTCCCTTACAAATCTTGGCAAGAAAGAAATGTGTGTTTTTTCCAAAATGTCAAACTGCTCTTTAATCCTTTAATCGTTTGTATTAAAATCACTAAATCTGGAGGATTGGTTTTAAATTTTTTTCACGATAGTTTTAAAAGCTCTTATCAAATACAAATAGTTTCAAACAGTTCTCGACTCTGGGCTCAGAGGCAACTTGTACATTCAAACTGAAAAACTGCAGTCCATGTTGTTTTATTCAGACACTTCTAGCCTCAGGTGTTATTTCGCCTGAGACCAACTTTGTAGAAAAGTCTCTATCTTAATTTGCAGTTGTGCCGTCACGTGTTTCATTGTGTCGACCTGTTCCAGCCTGCTTCTAAATCCACACTGAGTTACGTTTGGCAAAAGCACTTTCATCTAATTTATAGTTATCGTTTTCCAGGCAGCCAAACGTGTGAGATAAATATTTGGGCCCTGTCATTAACATCTTTGGGTATTTCCCAGAGAATAGAGTACAATGGATCAAATGGGCTATCAATAGTGTTTTTCTTTCTAACCTGCTCTTTAATGTTCTGCCAAGATCCCTGCAGTGCCGAGCAACTCCACAACACTAATGTTGATAGAATCAATGGGATCCTAAACCCTCTACTTTCCAAACTGCGGTCAGACTCTTCCCATGAATCCTGCTGATACCTTTGTGGCAACCGGCACAAACAACTCCCCACATCTGCTCCTCAGAGTTTACATCAGACTTTCAAGGTTCGCTCACAATGAGGGAATCTTCTAGTTCAGCTAATCACCTTTACCCCTGAATTCAATAAAACCAAAACAAATTCCACACTCTCATAAATATCAGTCCCTTAAATATGCCAGATTTTTTCCCATCAAGTTCCATGAGTTACGGTGCCTTCATGTTCTGTTGGAATAATCAGAAAAATAAGTTCCCAACTGGAAAAATGTACGTGAACAACCACTCTAAAAGTTGTTGAAAAGCCCCTCACGCCACTTTCTGCCTGTCACACCTGATCCCTCTGCTGTTTGTTAGTACATAGACATTAGAAAGAGGTTTCAAGGTGTTGTTTAAACACATAATTACATTTTGTGTACTGCCACCATGTTTTTTCGACAACACACCAAAGTCAGAACAACAAACTCAAAACTCTGGAACTGGGACCTTCTGAAGAGCATGTGAATGCAAAGTCTCTCTCTGGGAAACTGGTGAAAATGTGAAGGAGAGAAATGAAATAAGTCTCGTAAACCAAATGTCAAGATCTGCAGCTAAATTTGATGTGTTCTTTCTTGTCCCATGCTCCATTAATTCCGCCAAGTTTCATGGAAATCCATTCAGTACCAACAAACAGGGGTGAAAACACAACCTCCTTGTTGGAGGTGAATATGAAACATACGATCATTAGCCACCACTTCTATCCACAGTGATCAACACGCACAGAATCAGCCAACACTGTAATGTGGTTTCCAACAATCTTTCATGGGGAGAAAAGTATTTTCAAAATCTTTAACCCAGTTATAAAATTCAACTGGGTTTCCAGGATGGGATGACAGGGATGACAGGATGGCTGACATGTTGGTTCACGTCCTGCCCACCTGCCTGCGTTGACTCTGCATGGAACACAATCCCAGCACAGGGCTGAGGCAGCTCCACAGATCAATACAGAGAGGAATGAAATGAATCCGCTCTCTTGCCACATTACTACAGTGACAGTATTTTTCTTACATGAGTAAAATTAGTTCTCTGCGGATACTGGGGAAAGAAAGAGATGTGAAAACAATAAAGTGTGGGAGTGTGAGTAGACTCTTACACTGTTATACTGCATTTTATAAAAATCTGGGGGAAATACAGGGACAGTAATGGGATGGAGGGCGAGTATGGGATGGATGAGCTGCAGCCTCCAGTATGTTCAACTCTTTCTATGACTCAGTATCTCAGTTTTACTCAGATAAAGGTAATTTTTCTCTCTGTAACCAGCTCAGAGAAGGAATTCATGTTTTGGTTTTTTGGCATTAAACATAATTCAGATGGTCAGATTCATAACTTAACACAAATCTTAAATTTCCACTTTCGCAGTTGGAGTCTGGTTCAGCTTGTCGGAGTGGAAAATCATGTTAGAGTCTATTATAATGCACAAAAACTGCCCAGGGACTTAATTTTTTAAGACAAACGCCATAAAAAGTGACACCCTAGTAAATAAACAGCTGAAAAAAGCAATTCCTTTGCCAATTTTAGAAAAATGTCTCTGCACCCTGTTTTAAATTGTCATATTGATATTGGCTCAGCACTCCAGGAAAAAGTAAATCAGCTGCTGAAACCAAGACTCCCTCGGAAAATACTTTGAAATTCATTTGATGCAGAGCCACTTTATTTTAAGACGGGTAATTATTCAGATGGAGGTCTAGAGATATGCAACAAAAGTTCTCTCCAAGTTGTCAAACACAAAATAAGATTTAAATCGTTGTTTGTTGTTGCCAGACAGAAGCTTTTGTCTTTGTACATTTGTCGTGATTATGTGACAAAGTATTTTCTTTACTTCTTGGTTTTAACACACAGTCATGCTTAAAGCCCAAGAAGGTTCAAATAAACTCCATCTTTGGTTTCAAAACTACCCCCAACTCTCCCTGCATGTTTAGCATTGTAATCTTAGTTACGCTAATAAATAAGGATGATGGGATGCTTCACGAAAAGTGAAGCCAAAGTGTCTCAATCGCCACCTGGTGGCTGGCTGCAGTGCAGTCCTCCATGTTAATGGATTGGACAGAGACCAAACTAAGAATTCAAAGTGCCTGATAAATCAAAGATGGTTTCTGCCCAGGTAGTTCTTATCCCTCTGATTGCTGCTGCACAGACTCTGGGTACAAACATGCAGGATGATAGCGTTCTTATCAGGGATTGTTTTCTGCTTTATATCTTGATAGTGGGAGGAAGTGGAGAGGCAGAACAAACTCCCATATTAAACGACCAAACTTCCCTCGACAAACATGAATTCATCTGATAATTCAAACCTGAGGTAACAAACATACATAGATTTAGTTCCCAGGCTTGAGCTTCATGCACTTTTTACCATTGGACCACACATTGTACATATATTCTTCGCAGCTATGGGGAAATGTTCCCTCAGTAGGTAAGCACCATTTTTCAAAGTATCCCTTTGAAGATACAGTATAACTTTGAACATTATCTCCGTTGCTCTGCACATAAATTCCCTGTGGTGTCAGCAGAACATCCACTTCCATGCCTCTTTATTTGTATTAATTTACATGCATACGAAGTGATGAGATGAAACAGTGAGGCCTTTGTTGAGAGAACTGGTGAAGTGATGCTCTCATGAATGGTTCGCTCAGCCCCGAGATGCAGCCTGTGACTTGCAGCTTGTGTCTGACACATCGCGGTGACACAATGAGAGGAGGCTGGTGGAAAGATGGGGTGAGCGGAGAACCCAGATAAAGCAACACTGCTGAGCTGCCAGCAGGGAGTCTTTGAGTTGTCTCCAGGAGAGGAGCGGAAGGGGGAATTTTGGGAGGCAGAGCTCAGAGTAAACAGTATCTCCCGAAAAACAACAACAGCAACAACCGCGCTGCCTAATCAAGTGGATTTATTGAAATGCAAAGCCTCGCTCCTTCAGTTCCTCACAAAAACCCAGTGATTAAAAGTAAAATACATTATATGCACCATTACTCTACCTAAATTACATGTTTAAACACCAACTAGGATTTTACAACATCATATATTTAAGCATTATTAGTGTCATCGTGAAATATGGCACAAGTCAAGTGAAGCTAGACAGATTAATTACGTGAAACAGCACCTCAAGGGCGCGGACTCGTCTCTCTCTCTCTCTGTTAGTCTGTATGTTCTAATCCATCTTCTGCTGCTGTCCTAAATCCCAAACACGGGTTTGTGTGAAGCCGAGAGTCAATTATAAAAAGGACGATCACTGGGGGGAAGGAGGCGAGACAATGTCAGGACGAATGATACCAACATTCATTTTACAACAAAGAAAAAAGTTCAGAATCCACATTCATTTCCTTTTCGAGGAAATGTGGAACTAGAGAGAAAACACATTTCAAACAAATTGTTTCATTAACTTGTTCAAAGGAAAAGTTTCACATTTCAGGAAAACCTCTTGCCAAGAGCTGGACGAGAAGATAGACACCTCTTACACCTGTCTACTAGATAGGAAGCCACGGCCAGTTAGCTTAGCTTAGCACAAGGACTAAAAACTGTGACGTCATTTCCATTTCCATGCCTCATGTTTGGCATAACCATATTTGGAGGTGCATGAACACACCTGCTCCTATTGGACAATACTAAAGGTACACATGGTGACCACGCCCTAATACTCTGTCGTATAATTTACTAAATGAACATCATGCAGTATTGACGAAGACTTAAAATAGATTAAGACCATAAACTCCTTCGGAAAATGTTTACTGACGTTATAATTTGAACAATGTGGGGAGTCGCCCCCTGCTGGTCATTCGAGAGGATGACTTAACTGGAGTCTACGTACATTTTCTGTGTAGTCTAATATGATGTGTTGTGCAAAGGTATTAACTCAAGGTGTATTTGTAATGTGGTGAAGAGGCACCTCTGAAATCTTTCACTGTGACGTTAGAGTCAATCCTCTCGTCTAACTCTCAGTCAGAAAGTGAATAAACGTATTTACCAAAATGTTTAAGCTGCAACATAAACTGCTCAATTTAAAGAGAAAAATCGTCACGTGGATGTTTTACAAACTGAACGGCTGTGAGGGGGTTTATTTAAACTGCAAACTCAAGCGATATCATCCAAAATCCCACTTACAGTTAAATGCTGTTTACATGGAGGCTTTGCGCTGCTTTAAACTGAAAGGCTTCACATGCATGCATCAGATCTATTTACTATTTGGGTTGATCTTTTCCTTTGAAGCTGTTATAAGAGTAAAATCAGGTCAGACCTCCAGGCTCTGCTGAAGTTGAAGTACAACACAGACACAGTATTAGAGATAGAAACATTCTGCCACTATACCGCCCGACTGTAAACAATATAATGTTTCTAAAGTCTCTGCATTGAGGTCTTATTTCACTTTGGCACAGAATCATCTCGGTTCTTTACAGCCTGCCAGATAGCCACCGGCTCCGCTGAGAGAAGAAGAAGAGGAAACACTCCGCTGGGAAATTCTTTTCTTGTGGCTTTTGTTTTCCCTGATCACATGATGCAAAAATACATCCAGTCCAGACAAAGCAATTGAGCCGGCACCATAAACATGTCTCATTGGAAGGAGTAACATCGATTTCAATAAAATAGTTTCTTACGCCCCCAATATGTTTATTCAATGGGTTTAATCCACGACTGATCAAACATTACCGCAGCTGAAGTTAAGTGTAAAAAATGTTAGTCTCAATCTGCGCCGTGCCTTCAGGTTTTAATCATCACACACGTCTGTATAATGACACAGATATGCTGTATGTCCCCTGCTGCTTCCACCCAGACACAGGCTCAGTGAAACTGCAGCGAGAGTCACAACGAGCTCTCATGAATTCATAAAGCAGCTTCAGAAATACCGAAAAGTTTCGTTCCAGGGCCTTGACGTGTTCAAGAGATGTAGAAAAACAGAATTCAGGGAAAAGTTGAGCTATTTCTCTCAGATTTGCTGCTTTATGAAGAGCACATTTCTGTAATTGGTAATTATTATGTTTCTAAGAGTAAAAGAACTCTGCACTAATTTCTTTTGCCTCTTTGTGACAGAAATCCACAATAAGCTGGAAATGGTTATGTGTGTTTAGAATAGAGGATATTTGTTAAAAACAAAAGCTGCTTGTTGTGTCTGGAAACCAGATTGATGAGTGTTTCACTACACTCATCAATCAAGGTGATGGATGGTATAAGATAAGGAAATAAGATCAGGAACCCCCTCCACTACTGCGTCTTTCTAATTTTTGATTATGGTGACTGCTAAACTATGAAACTTTCCAGTCACAGTACTTTGTGCAGCTCATTGAGGATGAGAAAGGAATGAGGATATTTCCAGGAGAGTCTTTACAACAACTAAAAACACATTCCCCTTCTGATGAGGTCAGAAAACAATGAACAGACCTCCTTCTTTTAAATAAATCATGTCTTTCAGTCCAAGTTGAATTTATTCTCAGAACAGTGTCAGAATGATATTACATCTCACCGTGTGAGCAGGAAATGAAGTCAAAGTCACTCTGTAAAACATCAACCTGACACGCATCAGTTCCAAACCAGGTTTATAACCATCACTGCACATTACTTTCCTGCTGTGCTGAGGTTCCTCCAGGCTGGAGAACCACATGTGAACCCCACGGTGAGCTGCACGCAGGCTGCATGAAGATTTTGACACAAAGTGGCCTAAAATTTTAATGCTGTTGGTATTACTTCTTGAGAACAAGTTTAATCCTTGAAGAAAATGGATGGGCTCACGCCTGAATCCTCAGTTTGTACAACATTACGTTAAGATGCAAAAGGCACCGCATATGAATTTGTCAATTGATCTATAAGATTTATAACAATTCCCCAGGTGGCGCGTGTTAGACAGATGCAAATCAGGTTTTGTAAATGGGCAGACTCAGCTTCATCCTTGTCGAATGATCTCGTAAATCAAACTTGTGCAGAAAAGTGAAATATAATATCAAGATATAATCAAATTAAATTCTCATTAGAGAATCCACCTTTTACAAATGAGGGCCCAAGTCATTTCTGCAAATCAACTTTCTGAACATGAATCCAGCAAATTAAAGTAAAGACTGAGAACCAGATAACTCATCTGACATCCGGTCCAGCAGGTGGATGATGATCAAACTACTAGAAATGTTTACTTTGCTGAAGAAGCAGGAATCACGTGATCTCACCGAAAGCATCCTCCATCCAACGGCACCATTTCCTTCATCTGGCACCGCGGCGTCCTGTCGTTCCTCCCAGTCATCTGGCTCTATATGATCTGGATCTGTGGATGGTAACATATTAACATTGAGTTGCCTCAAACCTGCTGTGCCTCAGTTTGACAGGTACTTAATAAACTTTCCTGTGAATTTCCAGGGTGATTTTCAGCGTGTTGCTTTGACCCAATTTCTTTTCCGTATTAATTCTGAGCAGAATTTGAGTATAAAGGGTTTACAGAGTAAAAGGGAGATGAGGTTTACCACAGGAAACAACACAACATGTTATTTATAAATACCGGGAGAACTTCCAGGTTGTGTAGGGGGCGCTCACGAGGTAGCCCAGAATGAATGGGGGCCTGTGGAGCTGCCGCCACAAAAGCTAACGACTTAAAAAAAAAAACTAAAAAACAATTAGATTAGATTTGCATCTTTTTGAAAGTGAAATAGCTTCAGGTATCTATCACATCAAACACCACCAGACTCCACAACACTTTATTTAGATGATCTTTTGAGTTTTCGATGAGTTTCGTCGAGGAAGGCGTCCTGTTGCAGGTGAACATCATGAGCTTGTTATAGGTAAAAACACATCAGGATTTTTCATTTAAATTCCTTTATCCTTAATAAAGGATCTGGTGACAGCTGGAAAAAACTATAAAACCATTTTTGTGTTGATGAACCAATTGAGTTGAAGTTTCCTAAAGAATAAATCAGGAGAGACGGTTGATTTCTTGCAGAATAATTGAAAAACAGCAGTTTGCTGTAAGAAACTGGGACATTGTGCACAAGAGAAGAAAGAAGGTGGTGGGTTCAGAGGAAAGGAAAAACAAATGATGTGTGCTGAGGTAACTGAAGAGAAAAAGGAAGGAGAGAGGATTAAAGCTGGAGGACGTGACTGATCTTGATGCTGGAGACCTTGTGATTGTCTGGGGAACTGTTTAAAAGAGCCAGACGAGGGGGCAGAGGCTGCACGGAGAGCTGAGGACAGAATCACAGGAGTTTTATGCTGGGGATAAGTTGAAAGCGAAGGTTACAGAACCGCAAAGAGGGAAAATGGGTGAAGCTCATGTAAAATCCAGATGGTCAGAATCCTCAAATGTCAAACCACCGCACGTCACAGGGATTCAAATAAGAAAGACAAGAAGGGCGAAGGAAATCCTCTTTTTAATCCGAGTGAGGCCTCCATCAGCTCTGTGCTGCAATGAAACAAACACAAACAACCAATCAGCTGTGAGCAAACAAGTCATTTCACTTTGAGGGATGATGACATATGAATCAAATAAAATAAAAAACCTCTGTATGGGAATAAAACGATGGAAAATAGAGTTAAATTAACAGAAAGCTACTGTTTCTATATGTAATATGTTTCATCCTCAATAATATGCAAAACCCAAATTAAAAAATACATTAAAAAAAGTAGCACAACTTACTATTCCCTGGAGCCGGAGAACTTTGAATGAACCTTCCAGGGACTGAGACACTTCCACGGGCGATTTGAATTGTAAAAAGATGAGAAATGGAAAAAACCAATCTTCCACAGCTGCAGTGAGAAATATCTGCAGCAGGAGCAGTAACTTACCGACCATCAGCTGGCCTGTAAAACTTATGACCACGGGCGAGCACAGTTTAACAAGGGCCTAATGAAAAAACTGCA
This sequence comes from Paralichthys olivaceus, assembly GCF_024713975.1. Classification (NCBI taxonomy): domain Eukaryota; kingdom Metazoa; phylum Chordata; class Actinopteri; order Pleuronectiformes; family Paralichthyidae; genus Paralichthys; species Paralichthys olivaceus. The sequence continues at coordinate 26,225,711 of NC_091093.1, forward strand.
GTCTCTGTGCGATAATGGCAGCACGTGAAGATGCCATTCTGAATCATGGAAGCATAAAAAAAGCTACGACTCGGGGTCAAATGATGGCGTGGTTACGCTCAACCCTCCGTGATGATATGTGGCAGTGGAGCGCAGGAGAATTTCATAGAAGGAAACATCAGCTAAATCGCCACAGTGGTCAATTTAATTTAAATAATAAAACATTTTATTTCCTGGTTCCCTTCTCAGCACCCAGGATGTCTTACTGTAAATCATATACAAGCACAGGAACAGTTTAAGTAAAACCAAACGAGGTCTATTAGCAATAATCTAGTATCAGTTCAGAGGCGCGGACACGTTCCAGAATCAAACCGGAGCGACAGAGACAGAATACGATGAGATGTTATTTTGGGAAAAGTGATCTGATGTGTTTTGATATGAGATTGGATTATTGTTCTCATCATGATGACAGTGGCTTTGGAAATGATTCTGTATATTTAACAGCTGGGTCAGATGAAGCTCTCAAAACTCTCGGGGGTTTGAATCCACCATGTTCTTGCACCACAGAGTCACATGGTCTCTGTCAAAACTCGTCACCGTGAAGGAACAAAGAAAAAAAAGAATCAATCAGATCTACTCGAGGTGTTTCTCTCCTCAGCTCTTCGTCAGGTGAAATCTGAGACTCTGAAAACTTGTAAATACAAGTGATCACCAGTGTGTGGGGTTTGTTATTTCTCGCTTCGGTAACAACTGAACACAAACCTTAAGTGTTTACTCACAGGGAGACTGTTCCTCTTCTGTTCACTCGCTTCAGAGCAACGTGACTCGGGGAAGAAAAAGATGTATTTGAAATCTACCGGCGGCTCACACGTAAATTCAGTGGAGGGTGATGTGTTCATACGTATTCAGGGATATTTGAAAGAGTTTTTCAACATGGCAAATATCTTTCATCTCCATTATCTCAGGTGTGAATTTGAAACAAAACTTATTTTTGTACATTTTTTAAAGTTGAAATCTCTGAAACCAGCTAAAATTATAATCGTTTCTAATAATGGTAATGAATGCTGCACCAAGACGTCTCCCAAATTCCTCAAATTGACTCATTTTGCAATTAATGATCTCAGAACAGTTGACACAGCGGGGGTTGTTCACACAGTGAGCTTCTGGGACTTGGAGGCTCTGCTGGTGGATTTAACGAGTAAATTACTGCTCGATAATGAAAGTTTATTTTTTGAAGCACAGATAAAAAAACATTTGACCTCTTTAAATACAGTTTTCTTTGTCTTTATGGTGTTTTTTTATCCCCCAACAACTCAGTTAATATAGTTTATATTTCATTATCACATTGAGTTAATATCAACAAACTGCCCGTCCATGTTGTACTGTAACACATAAATAATTTGTATATGCATATTTGGTACAGTCGATCTCTTATTTGTGTTGTTTTCTCTACAATCATTAGTAAGAAATATTATTATATAGATGTTATTCATCATAGCTAAAAAATATATTTTGCTTGAAGAGCACCTCTTCAATACAGCCATATTTTTCATTTTTAGAATCAGACATTCTTCTGTAAATTGTTCATTTAACAATCTCATTAATCTCCTTTTCTTTAATTCCTAAATTCTTCTTGTTCGGCGCATGAATTGTGTTTTTAGACTTTGAAAGCTCTCAGACATTAGTTTCCCCTGTTGGTTGTTTCCACTGAAACAAATGAGTTTAGCACAGGTTAAAAATAAATTAAAAGACGCCAGACAGTTATTTCCTATTAAACCCTCCTCTTTAATATTAAATACATTACTCTATAAACATAACATTTATCTACATATAAAAGCCTGTGTCTCTATTTACACTCATTCTCATAAAGAACCCTATCGTACAAACAAGCTGTGTCCTGTATCTATTCACACACGTTTGATTGTCGCAGCATCTCTTCACATGTTTTAAGCTGCAGGGACACCGAGCAGCTGAATGACCGATTCCCTCCTCACAAAAAATATCATTTACTCTTATTGCTAAACTCGTCCAAGTATTAAACATTTGCCACTGCACATATGTAAATTTTAGCATTTTTGTCAAACACTGACATTCATTAACCGCAACATCTATTTGAATTGGTTTTGCACCAAAGCTGCCACATCTACAGATTTACAAGAAAGACTTGGACATCTCTGAATTTTTGGTAAAAACGTGATGAGCAAAGTATCAGTGATACATTCAATATTCCTGAAATACACGATACGACAGAAGTGCATGATGACTTTGCCGTTTTTTTAATGTAAAAATTAGAAGACAATTACTCTTCATGTCTTCACAATGAGCTGGAAAACCACAAAAAGCCTCATAAAATGATGTTGATTGAATGATATGAACGTCAGATAACACTGAATCCAACGAGTGAATTCATTCCTCCACCTTAGTTTTCCTCTTGGAGCTTTTGGGTTTGGGGTTGTCGGGCTCTGCAGGGTGCGGAGACCCCGGCGGATCGTTGGGCGGGCTCGGGGCTTTGTCCACGTCGGGTTCTGGTTCAAGGGGCATGGAGGGGCCTTTGGAAACTTCTGAGAATAATACAAGCGAGAGTTCAGGTCATTTTTCATCAGAGGTTAATGGGAAAAGTTGTGTGATCATCATGTGTTTTCATTCACACCCAGTCACACACAACAGATGAACACAACAAGCATTTGTTTTCATGCAGTCTCACACTGGCTTTAAAATGTCACAGTTAAGCTCTGTTTAAATTTAAACACACAAAGTCCTACATTTTCAATGAACCTTTATTTTACCAGGAACTACTTCGAGTTAGATAACTGACTAACAGACGGTTCGTTTATTGTAGCTTATGTAAACAGTTCTTTTTTATCATTATACAAAAGTTCATGAAGCAGTAAGGAACGATCAGTTTATATGATTCTTAAATACAATAAAATCCACCCTTTGACTAAACACTTAACTTCAACTAGTGGTTTTAAACCCATCCTCCCCTCTACGACAGTTTGTCTGATTTATTTATAACAGGAATTCTTTATATCTACCAAGAAACAGAGAACCCTGTCTGTCATACATGAACACAGACCTGCGGCAATTTTCAGCATGTTCTTTAAACATTTCATGGTAGTAAAATATATGTGCAGACTATATCTGAACACTCACAACCCCTTGGTGTATGAATGCAGATATATTGTGAGAGCAGTTGAAGTGCTACATGTAAAACGTCAGTCTCAGAACCTGCATTGTTCTGGTGATATTTGTTAGCAGCTCAACAACAGTGGTGGAAAACACAGTGCACAGGCTCTTGTTGAGAAAAGTACTCCTGTCCACTCACCACTGAGAGCTGTCAGCTGCTGTAATCATTTCAGAGTAGTCCTGAATTTATTAGCGTACCTGTGTGTCATTTAGATAGATTTTCTTTTGTTGCCGGGAATCTATACTGTGGCCAGAGGTTAGCTGCTTTTTTCCCCCTCGCAAATTCCATTTAGCCGTAGCCCATATTTTTAATCTGGTGCAGGAGTACAGGCAAGAGGCTGTGACAAGACAGGCACGAGATATTTTTAAATTCCCATTTTAAATGAAAAATTGGGCTTTGGTTTAATGGAGAGAGGGGGAGGCGGTGAAATTTGTCATCCGCACTGCATGCCAGTGTAATTACTGGACTTCTCGGCAGGAATCTTTAACCTAATTTTGAGTCTGTTCTCAGAGCAAACTTCAGAGAGATATTCGCCCTGGAAGTTTTACACGAACATATCACATAAGAAAAAAAAAAAAACCACTCCACGAGAAGCTTAGTTTACACACAGTAAACCAAAGTGGTAGTTTGTACCCGCTTGTAGCTGGAGGTTCTTGTTGTAGCTCGCAGCAGATGACATGGCCTGACCCAGGGCCTGGTTAGTACCGAGGGCAGTGCCGGGGGTTTTGGTGACTGCTGCCGAGTTTGGTTTAGATTTGGAGTCTTTGCCTGGTTTAGTCCAAACCAGACTCTCTGTCACCTGCAGGGCCGCTCCCATCTTCTGAGCCATGTCCATCAGCTGTGAGTGACGAGAAAAACTGAATCTGAGACAATGACTGTGTTTACGTGCACATGAAAGGCAGTTTCTGATTAACCTTTGACCCGAAAAGGTTCATACTCGATGTAAGAAATAATACAATAAAAACATGTGGAGTATTCTAACCTTAGTCACATCATGCAGACACGGAACAATGTGAGCTAAGACATTCTTTAACATTTTACCTGATTACTCGTGGATGATAAAGTCAAGTATGTTTGAGGGACTGATATTTGTGTATTTGTGACTGATATAAATGTAAATGTGGTTTCATAAGAGGACTGTTGGGCCTTTGTGGATGTCTGCGTTCTCTGAGTTCTAATTCTGAATAATGCGAGCAGTCACAATATTGTTCTCCAAGTTAACGTAGTCACTGGCAAACACAGGAAATACATTACCTCCAGATCAAATTCAAAGTTGCTACTGGTGTCTCGAAGCAGGTTGACTTTCCTTTCCATCTCCTGATACTGATCCAGAGCTCCTTTCTTGTCAACGTGATTGTAGAGAAAGATGGCAAAGTTCAGGTTGACCAGAGGGCTGGATCTAAAGGAAATAGTTCCCCAGGGAAGAAGAAAAAAGACTCAACGATCTAGTTCAGTTTCTAAATTCAGATTTATAGAAAAGACAAGGTGAGACGAACTCACTCATCCAGAGTCACAGCTTGTTCATACGCTCTGGTGGCATTCTCCACATCCTCCAAGTTAGTCAGGGCCACTGTTAGTCATGAAAATGAGACACGTGTAAACTGATACTAGAACTACATTCATTAATTTTGAAGTATGTAATTGATCACTATCTCACAGCAAAACATGTTCAGCTTCATTAAAATGTAAATATCTGTCAGCTTCATTTTGTAACTCAAGGTTAAAATGAATACATACCAGTCAAGTACAAAAATAAACTGCTGCCACTACTTTGAGAGTTTCTCTTGAAAGTCAGTTATTCAATTATGAATTAAATCATGAATAATTTCTTTGTCTCTCTGACTCAGTACCTGCCAGCAACATGTAGAGTTCCCCCATCCGCGGGTTCAGGTTGATGGCTGCGCTGAGGAAGTGGAAGGCCGAGGCGTACTGCTGCATGGTCAGGTGCACCAGACCCAGGTTGTACAACACTTTCCAGTCAAAAGGAGACAAGTAGTGAGCTCGCTTCAGGCAGCTGATGGCCTGTGGGGAAAAAAAAAGATGGGAGAGAGAAGTGAAGAGAAGTATCTCAATAATCTTTGAAAGAACAGATTCTGTAGAGTGGAGGATTTATAATACAGCAGCGGCATGTGGAAAGAATAAAGTATCAATACATGGGTGTTATTTATGAGCTCATCTGTCAAATGAATAAGTTAGCCGGATTTCTTCGAGGGTGGATGCAGTCACTTTAGAGTAACTTATCTGCTGGAACATGAAATGAAAGCAGTTTCTCACACAGGAGACAAAGGGTAACTTCTAACAATCGACCGTACATAAAGGTGGACGTGTCTTCTCTTTCTTCCACTATCCAGAAACGAAGCCAAAATATCACAGATACAAACGCTGATCTTGTGCATTTGGAGTGTGCATAGTGGCGATCTGGAGATTGTGCAGCGGAAGCAAGATCCCATTAATACGTGAGCTGGACTAATCACGAGTCAGTCTCAACTCACTTCACCCTGTCTCTGAAGCGTCAAATAAGTAATTAAATCCAAACTTTGTACTTTCACAATCATATTATTCATATTCAATCTATATGAAATGATTGGCTGTGTTTAATACAGTCCTTTCAGATGAGTTTATTGATGACTATTCGTGTGAAGAGGATTTTAACAAATACGATTTTAATTTTTAAAAATTTCTTGCTACCTTTAAGAAGGAGGAGGAAGGATTTATGATGTGTACTGCAGCCAGTCACCAGGTAGCGATCGGGACTCATTAAAAGAACCCAGATATATCATTACTCACTGCAACATATTTCTTTTTCCCAAAGAAGCACATGCCGATGTTGTTCCAGAGAGGGGGGCTCTCGGGCACAGCACACGCTGCCACTCGGTACTTGTTCATGGCCACATCAAAGTCACCGTGAGTCTGCATCATGCTGCCTGCAGCCAGGATGGCCTGGGAATAAAAACAATGATTAGAGAGATTAAAAGAAGATGTACTCAGAGGAACAGCTTATGATGAAAGACAGACTGAACCACCTGACCTTATATTTTGCCTGCACTGCTTTTTAAGAAATTCTATGCACTGTCCTCATGAAGCTTCACAGAGATTAGACCAAAGGCTTGGTGTTTGTTTGAGTACCCACATACCTTATAATTGTTGGGGTCAAATGTGAGGGCATTTCCAAGGTGCTCAAAAGCTCTTTGGTATTTCCCAAGCTGGCAAAAAATGAACACAGAAAACTTATCATTCTCAGATTTTTCCACACCTTATTCTGTCAAAACAAATTCCCCTACCTGTAAAAACAGCAGGCCGAGAGTAGTCAGGAGTTCAGTGTTCTCTGGGAAGTGCCTGAATAGAGAATGAGACAATTCGAATGAAAAATGTCACTTTATCTGTGCCTGTAATTACATTTAATTCCTGCACTTATTCTGGAGCAAACATAGTTGATATTCAGCAAATCTGCTGATGATTCAATCACGATTTGATTCAGCATATTTGTGCAGTATAAATCAGGGCCTGCGGGGTACAATATCGCTCAGAGAAAAAGTGGTGGGGAAGAAGTAGATAGGCTTTAAAATAAGACTCACAGTGGTTCGTCTCATTAAAGGCAACTCCAGTATTGGGCACTTGATTAATTCATTAAATCCCAACAAGAGGTAGCACATAATGAGCACCATTATAGACACTGATGTCATTTCGTTATTTACTCCACAGCCTAATGTTTAAATATTCAAAATGTAATAGAAGTGGAAATGAATTTAATTAATATTGAACAGAGAAGGGCCCTGAACTTATAGTGAAAGTGAATGAGGACCACTTTCAGAAATGAGCACAAAGTGAGTATTTAAGTGTAGTAAAGTATAAGTCAGGAATGTTTAAAAATATATCCAGATTATAGAGGTCGTCCTTCATGTTCATCAATTCAGGGACTGACTGAGTGGAAAGCCTCAGAAGACAAGACCATCTCATTTTGGAACAACCTTTGAGGTGTCCAGTGACTAGAATGAGTGATTTCACATTTTCCTCTTTAAATTTCTACTCCTGCTTTTTAACACTGTCCACAATCAAACGTCACTTACTCCACTGCTCTCTTATACACTTCGATGGCCTTGTCACATTCTCCAGCCAGCAAGTGAACCTGCCCAAGCATCAAGAAAGTCTTGTCGTGTTTATTTATCTGAAGAGCCATGTTCAGATGCTCCTCAGCCTGTAACAGACAGAAGATCAAAACGATTAAATCACAGTAGGAAGGAGAACAATTTGTACTGAATAATGTTTGTGAAATCCATACTCACATTTTTGAAGTCTTTGATGAAGAAACAGCACACGCCCAGATTATGACTGATCTCCTGGGGTGGGGAAATGTCAAATATTACACAGCGGGTGTTAGTGCATGCTTAACTGAACAGGGTTGGATAAAGACTGAGCTAAATTTAATTTCCAGCGTTGATGGATACAAATTATTTAGAATTACTGAAAGCAGTATTAGATGGGACAATTTAAATTACTAAAACATAATAGTGTGAGTGAATAATGGTGCATGATGTACCGGTTTAATAGTGTTTGTATAGGTTTTATGGTTGAGGATCCGTTTGGAAGAGCAATAATGTTTTGATAAATTGATGCATGGGTGAAAAAAGGGAGCTGTTAAGAGAACTTCCGGTTATGAGTGAAGGTCCATTAACACTTAAAAACTTTAAAGACAAAGCAGAAACTCAGTATGCGAGTGTTTCTTTTACCCAGTCTTTCTCGTTGAGCCTTGCAGCTTCATGATAGAATTCAATGGCTGCTTTGTGCTTTCCCAAGAGAAATCTACGGAGAGAATAAACAACAATAATCCATTTGAGAAATTAACTCATCTTAATCACTTCATGCTGAACAGCTATTCTTAAAATCCTACAACAGTTGAAACTAATCATCGGGATTGGATTAATTTTTCCTTGCAGTAAGAAAATAAGTGCGTTCCATACAGCTGGCAGTTTTTCTGTTATCACTGTATTTTTCTCTTTTAAGTCCGTCTTGTGAGCTAATGGAGGAGGCTTGATGCACCCCAGGATTTCGAGGGCAGTAGACTCACAAGGATCTGGCCACTTGTTTGAGATTGTCAGCACTGCTGGGATTAAGGATGGCACAGCTCTGAAACAGCTCCAGGGACTGTTGGATCTTGCCCTCAAGACGCAAGATTAGTGCTGCAGCAAGACATAAAAACACAAAAAGAGAAGATCTTCCACATGAAGGAGGTAAAAAAAAAACATACATTAAAAATCAAAGACGCAGCATGGGGTCCAGAGACCAGATTTTGGGGAACTAAATTATGTATATGGGGGGCTTCGAGCCACAGGCTTTGTGGCGTTTGCATTTGATGTAGCTGTTACTCCCGGGTGTTTATGAGAGAGAAGAGTTACAGTGAAAATGAAGGCTCACCTTGAACATATATGGCATATTCACAAGTTCCATTTGTCTCCTGCAGTTGTTCTTTGATGATCCCCTACATGGATGCACAACAACAGACAATTTATATTACTAGGTAGATTTTATTTTAATTTATATGAACAGGAACAATGCTGAAATTTATGGCTTAGAAAAAAACCCAAATATTTCAGGTTGTGTTGAGTACGAACCAAAGTGTGATTCAGTTTCTAAACCAGTTGTCCCAAACAATACTTAATTGATAAGCAATAGTATTATAATACTATTGCTTATCAATTAAGTATTGTCATTCAGAGAAATGCTCTCATTAGCATCTTCCATAAATTAGAGTATTAAGTATTCCAGTAAAATACTTAACATGTACAGATATACAGGTTTTATGTGTGAATGCAAAGGACACATCAGTGAATTATAATAACATACATACAACATACAGAACCCTGTGCGACATGTTTAAAACAGACTGTTAATAAAGACGTGTCTCCACTTCCTCCTCCTAACTGATTATAACCAAATTTACCTGAACACTTGAACCTACATCAGTGTGGTGAGAGCAGAAACCATCTATGTGCACTTTGATATGTAATTTGCTCAATGTCCTATCCACTAACATGGATGAGGCAGGTACATTAGAGTATGAGCTTGGTGTGTTATTCTGAGTAGGTGAGTGTCTATGGTTTTTAGCACTGAGCACAGACAGATCAGCGACTAAAACCTAGCCAGGATGTAAAGATAAGGGCGCATTACCTTGCACGTATCATAGTCTTTGTGGATGTAGTGCTGGTGGATTAGCCAGTTCCTCCTCTCCACAATGGGAAGCTCTGGAGCTGTGTGGAAGAACATAATAAAAAATCTGTGAAACTTTTTGAGTTTATTACCCTTTACTGCTCAGATTATGTCTTAATTTGTATAAGTGAATGATTAATCCTGAAAGTGCCCTCCCTTCCCCGTCATTAGTAAATCTCTGAACTGACAGTTAACACAGATGTAACATTTCAACCTAAATCCACAGGCTAAATTTAAGCCAATTCACCAGACACACTGAAAAACGCAGCTTGTTAGAGAGTGTTGGATTACGAGCAGGCGACTCAGTCTGTCTATTTGGACTATTTTTTAAATTTATACAGTCTTTTTTTAATTTGACAGCCGAATAAATAATCCTCAAAGAGCCCTCCCTCCACAGTCACTAGCAACTCTTTGATCTGACAGTTAACATAGATGTTAACACTTCAACCAAAACCCCGGGCTTAACTGTAATCAATTCACCAGCCTTGCTGTAAATGTCACCTTGTAAGTAAGTTTTTCCTTACAAACACGGCCTTTTTTCTTTCTCTTTTAATGTCTCGGCAGGTTGAGATATTTTTCCCGTTGCCAGGGCAACTATGTCTCCTGCGAGCCAGGTGCTTGTGACAGAACAGAGAGCGTGTAGACGCTGAGTGAAAGAGGGAGGCTGCAGGAATGAGCAGCACAATGCAAAGCCAGCTTTAGAGAGGGTAACCTCAAGAACCAAACCACAATGCTCCAAGTCGTCTTCCCAGTAGAGAACGACGTTTCATTTCATTTCAAAAGGAAGCAAACATAATTACAATTCGAGTGAGTTTGATTCCAGTAATCCTGTTATCCTGCACCTTCTACCTTCCTCCGACGCTAAAAATAGGATTGGGTGTGATGTAAAGCGAAGTGCTAGGCTTTGAGTCTGCCACTGACACTGGGGGATATCATTAATGAACCGTCTGTATAGAAATACAGAGCGAATTACACTAAAGCTCCCTTCTGTTTTTATCTGTCAGTGCTTCAAGCGCTCTGTTGATTTGCTGTGAGAGCCGGAGCCTCTTCCAGTTACTTCACAGAAATCCTCTCCATCGCCGAGTGTGAGGCTGCATGGCCTTCACACGTTTGCCTCGTCAAGATACGGAGCGGCCCTATTTGTGGCGACCTAATCCGCTTTCTTCCTGCTGAGAAAGCAATAATATTCTTGTCTCTGGGTTTCAGCTGTGGCCCTGCGGTGCTCCAGTGTCCACACGCACAAAGCGGGCGTATGTGGAGAGGAGAGATGGCATACATGTGTGTGACATGTATTCCTGCAACCACTGTATGAAAGGAGGGTAGAGAAGGAGCGAGGAAGAAGAGCCCAGCATGAGGTCTCCTAAATACAGTCCTTTTAAAAACTTCATCCCAAACATGGAGGAATTTTCTCATTGTTATATTTGATCTGGCTAATGCTAAGACAGATTTGCCTTCCATGTGCTTCAACCATCTGTTGAAAGGGGATAAGAGCAGAGACGAGGCAAGCTGAGATCAAAAGACACATGGGGAGAGTGTAATGAAAAATCCGATGAAAATAATTTTGGAAATTTTTACCACACAAAACTTCAAACACCCTTGGATTGCTGAGTTATTGGGCCTCATATTCTGCCGCCCCAACACTTATTCCTCCAAGGAATTTGACTAAAGCATGATGTTCTGGAAACAGGTGGAATGACTTTATGCCATAGCCGTTTCTTTTCTCTCTTTCTTTCTTTTTTTGCTGTTTAAAAAGAAACAGATTTGAGTATTTTCTGGGTATTAACCGCTAACAATGCAGTGACTGTACTGAGAAATTAAATTTGTTATTCATGCTATAATTAGTTTTGCGTGTTTATTATATAACCCTAAATCATTTCACAATAGTAATTACTGAATGACTATGAACTAAATAGTTTTTACTCTGGTTTATGGCTTTTTTGATGGTTCCCTTCTTGCTAATATTACAAGATTTTGGATCAATTTGATTTATTTATGAGGCATGATTAAGTCACAGTTTTCTCAAAAGAACCTATGAAGTTCATTGACCTGGTGGCCACTGTATTTTAACTCAGACTTGCTTTTGAAAATTGAGTTAACACATTTGATATTTTTAAAGTTATCTAAGCTCTTTTGTTCTGATGTTTGTGCACATGTAGGTGTGTAACATCTCTTCCATCCTTTCTAAACTCTTGTATTGTATTGTATTCTATGGTTATTCTAAATATAATACTCTTAAAGTTATTTTCTGTTATCATCATATAAAAGTCAGTAGCATTGAAATTATAATAAAAGCTAAATAAAATAATAAAATAATGTTTTACTTAATTATTGAGCGTGCTTTAGTGCTTCACTTATAAAGTACTGTTCCTCACCTCACAATCATGTACTTATTTGATTTGTCTCCTCAAATTATTCTACGTTCACCACATTAAGGGCTTGTAGCATGTACTTCATTGCTCCTATTGGACTTGTGTGCTAAGCAGCGATGATGATAATTACAAAACATTTTAAAACAATTCAAAACACTTAATCCATAAGCAACAACATCGACTCGCTAATGAAGCCATAATTATGATGGTACAACATCCTCAATGAGACATGTGTGAAACATGGCTCAGTAACATTCTGCACAAACAACTAAATCCTTTTGAAAAGAGTTGATAGAAGGGTGAGGGTGACCTCTGCAGGACAATTAGTTCCAAACCCACTCTATTATTCTCCTTTTAACAGTTACAGACGAATCCTCAGAAATTAACAACAAAGTAATGGGTGTTGTAAAACGACAGTCTTGTTTGAAAACCTGTGTTTTAAGATGACTTGCAAGTGTGATCTCTGCTGTACCTTTAGGAGCCCGTCGTTTCTTGGCTTCAGTAGAAACTGGCAGCTGAAATAAAACAAACACAGCACAGACGAATGAACGGGTGAAAGCCAACACTGGGATACATAATGAAATACACTGTACGGTGTATCAGCTTTTCTTATGAGCAGCCTCACACAAATATATTTACGCACTCAGAGAGTTTGTTTCTTCTGTCTGATAAGAAGCTGAAGGTCAAAGTTAAGACTGACTGAAACTTACTGTGACTATGTGTTTGAATACAATTGTAAAAAAATCCTTTTTCAGTTAGACTCTATCTGAGCCTGTGAAGGTTCTACCATTGTTTGTCCTTTATGTCTTACTCAGGGAACCAGTTGCATAATGGTGACGACAGGACGATTCATATTAAATGTTCCTTTCTACGCAAAGTTTTACTTCTATGCAGCCAATACATTTCTAATGATCACAATGTACACATTTGACTTGTACTACTTTGCATTACAAATCAGAAGTTTCAGAAAAATAATTCTGTTTGCTATTTGCACAGATGCCAAATTTTAAACACAGTGGCTTTTCAATCAAAACTCATTTAGTAAATACTCAAGAACATGTTCCACGACACGTTTTAAAGTACACTACTTGAGTCAATGTACTTCAGTGCGATCCGCAACCAGTTGAACAGGAACATTTATAAGTTGACATCACCTCATCTCAAACGGAGCTGCCAGCAGTCACGCACACGTGCTGATGTTTTGTGTGGATCCATGTCTGACTCAGTCTCTGTTAGAACGGTGTGTTTACATTCTGTGCTACAGTCACTTCCTACTCAGGCTTGTTTTAAAACGCAGATCCGCTGCTGTGGAAACTGAACTGTGAAAAACTATCACAGCATAAAACGAGTGTTGACGATGATCCGCGTCACGACACTTTAATGTGTCACCTCCTGTATTCCTGTTGTTATCGCTCCTTCGCCGGAGCTGTTAGCTGTTAGCTCTCGGAAGAACCGGGGATTAGTGACAAGAGTCCAAGTTACCATTTAGCTTAATCAACTTAGCTCCGACTTTGCGTGCGTTAGCCAGGCAGGCTAGCTGGCGCTCAAATAACAAACGATGTACGACGGCTGCGCTAGAAAACTGCGACGCGTCCAGTCACGGGAGTGTCCCAGCGTCGCTTCCCGTGGAGGCAGGTTTCCTGCTGCGATAACCGAGCAAGAGGACGAGAAGCTTCTGCTCCACACTCACCGCCGCCGCCGCCGCCTCCTCCTGGTCCGCCATCTTGGGATGAGCGACACAAGAAGCTGTTGCCATGGAGACGCCTGTGGAACGCGGACGTGAGGCGGAGGCGGGCAGTGACGTCACGTCACTGTTGACCGTCCAGAATCCGTATTTTAGTTTTTTTTGTGTTTTTGGATAAAATCATATTAAACATTCAGTATATTCTCACTTACAAGTTTTAATACAATATTGACATGCACTACTGTGGTTCATGTGCAAAACATTCACTGTACATACTTTTTTCTTGTGTTTACACTTTATGTATTAGTTTTTACTCCATTCATATATTTTTTTTATATTCCTCAGACTTATTATTCTTACACTTATGTATTTGCATGTTATTTATTACTTGATGCCTATTTTTGACTCTTGCTGCTGTAATATTGCAAATGATCACATTATGGGACTAATAAAGGATTATCTTAGCTTAGCTTGTCTTAGTATTAAAGGTTCAGTGTGTAGGATTTGATAAGTGGCAGAAATTGAATATAAAATTACATAGTGAATTGTTTTACTAGTGTTTAATCATCTAAATTTGTATGAACTGTTGCTTATATTTACACAGGTTCTCTCTCATATCTGGAAGGGAGGGTGAGGTGAGGGGCATTCAGCTGCAACATGCCTCACCACCACTAGATGTCACTAAATTCTACACAATGAACCTATGACCAGAATGCATCTGAAGCTCTGATCCCAGAACATCTTCCAGAAATGAGAATCTGATAACAAAAGAGAAAAACTGTCCAATTGACTCAGTTAATACAACCTCATTATGAAGCTTCACTTTCTCAACAGCTTAATCAAGAGTCTACGTTTACATTCAGCAAAGACATTTGGAATTTACAATATGAACACATCTTAACTCCACTGGTTATGCTAAACATGATCCAATTTTCCAAAGCAAGAGAAAAAATAACAGTTTATTAAATGTTAAGACTGAGAAGCCAACAATTACACCTCCAGGAAATTTGTCTTAAATAAGTCACCGATATGTACAACACGCATTATTACACATTCTGATCATGAAGGGGAAACCTCACCGTTCAACAAAATTCTTAATGAAGACAAACAAAATCAGACAAAAACACTAATACCAAACAGCCTTAAATCCACACACAGAAACTGGTAGGTTACGTCTGTGTAAAGGCCCAAAAGACAAACCTAAACAAAGTGATTCACTGTTACTGTAAAAAATAAAATCTGTGACTAATCAGTAACACATGACCTTTGTTTGCAGAATAATCACTACAGATACAATGGATAATCAATTTGTACTCTTCTTGCTCATTAATGTGCTTTCTTAGTAATTACATCTAATATCTATACTATGTTAGTAACTTTAAATGAATAAACTTGCATCATGTCTCTCATATAAATCGCAGCATAGATCTATGACCAAAAACATTGTCTCTAACAACTCAACATGAATTAAAAGTCAAACCGCTTCTTCATTTGCACCCAGAGGAGCTTTTTGTCTCACTTCATCTAAAGCTGATCAAAACAGTAGTAAGAAAAACCTTCATCCCCTTCACCTTCATTAATCACAAGCTTATCCAATACAACATTATACACATTAAAAAAGTTCTGTGTTCATCAGTAGTGGAACATGTAACAGGACGCAACATGCTCATCTTTGAAGGCAGCCGGTGAAAGAGAAAAGGTAAGGTGGTGATAGACTGAATGCCCTGTAAGGCACTGCATGCTGTTGTAATGACAACAACATGTATACATATATTATGTGTAACCATCAATCACTGATGCTAAAACATTCTCATGTCAAATTTACTTTTTAAATAATCCAAACCTTATGTGCTGTGTTTATATTTGAGGCCTTAGAAACTTATTATAACAGGAACAGATTGGAAAAAACAAAGGATTTCACTAATTGCACTTTACACTAAACCCCGGCCTTGTTCAGTGTTGCACCACAGACAGTCTGATATGTTGTATGGATTCCAGGAGTTACACTGAAATGACTTGCTGCCAATAAAATGTGTCATATCCACTCTGCCTCCTTTTTAGGATTTTATTCAGCTTCATATAAAATTTGCAACTTCCTACTTCTCCCTGAATGAACTGAACTTTGACAGCATTAAGTTTGAACATGTGATGAACTGATGAGAGACTTCAGTTACACTACATGTATGTGCAAAACCTCTCACTTCTCTTCTGTATTATCCACAGCGTCTTCAAAAGTTTGTAAGTGGAGAAAGTGGACCCCCTCATTAGCCTTGTCATTAAATCATCAGCCCCCTATCACATAAACCCACTGAAGAAAGTTGGGACATGGCTAGTCTGGTAAGTTAGTCAGAGAAGAGACTACCCAGAGCCAAAGGCTCCCTGTGCAGCAGACGTGGCAGCACTGGCTGCAGCCGTCTGGATGTTTCTGTTTGTCAGGACTCCTTGGGAGAACTCCTGCTGAGCCTTGGAGAAGCTGGCTCCTGTCCTTCTGTACTTAGAGTGGACCTGGGGGATCATGGGAAACAAAGATTAGGGCAATGACAGGTTTATAACTCATATCAGACATGAACTAATTTCTATCTAATAATTGAATAATAATAATAAGTCTGTGTGACTGTATGTGGCTCACACATCTTAAGAACCGTTCATCTCATCAGCCTCACACTTGCCATGTGTTTATTTTTAATGGCCCAATGAAGTGCAGTGGTTAATTTGGTGCAATTTAGAGACAGATACGTTTACTATTCATAAACTTCTAAAAAAAAAAGCAGACAGTGGTCTGCAGCAGTAGCGGCTGAGACTCATAAACGTAAGTGACGTCAATCAACGTGTTCGTGACAATAGGAGCGTGCACAATAACAGTAGCGGGTGAGCAGCTCTCTGTGCAGCCGCGGTGGAGCAGCCACAGTTCTGTGGACTGAGCCTCGCTGAAGGTCTTTACTTGCAACCAGCCTCCCCACAGGCCGAACAAACAGCCCGATCCAAACAGGCAGGTTTAGAACAGATACTGCACTCGTATATGTTAATGACATGTTTGTTAGCTCACACTATTTTAAGGAACATGCAAGTCGCTTAGACACTGTAGAGTCAAGATTCTGGTTCCCAAAAGGATTTGATAATATTGCATGATATTTTACTTTGGGGCAGTTTTAAAAGTTTTTCCTATTTAACTTTTTTTCCTTCGCAATTAAAATTAAAACATACATTTATACATACATAAAATAAACATTTGTTTTCGAGGATTGCGTAGGTTCTGCTGACCTACTGCCAAGTGCCTTCTGATTCTAAGTTGTGGTCATGGTTGTCAGCAGCTGAGCAGAGCAATACCATGAAGGACAACATGGTCCACACACACTCGCAGTTACAGTGACATCAAGACTCAATACACTGACCAGTGTTAGTGTCCTTCATGGAGACATTTTTCTATCTCCCATTTATCTGCCCTTGTCTGAATCTCCATCTACTGAACAGTGCCAAGCTTTGGTTGATTCTTTCCAGATGAATCATTTTCAGACTAGGCGCTCTGACCTGCGGTGAGTATTTCTGAAACTTTAGATCCATTAAGCAGATTCTAAATCATTGTATTCCCTCTTCTCATTGCAGCAGCTCAGTCGTTTTTTTTTGTCTCTACCATTTTTAGTTTCTCTTGTTATGTTTCCCTCTTTGATCTGTTCGCAGCCGCGCTCAGCTAAAATAAACAACATGAAGCCACAGTGTAAATACCCTTATTTACAAATGCATGTTGCACCAGGTCTGACTTTCTATTTCAGGCAGGTTGAACCAATTTTTGTTTAGACAGCAATTTACTTAAAATTAGTGTTCTGTAACAGAGGACTGGACAATAAGACGATATTAACATTTCTCACAATTTACGTTGATATCGTGATCAATACTGTTACCAACTCAGAATCCAAGAGCATAATGAACTTTTAATATTTAAATGATAAGAGAAGTTGTAAAACCTTTACATGATCATACCATTTTCAGTAGGATGACGGCCAGGACAGAGTTTACTGTGAAAAAACCAGCGACCACCATCATGACCACGGCCACAGCCAAATTGGAGCCGATCATGCTGATTGATGCGATCCATCCACTGCAGAACAACAGAGACACACATTTCACACAAATAACCACGTGTCAGTTCAGAAATGATATACAGCGAGTGTATTTTAGCCATTTAAAAAAACAGTATGAACGTTACTGATTGAAAGAGATGACACAACATCTTAAACTGCCCCAGAGACCAATGGAAAAGCATGAAGTTTGAAAAAGTACATGATGGAATAAAGAAAAGCTTGGTATATTATATAATATTGAAAAGAAACCCACAGAGAAAAGTTCCACACACTTACAAAGCAGCAACCCAGACAAGTTAGGGCAGCAGGAATCTGTCAAAGAGATGCAAGAGAGGAGATACAGGGCAAGAATACACATACAAACACATACACACACCCACATGTAGAATGAATACACCCACAGTAGAATACAAAAACTCCTTCTTCTGTTATCTATGAACTACCTCATGCACACAACACCACACCTTCAGACTTTGACCCACATGCAGATGATGAATATTCAGTTCAAGACGTTTCCACTGACCTGTTTCCCCACCGGGGGATCCCCACGGTTTGGATGATGTACACCGCCACTTGGAAGAAGAAGACGAAAAAGAAGAAAAAGAAGCTGAAGGAGCTGTCGGACCTAGAGAAGAAAACAGACGGACAGAAGGACGGACATATTATTGTTATTCAGTATTTCAGAGGTTTGTTTGTGGTCAGGCCATTAGATATTGCTCTTAATGGAAAAGTTTAAGTAAATATAATAGTCTGGAGAACCCTTAAAGAAACTTTATTTTGCAGATATTACTCTTATTTTTCAAAGTATTTGAATCCAGTGCAGGTTTTAATGTTGTTCTTCCACAAGTTTCCCCTTGACCAAAAATACACATTTCAGTTTTATACTTCCTCTAACGTTTTGTCAGAATTGTACAATGTGGGTGTTCATCTGCTCGTACACCCATTTCTACAATTTCTGTTACAACAATAAAATTATTACATCCAGTCCTGCCGTGATGTAAATTTAAAAATACTTCATCGTCGGTGTTAGTAAAGTGTTGTACCTGAAGGCTCTGTAGACGGGCCTGTACCAGCAGACGAAGGACACCGGGGTGAAGAGGATGAACCAGAGGATGGACAGACCGAAGTCCACACCGTTCTGAGAGTCTACAGTGAAGTAAGCCAGGCAGGCCAGCACGTTGAGGAAGAGAGTGGCGCTGTGGACTGTGGACACACACAGCGAATCAATGAACTGGACTGAGAATAGTTTTACAGGAATTCAAAGCTGTGCGGGGCGTTTATTTAAAATAAATCTTTCACTAATAATGTCTGATAGACATTAATGTTGTGTTTGGGCACTGGAGGAAAAGTTGATGAGGCTATACTGGATCCGGGTCCGACGAAAATTATGAGAAAACTTAAATGCTAAAAGGAAAATCCTCACATATACTGAAAAAACGGTGAAAAACAAGAATATGTTTCATGTCATTGATTTCATATTTAGAAAAACAATCCAATTTGTTATGTGAGGAGGAATTGGGGGAACACAGCATGTCGGGGTACATACACATCCAGAGGTAGTACATTCTCTTGCAGATCCTGTGGTACTCCTCAGGGATCTCCTCCTCAAAGTCCTGATAGAAGCAGGGCTTCACAGGGGAGAAACTGGGCAGAGGCGGCCAGTTGTTTTCTTTATCTGACAAAGATTTGACAGTGTGATTACTATGAGAGGAGGGTCAATTCTTACAGCTACATACATGCAACATATTCCACACTCCACAGCTCAAAGCAGATGTAGCCACTTACTTCCAGTGTTGGTTCTGCCTGCCGTCCTGTTCTGTAGCTCCTGCTCCTTCCGCTCCAGCTCAGCCGCCTTCCTCTCCAGCTCCTCCTGCTGTTTGACCAGGCTCGCTTGAGCAGCAGTCGCAGCTGCCTGGTGAGAGATGGAAGAGATGCGCTCTTAAAACCAAGTTCAATTATGTCACTTTTTTTTCCTTCTAGTAGCAACGCGAGGGGAAATTCATGGACTACACAACAGCTACACCAAATTCACCTAACTAACCAAAACTTTATCCTTGTTATATGCTGTATAGTAAATTGTGATAAATATGAATATCCTCTTTAGGCTTGGGAGAGTTTTGCTGACCGGCTCTGGGTTGTATACTCAGTCGTCTACACTGGCCGCAGGTCCCCTGTATTGTACTTGAGGATTTCTCTGTGTTGTTGGAAACATTTTGTATAATGTGAGTACAACAGTCAACAAACTATGTTACATAGGTTAAGTTGTTTTTAGACATTCAAATGAAGAATTGTTGTATATTTATCTTGAAGTCAAATCATTATTTTATTGTGATCATGAATATCATCAGTATTTTCCTGATGTTCTGTATCGTTTTTAACTTTCAACACCAGAGTCAGCTCCCACACAGATGCACTCTGGTTAGTTCCTCTCAGCTGAAATATAAAACGGCTGAAATGGGATTTCACACCAGCTAATTTAATTCCCTCTATTTCTAAATGTGTGTGTGTGTGTGTGTGTGTGTGTGTGAGACTCACTTGTGCGCTCTGCTCCACTGAGGTCTGTAGTATGGCAGGTTGAGAGGAGCCTGAAGAGATGGGGATGGTCGTGTCTGAGTGATTTACCTGGAAAACAATTGAAGAAATACTTCTATATATCATCACTCCGTGAAGGGACACATGTATATCACATCCACTGTGGGATTACTGAATGGGGCTACCAGGCAAAGGCCCAGGGCAGCAAGAGATAAGAGGATCCATTGTCCACATGTTGGTTTGAAATGACTGATGATATTTCTTGGTGGAAAGTCTGTCACATGACTACAAACAGACGGAAAGAGGACGCATACCAACCACAAACACATGTGAAACAACCCCGGAGAGACACAAAATGACTACACACACATTATTCACCGTAGCTTTATATCTTGTTTAGTTCTGGGGGTCTTGCTCCTCTGTAGGAGGGAGGTGGGTATTTAAATGCCAGCGCTCAGAGACCAATCCTAATCTGTCACCATCACATCAGTAGTTACATTAAAAACAGAGGAGCTGACCATTTCAGTGGCAGAGAATGGGTTGAACTCCCCGACCTTTTCAGTGGCCCCGCTGGTGACTTGTGTGACTGAGGCATCCTGTAAAAAAAACAACAAAAAAAACATAATGACATAAATGCAACTTGGTGTTTTGAGTGCTGAGTCATGACTCCTCGGGGTTTCTTTATTTCCAAAAAACTGCAGATGATGGAAAAAGAAATCTGTGTACAATTTGCCGTAGATGCAAATAAAAATCTGGATCCAGTGAATTTGAATGTGGTTAGCAGCCTAGAGAAGAGTCCAGGAAGGATCACCTGAGTGTTGCATTGTCTCAAACCACATAAACTATTAATAGACCGTGTCTTGGTGAAAACACAACGCAAAGTAACTATGTCACAAACACACGGTCACATGCTCACATCATCGCCTGGAGCTCTGTCGAAGAAATAATGTTCCAGGACATTTTCCAGGAGTTTTTTTTACTGACAGTTTTTTAATGAAGCTGGGTTCAGGATGAGGTGTCTCAATTAGAGGTGGTTGTGTCAATGACTGAAAAAGTACAAGTAGTAAAGTGAAATACAATTAAACAAATTCCAGGACATTTAAGATATTTCCAGGATATTTTCTTATTTTAATCGGTTTTCAGGTTGTTTCCATGAGTGGAACATTTTAAATATTATAAAAACCAACTCAGGAAATGTAATACATTTCATTTCATTCATTTTATACATGTTTTGATGACTGAAAAATTACAAGTAGTTATGTTTCCAAGATAATTTAACATTTTAACCAACTTTCAGGTTGTTTCCATTACCTGGAAAAGAACAATTAAACTAATTCCAGGACAATGAAGATTATTTCCAGAGTATCTTGTTATTTCAATCAGGTTTTCAGGTTGTTTCCAGGACTGTGTTTAAAATCAATGGAGTCTCTGAGGAGCCACCGACAGACAACAGACTCCTGCTGGAGGCTCCTCTCACCTGGACAGGTGAGTTCTCAGCTCTGCTCCCACATTTACGCACTTTTACTAGATATTCTCACATATTCTCTAAACTTACAGCCACAGTTCAACGTGTCATGTTTCATAATGGACAGATACCGAAGCCAGGAAACACTGAGGCCAAACCCAGCGACCAACCAAACAGGTTTCCTTCTGGTTTCTTCACGAACACACGCGAACCTCCGGAGGAAGTGGAGCGGAGAAACAGTCTCACCTGGAAGGGATTCACGTCCACCGGGTCCGCGAAGGGGTTACTGTCGAATCCCGACATAATGGAGGACAGTGAGGGGAACAGACAGACAGAGACAGAGACAGACAGACAGTGAGACAGTGAGACAGCTCCTGGATGACCGCGCGTCTCCTCCTCCTTGCTCCTGATGCCGCTGCGCCACTTTGCCTCTGCGCGTGCGCCACAGGGAGAAGGTGGTTCCGCGTCACTGGTACCTCCCATTACTACAAACCTTACTGTTGTTAAGTGATGCTTTAATGTAACTGTGCAAGTATCACTGTCACTATCTACTATCTATCACAAGCAAAACTACTTCCTGATTACTCTCATCTAATACACAGTAGTTTATACATGTATAATATGTTCTTGAGGTTATATTGCATACTTACTTAATATTACTTACTGTTATCTAATCGTATCTTTAATTAGGCCTATAAACAACATTGTTCTATTATAGTCACGGTGCCTCTCATTACTATTTGACAAAAAGCTTTGACTGATTATCTTGGTTTTTTTTTCCTTTTGATTTGATTTTATAAATAATTATTTATTTATGCAATAAGCTGCTTTCTTTTCTTTTTCCTTAATCCACTAATTATGAATCTTGGGGGGGGGGGGGGGGCAAAAAAAGTCCCATAAATTACATAAATTACCCAGAATACAAAGTGACAGCTCAAAAGCACTTTTGTTATCATAGAAAATTGTCCAAACCACAGCATTATTGGAACATGCTCTGCTTTGTGCCAGGACTCACCCCATTAAAAGATTTCTTTCTTCCTTCCTTCTCTCCATTGAACTCCCGCCCTTTCCAGTGAATTATAACAAGAGGGAAAAGCTCTGTTGTTCTGTACCAGTGTAGTTTATCTGTATATCTGCATATCTGCATATCTGCAGTATGTCTGTCTGTGTGTTATGTGTTGATTATGTTTGTATGTCTTTGTGCTGCTTCATTAAAGTACAGTGTGTAGAATCTTGTGATATCTAGTGTTGAAATTGTATGTTGCAGCTGAACACCCCTCACCTCACCCTCTCCTTCCAAACATGAAAAAGAACCTGTGGTATATTCAGGTGTCATAAAAACTCTAAAGTGTTAAGTTTGTTCAGTCTGGACTAATGTAAAAAACATGGCGGCCTCCGTAGAGAGGGTCCCCTGGATGTAAATATAAAGTATTTAAATATAAAGGTACTTTTCTGGGGTAAAGAAAACTACAATTCATACAATTTAGATGAAACGAACTAGTGAAAACATCATGAGGATTATTCTACTTCATATTTCTGCCAATAATTCCCTTTCACCTTAATCTTACAAACTGGACCTTTAAAGGAAAAAAAAAGAATTATTAAATGGAAAATCAAAAATGTTTTTAAAGAAATGTTCATTTAATATCCAAATTTTCAATTTTGTGATTCCTCATTAATTAGAAATATTTTGAAAATCTTTAAATCTTAGAAAATACTACGACAGCAATGAGTTAAATTATAAAAATTCACATTTTATCTTATCATATTATTTGTATATGAAATTGGACCAAAGTAACAGTCAGGTAAGTAGTAAGTACAATATTTTCCTCTGAAGTGTGGTGGCATAAGCACTGACAGAAAATACTACAGTAAAGAAAAAACAAGTATAATGTGTACTTGATTACAATAAGTAAATGTTTGTCTTAAACACATTTAGTTTCTTTCCACCACAGTTGTTTTAAATTGTATACTGAGGTCCTTTATGTTGCTTTAAGCATTAGCTGAGTTAAGTAGGGAAAACTTTAATATTTTATTATTGACTTGACCGATTCAGGTTCAGGTTTTTTGTTTCTTTACAAAGTTGTTTACTTTACAACTTCTAACACATGTAGTTGTTTTAAATGCTGCTTCTATCCTGTCGTTGTCACGTGGTATTTAACTCTGTTCTTAGGACAGAGTCAACATTGATGTTTTTAATACCGTGTGCTTATCCTCTACTGTAACATGTCAAAATGTCTGCTAAATAAATCACCTATTTTAACACGTATGTTATTATTGAACATGGTAACGACTTTAACTCAGGCCTGAAAAATTCAACAGAATGGAAAAATACACTTAAATGACAAAAAACTTGAAGATACTCGTGAATAATGACAGAAGACGTTGTGGTTTTATGTTCTTGCTTGGTTGCTATTGAGCAAACACTTCAGAGACAGGAGGTGGGGGAGAGTAACAATGGGTTTCAAGAATAGAATAACGTTTGTCCGCTATACTGTACATATATGAACTGTACTGTACATTACAATTGTTTTATGGCTGTTAAGCAGTGAATGCATGGATTTAAATATGCATCCAACATTCTGTACAGAGCTGGGATCCCCTTGGCTGGAACAACACCAGCTGACTTGGTCCCTTTGATGGCGGTATCTCCCTTGTAAAGGGGAAATAAGCAGCACAAACTTTAAACACATGAAGTGGTTTTCTCGGTACACATGGTCACGCATGAGCACTCGGCACATGCACACACACACACACACACGCACACACACACATACACAAATCATCCACTGCCCAATTCTGTAGTTCTCTGTCCAAGGTTCTCAAAAAAAAAACAAAAAAAAAGATAAATATTTCAACTACCCAGCAGGGGCTGGTGTTCCGGCTTTGTACAGTATTTATACCTGTATATTATAAGCTATAAAGACTTTCTGTGACATTAAAACGTATTAAATAAGGGGGGAAATAAACTTGTAATAACAACCACTGCTTAAACTCATTGTTATGAACTGTAAACTTATAAAGCAGCTAATAATGGAGAGCTGTAAGTTCACTGGAACGTCAGTGACGCTTGGTTTCTTCTTCGTCTTCTTCTGCTGTCGTACAAGGCTCCGGCTTTCCCGCTCCGTCACATTCCCTGATGCTGAGTGGTCCTCCGCATTTGCCAACATTCCCTTTTCTCCATCTTCCTTCTTGGCGCCGAGTAACGAGCTGCCAAGGCACTGTGAGAGCATGGCTGGCAGTATAGTGTACAGAAGAGGAGCCCCACTCCGGTCCCTCTGCCAAACGTCTCTCTCCCCCATTGGGAGGTGGAAGAACTAGAAACGGCACTTGGGGACAACTTCTTTGCAGACTTCAATAAAGAAAGGCGAAGCAAGAGCGCTTTGAGAAGTGGAGATTAGTTGCCACTATACGTCACCTCCCATTCAGAACATGTGGGAGCTGGATAGGGGGAGTGCTTTGGCGTCCCAGTGTCCTTTATACCATGAATTCATTACTGCCATACAATACCAGCTGCTGTGGTATGTCTGGAGGGTCCCTGCCGTGGCCGCCGCTGTCTCTCGAGTGCCGTGAGGTCAAATTCTTGGCTCCTCTAAGTTTCTGTTTGCCCTTCTCTGGATTGAAGGTGCCCCTGCTGGTAAACTGGGGCCGTTCGTCATACGGGCCTTCGTGGTCTCCTGTCGGGCTGCTGTCTAAGCTGTCGGACCGTGAGGCTTGGGACGCGTTCAGAGACTGGGCTTGGGCCTGGAGAGGACTTGCGGGGGACTTGGAGTGGAAACGAAAGCGCCGGGTGGTGGAGGAGGAGGAGGAGGACGATGGGTGGAAGTGTGATGAGGACGAGTAGGAGGAAACACTGTAGCAGGAGTCGACGGAGTCCAGCGAGTCAGGCTGCCGGTGCAGAACCCGGCGCCGGGGGCTCTTCCCGTCAGACCTTCGAGGCCATGGAGAAGTCAACCCCGGACCTCTCTCTGCAATGAAAGGCAAATATGAGTCCAGTTTTTCTTCTGCGTAACAAAATGATCAAAAATTTGAAAATAAAAAAAATGTGTCAATTACGATTTCCTGTTTGGTGACATACCAGAGAAGTCAGAGATGGTTCCCTCAGAGTCAACGTTGAGGTTTTCTGAGCTGTCAGCTGTACCGATAGAGGCTTCCGACTCCAGGGTCTCGTCATCAGACGCTCGGGGCTCCAGAGCCAGCATCTCGAAAGTCAACTCCTCTCTGCAGAGGCCAACAAGATCCAGATTAAAACAGCTAACAGTACCAATACATGCTAACAGTTGTTGTTCTGTTACAGAGTTGCACGACCTCATAACATTTATAGTTCAGGTGATATTTTCAGTTTACTTCTCTTTCTGCAGGCTTTCTATTTGCTCCGTCAACACCATCTCCTCCTGCTGCATGGCTGCCTGCTGATGCTCGGAGATTTCAGGAAATGAGTCCGCTCCCTCTTCGCCGCCGCTCTCCTCCACCACAGGGCTGGCCACAGAGGGCAGCCGGGGACTAACCGGGGGCGAGGGTGTGTAGCTCAGTCGCTTTAAGTGGCTTTTTCCCTGAGAAACAAATCAGATTTCTGTTGACCAGCACTTGATGAAAACAGCTTTGCTCTCATATACAGCACATTTCACAACTTTAAGCAAGAGGCCACTCATTCACACATGCAGTGACTGAACATGAAATAATCAGCTACAATGACACTCAGTCTTTACCTTCTTAGATGCATTTGGCTGCTTAGAGCAAGAGTGACAAACAAAAAGAACAGAGATCAGTGACTCCAGGTTCCTATAGTTCATTGCAGAGTTTTAAAACTAAAGTCATTTACTTATTTGCTGCCTTAACATAGCTGGTTTTAGTCCTTGAAGAGAAACAGCAACAATATCATTTTTTGAGGCCAGTGCCGATACCAATATCAAGAAGTAAAAATGTCTGATACTGAAGTATACGTATATATATATATATAATATTCGCAATGATTCACAGGATGTTGTTATTAAACACTTAAATAACTAAAAAGAAAAGATACCAGATAAATAGAACTTCCTGTTCATTATTTCTCCAGAGACATAAATGAAGGAAATAACATTCGAGTCCTAGATTTCTTCTGAGAGCGAGACACAGATGTCTTCAGGCAGCGCTGGCTAAAAATCTGATGAGTCCCTTATAGATTTTAAGTCATAGAATATGTTAATATATGTTCACTTCACATACATAGCACATTGTGATCTAATCAGAACAAACTGCACGATTGCAATAACTTCACTTTCATCCATAAAGAAATAAAACAAAACATGAAGGGAATCAGTGACATCTCATGCGAACGGAAACATCGTCATGAGCGAAGAGATAAAACAGAACAGTGATCACCAACACAACAACATCACCAATGGATGATGGTTTAGGAAATGAAATCCATAGTGCGTGATATGCTCATAAATCTAACATTATCACGGTTTCTCTGGGTGAAAGAAAGGACAGGTTAGGGAGGAGAGGCTGCTTACATGGGAGGGAATGAGGAAGGTGTAAGGAGTTGGCCGAGTCAGGTCGATTTTAAAACTGAGTCACTGCAGCTACATGATTGTGAAAAGAGCATATTATTCATATTATTTAAACTTACCATTGAGCGTCGGATGAGGGTCAGTCTGCACTTGGCTTTGTTTTCAGCAAACTCCAGAGTGTTGATGTCCTTTAGTCGAACTCTGTACTTGTTCAT
Organism: Paralichthys olivaceus; assembly: GCF_024713975.1. Classification (NCBI taxonomy): domain Eukaryota; kingdom Metazoa; phylum Chordata; class Actinopteri; order Pleuronectiformes; family Paralichthyidae; genus Paralichthys; species Paralichthys olivaceus. Next base: position 26,252,920 of record NC_091093.1, read on the forward strand.
CTGCTCATATATGATAAGTTCTACACATCTGCAGAGGCGACACAAGAGACGACACCAGGTTAGCTGACCACTTGTGATTGGTCGGATGTTAATACCGGGTCTGAACTTAGTCAAATGCAAAGAAATGTATTTGAAAGACATGAGACGTATTCGTACGCAGTTGTCTTGCTGATGTCCTGGACGCTCTGCAGAGGGTCGATGGTGTCAGGACAGCGCAGGATACAGGGAGCAAAAACTATGGCCAAGGCGTTTGCTGACATACGGTTTGTGTCCTCTTGCAGGGCGATCCTAAAAGCAGAAATTCAGTATAAGAGGAATCAGGAAGGAAATAAAGCAGTTGTGTGTATTAATCCGAAAATTGTTTTTTTTATTACCTGACAAGATGAAAAATGAGGCGTTCCAGAGTGTTTAGGTGAGTTCTGCTTAGCTGGTCAATAACTGAATACACCCCTCTGATCATTTCCTTTTTATCCTGCAAACCTGCAGAGGCATTCCCACGAGATAAATCACAATTTGTCCGTTACAGCAAACACGTATATCTGCTGCTGTGTGCAATGGTAGCTTGTTATTGTGCACTGAATTCACAGTGAGATGCATTTGAATAACTTGGACACATTGGCTCACCCATGGCACGTATAAACTCCTCATACAGCTCAAATGTCATGAGAGGATTAGGCAGGTCTCTCAGCCACTGTTTGAAAACACTCGCGATAACGTGGATGTTGTAGTCGTCCAGATTCATGCTGTCCACATCTGTACGGGGACACATCACATTCAACTCTCAGGAGATCGTGCTGGCAAGATCATATCACATGACTGGTTCAGGAAGTCACAGCGTAAAAGGAAAGCCACATGGAGCCCCGCTTTCGACTTTAGAGAAAAGTGTCGACACTCTTTGCTAGTTTCAGTTTTAAATATATAGAGTATAGTTAATAATACTTGATGTAATGTTAGTTTTTGTAATTTTCACATTTACGAAATATTTTTCTCAGCATGTTTTTTTTTCTGGTTTCACTATTTAAAAAAACACAATTTTCCAAATCGTGATCGAGGTTTTTGTGTTTTGGGATCCAAAACGTTGAAATACTTATACTATAAATTTTATGGGTGAAAAAATCAATGATCTGGTCATACGGACAGATTTTTGCTGAAAAACAAGATACCAAACAATGGCATGGTAAACATTTTTTATGTTGTCGATAAACGCAAAGTAAAAAGCATTAAAATACGTCCAAAATTGCAGAGGACCTCTTAGAGGAGGGCGACATGAATTCAAATCATTATCAGATTATTGTAAACTTTTACATCAATTACGATTAATGAACGATTATTTTATTCCCGCCCCACATGACTGTGATCTGTACAGACCAAGGTGCAAAACACTCTGCAAAGTGAACGAAGCAGAGACCCGGCAGTTTGTAGACGAACGCATGTTTAACTGAATTAACCTTTATGAGCAAGATTAAGTCGTTTAGAGGCTATAAAATCATACAGTCTATGGTTTTGATACATTTTCGGTTAATTTCCCAGCCGTAGCTGAGGGTTAATCAATTTACCACTGATGTTTCTCAGCTTTAAAACCATTCACCTTCCTACAGCTGTAATTACCTGTGTCCAGTCCCTGCTTGAGTTCCTTAATTTTGTTGGTGGAGCCAGATTTTCTGTAGATTCCTTCGGTGTAGAGGCCGTGCATCTCAATGTAATTGATGAGCTTCTCCACCACCAGCGGCACCGTCCTCTCGTCATTAGTCAGACGAGAAACCTCCACTCCGAACTGTCTGGAGGAAAGCTCTGGATCAAACTGTACAAAGACACAAACACAACACACAATGGTAAAGACACAAGTACATTCATTACATATTCATAAAGACAGATGCATACAAACATTTACAAAAAACTAAAACCCCAAAGGAAAAGTGTGGTCTATTAGGACCCATCACCTCCTGTGTATTAGGCGACAGAAATAACAGAGATACAATTGATGTCATGGGACGTTAGCGTGCGGGCACGCAACATGGCCGACTCACCTTCTTGCTGCATTTGGTGGTCGTCTTCTGGCAGCACTTTCTGTGGCAGGCGTACCGGCACACTGGATGAACACAGCCAGAGAAATCAAACTGGTCATTTCCATTGTCAACAGAAAGGCAGTGCCTCCTCATTATTCAGCAGAAGTTGGGACAAAAGACAAAAATGTTATCAATGTAATCACACGCAGCTTTGGCCGGCACGAAGAAAACATCCTGTGAATCAAGGACAAAGTGTGTGGAGAAAAATCTCCGGAGACGCCGAGCAGCAGACCCCATGAGTCCAGTTGAAAACAATCTGATTAGAGCTGGGGAGGGAGAGAGGGCGGGGCTCAGTGTCCGAGGCCAGCTCAGCCACAGACAGCCAGTGTGTGTGTGTGTGTGTGTGTGTGTGTGTGTGTGTGTGTGTGTGTACAAATTCACGTGAATGTCTGTGAATGTGCATTTGAGGTCACAACGATTTGACAAGACAAAGATTTTTATTTTCACTTGATTTAATCACACGGCTCAAATTCTGCGACTTGTTTACACAAGGACAGGGAGTGAGGGAGCGAGTGAGTGGGTGAGGAAGTGGGTGAGGGAGCGAGTGAGTGGGTGAGAAAGTGAGTGAGTGAGTGAGGGAGTGAATCTAGTCTGTATATGTGTCTTGATCGCCCCCTGGAGGCTGGCTTGAGTATAGTTTATAAATCTCTCTCTTCATGTTAGTGGATGGGACATTCACCAAAATAAAAAGTCAAAGTACCGACTCTCTCACCCCATTTCCTGTCTCTCCACTATATCTTTCAAAATAAAGGCTAAAATGCAGAAAATTATTCACGCGTACTTTTAACACTTATTGCAATTTAAACAGTGTCTTTATTTTTAAAACTGCAACATTTATTTTAATATTTCATCAAGTAACCAACTAGTCATTTGGTCGAAACTCTGCCACAACATAAGATAAGTTACCAGAGCAGAGTTGATAAGGTCAGATGTCCTGTTGTGTCCGATCAGCAAAACAAAATCCCAAATGTACAATCACGTTGAACAGGGAAAAGCCACAAATCTTTACAATTAAAAAGCTTTTTACCAAAAATTATAGGGAATTATCCAAAATAAATAAGTTGTTGATGCTTCAGTTTATGTCGAATGAATGATACGATTGTGAGGAAATGGTAGAGGGACAGTGTTACACTAACAAAGTGGATAATAATAATATAAACACCAGTAAATGGAATAAATAAGTAAATATGAAAAATAGAAATGATATATGTGCAATGTAAACAGATGATATTGGTTCAGTGAATCTCTGGTGTTGTGATGCACACTCACATTTGCACACACAGGCCCGGTCCATCATCCAGATGAGCGATGAGCAGTATTCACAGTACGTGGGGATGCTGTACTGCGTGGACTTGAAGATGTGGCCATTATGTTCCTCCACCTGCAGGGGGCAGCAGAGGGCAGGTTCATTTAGAGTTCACTTTCACATCGTCTGGTTATTTTTCTTCCTATTCTGTTCACTAGTGTATTTATATGTTGTTATTCCAAAGAGTAAGTGGAGGTGTGATGGTGTGGAGGACTGGGTGTGTTAGAGCAAAGTGTTTTCTTTCTATTTTAATGATGAGAATAAACAGAGACTCACGATGTCAGCGTCCTTTTTCCTCCGTTTCTTGCGTTCAGGTTTAGGTGCAGGCTGCAGAAAAGAAAGATAACGCAGGACAACAGATAATCTTTTAGTATTCATGGGACATTTTAGAATCATGATAAATACAAAGATAGTAGAATGTAGATGTGTTTAAATGTGCGTCTGTACCCTGCTGGTTGTGCTGTCCAGAGGTTTGTACTCGGTCATGAACTCATCGAGGAAAACTTTGAAGGTGTTGACCCACACCTTGACGGGAGACTCTCTCCAGTCCCTCTGCTCCTGACGCATGGTTTTCTCCAGGATGTGTTCAAACAGAGCGTAGAGGTCTTTGTAGCGGATACTCTTACCGTCATCCATCTGCGGAGGAAGACAACAAGCAGAGCAGAGCAGATTCATCCATCAACGTAGGAAATAATGTTCCAGTGTTGAGGAATCGAGTCTTTTGAAACTGCTACATTATCTGCCATCGTGTACAAAGTCCTGTGATTTGTTGCGAACTAACTTCAGCCCTGAAACAATCTTTGATGCTAAAGATGATCATTGACAAAAGAATTATTACGAGGGAGCGGAAACCATCCTCTCTTCCTTCCTTTAAGAGACGGATGGTCCATATGATTTCAGTCAGTGACTCTTTCAGCTAATGTATCACATGTGTTCTAGTGTTTGACATCAAACCCACAGCATTTTTGAATATTCTGCAGATTAAGCTGGCTTTAAATGTAAGTTGTGTTTATTTTCTCTTTTATCTCTCCATGTCTGAGCCCATCTGTTCTCGTGTTCTCTTGTGTTACATTGTCTGGTTGTCTTATGTCTGTGCAACATGCAAAAAAATAAAATAAAAAATAAGAAAAGAGAGATTTGATGATGAGTTTTCATTTATAATCACCTTGTATGAGTAAACATATGAGTGGTATTTATACTTATGGTCTTATTATTTGATTTTAAATGATGGCTCAACACTTACAGCGAGCGCAGTGGAGTAAGAGTTGAAGATGTTCAGACGGAATTCCTTCAAAGCCTTTTTAAACACGACGTCCACCATGGTGTCCTTCTTACTGTCGTCCGTGTCCAGGTCGTTGATCTAAAAATGTGACACCACAGTCGTGTTAGCATTAATATGTACACGTGTTCTTTTCTGTACCAAGAGAAGAGTCGTACCTTCTTCATGAGGAAGTCGTTCATGCTCCTGTAGTCGTTGGTGCACGTGAGGATCTGCAGCGCGTCGTTCTGACACTGAGCTGATTCCAGAGCCACACTGCTGATCTTGACGCTGCGCCTTCGCTTCACCTTGGGAGACGGCTCCTTGTTCTCCTTCAAGTCCCTGAAGCCTCGATCCAGCGTCAGGTCAGGACTGCAGGGGGGCGACATGTTCTCCTGACCTGATGTGTGGAAGAGAACGACAGTCAGTGATGGTTCTGTGGGAATAATCACTGAATCTCATTGCATAATTGTAACTCTGATTTATTATTGTTGTTGGAAATGAAAGAGTATTTGTTTTAGGATAACACACCCTCTCCCAGCAGCGGCCCAGTGTCTCCATAGTCTCCATCAAGGGAATCACCGCCACAGATCAGCTTTTCTCTGGACGTCTTCTTGTCCCCGTACTTGTTCTTACCCCAGAAACGCATCTTACCACGAACCCTGATCAAAAATAAGAACAAAAAGTATAAAGATTTGTTGATTACTGATAAAAAAATATTAACAGCTTTAATTTATAAGTCCCTTCGATGGATGCCAGAGACGCTTGTCTGAGGAACAAACCTTCCATCTTGTGAGTTCTTGCGCATCGAGTCCACTTTGACCAAATCTCCTGACGACATGGTTTTGTGCATCTTCTTCTGTTCCTCGGAGCTCGCAGGCTGAAACAACATCAGGTTGAACAACGTGTGAAAACAAAGCCAAAGAAAAGCTGAAGATCAGTTTGAACCAGTAGATGGCAGCACCGCATCACTGAAGCTGCATCAGTGAGAGTGTAAATGCTGTTTATAATAATCAAAATACCACAAAGCACCACAGGTAATAATTCTGAAAACAAAATGTCCATAACTCCGAAAGACGAAAACATTTTGAAAAGAGGTGATGAAGAAAGTCAAGAGTGAATGAAGACCGGTTTCTGTGATTCTCCAGGTCAGGCTACTGATAGTTGAAACAAGATAAGAGAGAGAATACAACCACAGAATGTGCAAATATTGTTAATTAACCACAGAGAATAAACGAAGGATGAAAAACGCTGTTACAGCTGCGAGAGTAAGAGAAGCCGTGTTAGAGAAGAAGCTGCGTTAGAGAAATTTCAGGAGGAAACACATTTCAAAAACTGTTCCGCTTTGATTAGGTGATGATGCATGAAGGTAAATGAACTTCCACCGCTCATAAGGATTTGGAATTTTAACCCAATAGTTTCAGATTTATTTTAATGTCTTTAAATCTCCCGTCTTGAAATATCTTTGAAATGTCTTCCACCCTCTCCAGAGTTTATTTCACATTATTGGAAAATGAGTTGAAGCTCAGTCAGAGTTGTGAAGCAGATCTATGTTGTCTCGGCTGAAGCAGGTTAGAGAAAAGTCAAAGAGAAGAGACGCTGTCAGAATGAAGAGGGGCCACACAGGGGCCTGGACGGAGCCTGTTACCATGTCCGAGTCACTGAAACAGGACTCTCGTAAGCCTCCCTCCGCGGAGCTCTGTTTGGAGAGGGGCAGGGTGAAATGACGGTGACTGACGGAGCTGACGCCGTCGTAGCCGTCCTCGTCAGAATCGCCCCCGACCGAGACGATGGGGGCGCGGGTGAGGAAGTCGGAGCGGGTCCTTGCCATTCGGGCTTTCTTTTTTTGGCCCACTCTGCCGACCTGGAGTTTACCAGAGGTGATGACAGCATGTTTACAAGGTGCCTGAACCCACAGAAGAGCTTCAGCCTCAGCTTCGTTCTCCACGTGTGTGAGTGGCAGCTTTTCTCACAATGTTCATTAATTCAACACAAACAAACACTTCTGCACAGATGCAAACACATGCTTTTATTTTATAGAGAGAAAGAAGCGATGACTTACATCCCGGGCTTTTGTTCCTTTAGACGTCTTGGAGACGGGGACGGGTGCTTCTCTGGGTATGGCCACAGGTGTTTCTACGGTAACAGTGTCTTTGTCAAACCTGATGAACAAATATAAAAACAAAAGAACCATTGTTATTGATGGAAAGTAATAAATGAAAATGTAGATATCAAGTGGCAACACAGACACAAATACTAATAATGTTTTCTTTAGTAACATTTTTATTTTCTATGACCATTTTTATATTTATGTATTCTTACTTGTGTGTATTTTATTTGTAAAGAACTTTATAAACTTGAGAAGTGCGATATAATTAAATATATTATTATCATAATATAATGAATCTTAATTTTACATTTTTCATTATTAACTTGTTGAGCATCTTGTAACTGGGTTTGAAAGGTGCGTTGTTAATTAAGTGTATTGATATTATCATTATTCTTATTATAAATACTCAGTTAAAGCTATGACATAAAGAATGTTTTTATGGTGATAGGATCTTTAAAATGTTTATGTTTTTTGGAAAAATGAGCCACTCCCAATTAAATCAGGTCCATGATGTACAGTGGTGGCTTCATGTTATCACCACTAGGGGGCGCAAAAGTGAAAAGTCTTTAAATTCTATACTTGGTACTAAACTAAATTGAATCTCAAATCTTATGTCAAAAAGTTATTATTGTGTTCTTTTCTGTTTATGGTTCTTATTTATTGATTTGATTTTAGAAACTAGATATTTTCAAAAATGTCTTTGATTATCTTATGCTAGCTTGTCTTTTTCTCTTCTCTATTTCTAGTTCTGATGCTGATTTCAAATTACAACAAAAACACAGATGTAGTGAGTCATTACTCACTTTGCAAATGTAACTTTGTCTCTTGGAGAGAAGAAGATGTTGCCCGTCTTGTCTGTCATGTCAACTTTGCCTTGATGACTCGGAGGTTTCCTGGCCGTCGTCCTCGCTCTGCCTCCTCCTCCTCCGTCTCTCGACTCCAGCGTGAGTTTTGGTGCCCAGCCCTCAGCCGCCGGTCTGCTCTCCGTGTGTTTCTCCCTGTGAGCAGATGCAGGTGGAGGAGGCAGCTTGGGGTAAGGGGTGCTGCCTTGGATGTCTACACCCGCGTGGGAGTGAACTGATGGGGCAGTGGACACTGACTGAGTTCGGGTGTGAGGAGCGAGTGAACTGGGTCTAAGGGGTTTGCCGGAGGTTTCGGTTCCACCAACATCTTGTCCGCCCTGTCGACTCAGCTGTATCCTGTGCAGAGCCTCTTCTCGTTGTTTCTCAAACATGTCTCTCTCGTACTGAGCGAAGTTAAGCCGCTGGCGCTCCAGCACCTCTTTCTGTTGTCTTATCTGCTCCATCATCTCCTTCTCGTTCTGTTGCCGCCGGTTACGCTGCCTCTCCTCTTTCTCCTCGTTCAGTCGCACCAGTTTCTCGATGACAGCCGGGTCGGCCTGGGGGACAGAGGTAGAAGCCGGGACGGGACCTTGAGGCACAGTTGCTGGTTCTGGTTTTTGTGCCAATGGTGTCAACTCCCCTGCCGGGGCGACAGAATCTCGAACCTCCACAGGGGGACGGAGAATGTCACTCAGCTCTTCGCTTAGTGGCGTTTCTTTCTGCATACTGATGACCACAACCACGGGTCGACGCATTGGTTCTTGCCGCTCTCTGGGCTTTGTAACAGCAGGTTTGGCTGTGGACGCTGCCAGCTCCGTGTTCAGTTGAGGCTCTTCAGCAGGACGATGGGAGATGACTGTGCTGCCCTCACTAGCAGGGACGTAAAAGGTGGGGAGGTAGTTCTCGATTTTGGGCGGATGTGTGGGGGCAGAGGCAGCTGCCAGATCCATTTTGTTCTTTCCCTGGCTGCCTGGTTGAGCAACATCAGGAACCTCTCCTCCCTGTGGCTCTTCAGGCTGCAGGCTTGTTGGAACGGCTTCCACATCAGGCTCAGGTACTGACGGAGGAGGAGAGCAGGGGTCGTCACTGTCCGTCACCTCTTCTACAGCTTTGGGTGGCTCCTCGTCCATATTGAGAAGCTCAAAGCTGCCCTTGGAGCTCTGGCTGTCGGGGGTGCCCTGGGGTGAACAAAGGGGTGGGGTTGCTGGGGGCACCAGCTCAACAGACCAACGGCGTTCCTCCGACGGGGACGAGGCTCCGCCGCTGGTCGCTCGGACCTTGAGGAGCTCCAGGCTGAACTTGGCCTGCTCCAGCTCTCTCATCCGCCGGCTCTCTCTCTTGGCCCGAGTGGTTTTCTGACTGGGCTCCTCTAATGTTCTCGCCCTCTCTCGAACCACCACGGTGGACGCTGGGATTGAAACCGAAGCCTCAGTTATCAGTGTTGACGAGTGATCATTTGTCTCAGCGTGTTCTATTCCTCTTGCTTCCTCCCCGACTGAGGTCTCGTGGCTGCTGAGGCTCTGTTCTCGTTGCTCGTAGGAACGATCCTCCCACGTGCTGAGGTCCGACCCCATGGTTCTCTCAGACGGCTCCTCCTCTTCCTCAGGTGAGAGACTCATCAGATCGTTCTGCAGCTGAAGCAGCTTCTCCTGCTGCTGCTGTTGCTCCTCCTTCTCCCTCAGTCTCTCTTCTCTCAGCTTTTTGAAGCTGTCAATCAAAAAAACACGATTAAGCTCATCTCAAACTGCTTCGTAGCCCAAACTTCAAGATGCATTTTCGAACCAAAGTTAGTGAGTGTGATATAAAAACTCTTGTTCCAAGCAGCTCAGCTGATTAAAGAGCGGCTTGGGGTTGGACTGCTTGCGTAATGGCATCCTCTTACCAAGCCTGGTCTGTTACCACACTGCACAATGAGCAAATACGCTGCAGAATCTGTGTGCAAAGATTAAACTTTTCCACCAGCTTGATAAAAATAAGGCAGTTCCCCTCCCGAGCCATTTTCAGAACACTGCGCCTCTATAAAAATGCTTAGATGTTTGCTTTAGTTTTCTCGCAGCAGAAGAAATAGCTGGTGGTGCTGCTGCTCAGGATGTGATAACTGGTGTTTCACAGTAAGGTTTACCTCTGCCTGGCGAGGTGGCCCCTGCAGACTGCCTGTAGTCGCACCACAGCATCGTACAGACGCAGGTAGGCGTCTCTGGCTTGATGACAGCGCCAGGCTGTCTGAATGACCACAGCTGCTGTGCATCGCCGGCGGAGCCACAACCTCCAGGCCCGCTGCAGCACCAGAGCAGCCTCCCTCCACAGCCTGAACCTCTGACGCTCCCTGAACCCTCTCCAGTGCGTCTGCAGACACAGAGCTGCCCCCTCCTGCACATCAGGGTCATACTCCTCCTCCTCTGCTTCTATGAGCTGGTACAAACGCCACCATTTCTGAAAAGAGAATTATAATCATGTGTTTTTCAAGATGCTAAAAGGTTAATTTCATATTTAAGTCACAGCCTTTTTTGAGGGAAAGTGAGAAAATTGAGGGCAATATTAATTTTCTTTTAGGGAACTGAAAAAGAGTGACTTCAACATTTGTTTGAATTGTATTTTTTTCAAATGTTAGTGATGCCAACAACCGTCAGATTAAACTTCATAATAATTTCCACTTTAGGAAAGAAAAAGAAAAACATCATTGATATATCGATAACACCTTTTGATCTCTTCGACTTAAATTTAGAAATGCACTGTTCTAAGTCAAAAGAAATTGATTGAATAGCATATCCGAAAAGAATAAAAATAGATTTAAATCACAGGAAAAGAAAAATGAAAAGAAAAGCATTATTAATGGAAAGCACTGTACCTGGATGCAGATCGCTGCTTCCCTCATCCTGACAAACTGCCTCCTCTCCAGCCGGGCTCTGAATCGCCGCTGCAGCATGACGATGAGTCGGAGAACTTCCTCATGGAGTAAGGCCTGCAGCCGCTGACGCTCGGCCTCCCGGAGAAACACCTGAGGGGAGGGACCACGATGGAGTCAGCACAGGACAACACACACTTTTAACGAAGCCTGTCCGGCTGCTCACACAGAGATACACACATTCTTTCAGAAAAAAAAATACCACTCACTGTTACTCACACACAAACCACAGAAATCTGGTGGTCACAGGAATGTAAGGTATGATGCTCTAATTATATAGACAGCATCACTAAGGCCTTGACCCAACATCAAGCCTCATTCATACCAGACGGACCCACACTGAATGTGAGGCAGCGACTTTATTACATCCTTCTGATGACAGGATGCGTTCAGGTAATATGAGGTATCTCTCCCATCCTGACTCTATTTATAGTCTGTGTAATTTAACATAGAAAATTAAAGTTTGAGCAACTTAACATCATTGACAAGACTCTCCAGGCCTCCTCATGCAGCAACACACAGACTCATATGAAACATGTAATCACAGACAATAATAATACATTCAATGAGCAAAAACATTTTCTTTTTGCCAATTTCACTAAACTATGACATTGTAGAAGAAAATCACTAAATCACTGTTTTGCTCTACTTTTTCATTTTAAACCTGGATGATGCATCGTGACTTTATTTAACCTATTGAACTCTCACGTTCTCCTCACCTCCCAGATGAGTTAGCTGTAAAACATGTTTTCTATATTGTGTGTCTCATATTATATTATTTATAAAAATAACCATAAACTCTGTGTGAAAGTTTGGTGACAGTAAAGGAAGCGTTGGGATAAATGATACAGTGTTATTAAAGAATCCAATGTGCATTTTAATTTATTTCATTTTATTTTATAAAGTCCTGCACCACTTTTTCCCCCATGTCTCCCTCTTCAAGATTTGTATTATATGTATCTGAAATTTTTTACCACATAATAATGGTATTGGCCCCCAAACATCCATATCAGTCATGATGTACTTGAGTGTAATTGTTAATCATTTGATGTCAGAGGACAGGAGCGGCTGCAGGGTGAATACCATCGTCTTTCCCACTTGGTATCCCTCTGGCTGCAGGTCCAGCTGGTCCAGACTCTGCTGGATTCCCTCTCTGGTGGCACTGGTGCTCTCTGGGAGCAGCACGCAGAAGTGATGAACAAAGTCCTATCAAGAGAACAAGGAGAGAGAAACATATTAGTCTATAGGATCTGTTCTGGATTTTATATTTGTCTCACATGCATAAGATTTAGTGAAGAATGGAGTAATGTGTCAATTAATTATGTCAAAGTCTCTGTGAGGTGAAGCTATCAGTGATTAAGGTTCAGGATTTATCGTTTGTACGCATTCTGAACCTGAATTTAAAACTCTTGAGATGTTCTGAGCTTCCTGTATCATCTATCGAGGAGACAAACGATGAAAGAAAAATGTTGTCGGGGCACATGTGGTTCCAGGTAAAAGTCCACGCTGTCCATATTTCCAGGGGTTCAAACATCATGGCATAAATATGCTGAACTCCCACTCTTCAAACTGAGGCCCATTGTCTGAATTCAATACGCTCTGCACCCTGAGCAGTGGGGGGTGGATAGGGAAACAGATGCTGTGTTTATACAATTACGAGCATGAAGAGTGTTTCAGAGACCCAGGGACAATGGAGAGTCTCTATTCTGAGGAGGAACAGCAGAGTCCTCCGAAGTGATACTGCGCCCAAAATATTTCTCATTAGTGCTGACCGCAGCACTAAATACGTCTGCAGGAATTTCTGCTAAATGACGACATCTGATGCTAAAATTATTTGAGTGAGCTCATCAAAACGCCCATAGAATATACTGGGGTGTCATTTTTACTTCCACCAATGAGGACGTTTTGCTCCTGTTTGTTTATTTGTCAGCAGGGTTAGGGTTAGTTCAACTTTGTATAAGTACCAACATATTAAGGAAGGAGTAAAAATCTATTAGACTTCAGTAAAAGTACAAATACTTATCAGTTTCAAAGTAACTATGACTGATAAATATGGTGTTATAACATTAAATGTACTTTCAACTGCTGAATATTTCTACTCAAGTAGAAAATATTGAGTTCTGTGGATTAAAATATCTCAGAAATGACTCATCACATCATTAATTAAATGTATTATTACTGATTGTACACATGAGGCAGCAGAAGTGTCTTGGAACCTGAATACAATTCAACTCAAAAATATCTTGTAGTTTTTTTGTTAGATTTGGTGGTTTGAACCCTTCCTAAGTTCATAGAAGCGTGATGGTCTTAATGGATCGGGCATAGCCAAATTAGTGGAGATGGAACCAACTTCCAAGTCTCTATGACCTTCAGAAAAAAAGTTATTGAAGAATATCTTGAACTCCTATAGGTTTTCATCCCTAACCCTAACCCTAATCACAACCCAAAAAATCAAACACTAATCACAACCCTAACCCTACCCCTTCCAAAGGTCGTAGAAGCTCGGGGGTGGTACCAATGGATCGGGCATAGCCACATTAGTGGAGATGGAACCAACTTCCAAGTCTCTATGACCTACAGAAAAAAAGTTATTAAAGAATATCTTGATCTCCAATGGGTATTCATCCATAACCCTAACCCTAATAGCAACCCTAACCCTAACCCTAATCACAACCCTAACCCTAACCCTAATCACAACCCTAACCCTAACCCTAATTGCAACCCTAACCCATATTAAGGATTAATTGGAATAACTCTGCGCTGCTTGCTCGAAACGTGCTGAAATTCGGTGTGGTTGGGTAGCAGGCCACCCTTTATAAATCATGAAATGCACAAGTCTCTAGGACTTTCAGAAAAAAAGTTATTCAAAAATATCTTGTAGTTTTTTTTATAGATTCGGTGGTTTCACAATTTCCAAAGGCCGTAGAAGCTCGGGGATGGTTCCAATGGATCGGGCATAGCCAAATTAGTGGAGATGGAACCAACTTCCAAGTCTCTATGACTTTCAGAAAAAAAGTTATTGAAGAATATCTTGATCTCCAATGGGTATTCATCCATAACCCTAACCCTAATAGCAACCCTAACCCTAACCCTAATCACAACCCTAACCCTAACCCTAATTGCAACCCAAAAATCAAACACTAATCACAACCCTAACCCTACCCCTTCCAAAGGTCGTAGAAGCTCGGGGGTGGTACCAATGGATCGGGCATAGCCACATTAGTGGAGATGGAACCAACTTCCAAGTCTCTATGACCTACAGAAAAAAAGTTATTGAAGAATATCTTGATCTCCAATGGGTATTCATCCATAACCCTAACCCTAATAGCAACCCTAACCCTAACCCTAATCACAACCCTAACCCTAACCCTAATTGCAACCCTAACCCATATTAGGGATTTATTGGAATAACTCTGCGCTGCTTGCTCGAAACGTGCTGAAATTCAGTGTGGTTGGGTGGCAGGCCACCCTTTATAAATCATGAAATGCACAAGTCTCTAGGACTTTCAGAAAAAAAGTTATTCAAAAATATCTTGTAGTTTTTTTTTATAGATTCGGTGGTTTCACAATTTCCAAAGGCCGTAGAAGCTCGGGGATGGTTCCAATGGATCGGGCATAGCCAAATTAGTGGAGATGGAACCAACTTCCAAGTCTCTATGACTTTCAGAAAAAAAGTTATTGAAGAATATCTTGAACTCCTATAGGTTTTCATCCCTAACCCTAACCCTAATCACAACCCAAAAATCAGACACTAATCACAACCCTAACCCTACCCCTTCCAAAGGTCGTAGAAGCTCGGGGGTGGTACCAATGGATCGGGCATAGCCACATTAGTGGAGATGGAACCAACTTCCAAGTCTCTATGACCTACAGAAAAAAAGTTATTGAAGAATATCTTGATCTCCAATGGGTATTCATCCATAACCCTAACCCTAATAGCAACCCTAACCCTAACCCTAATCACAACCCTAACCCTAACCCTAATTGCAACCCTAACCCATATTAGGGATTTATTGGAATAACTCTGCGCTGCTTGCTCGAAACGTGCTGAAATTCGGTGTGGTTGGGTAGCAGGCCACCCTTTATAAATCATGAAATGCACAAGTCTCTAGGACTTTCAGAAAAAAAGTTATTCAAAAATATCTTGTAGTTTTTTTTATAGATTCGGTGGTTTCACAATTTCCAAAGGCCGTAGAAGCTCGGGGATGGTTCCAATGGATCGGGCATAGCCAAATTAGTGGAGATGGAACCAACTTCCAAGTCTCTATGACTTTCAGAAAAAAAGTTATTGAAGAATATCTTGAACTCCTATAGGTTTTCATCCCTAACCCTAACCCTAATCACAACCCAAAAATCAAACACTAATCACAACCCTAACCCTACCCCTTCCAAAGGTCGTAGAAGCTCGGGGGTGGTACCAATGGATCGGGCATAGCCACATTAGTGGAGATGGAACCAACTTCCAAGTCTCTATGACCTACAGAAAAAAAGTTATTGAAGAATATCTTGATCTCCAATGGGTATTCATCCATAACCCTAACCCTAATAGCAACCCTAACCCTAACCCTAATCACAACCCTAACCCTAACCCTAATTGCAACCCTAACCCATATTAGGGATTTATTGGAATAACTCTGCGCTGCTTGCTCGAGACGTGCTGAAATTCGGTGTGGTTGGGTAGCAGGCCACCCTTTATAAATCATGAAATGCACAAGTCTCTAGGACTTTCAGAAAAAAAGTTATTCAAAAATATCTTGTAGTTTTTTTTATAGATTCGGTGGTTTCACAATTTCCAAAGGCCGTAGAAGCTCGGGGATGGTCCCAATGGATCGGGCATAGCCAAATTAGTTGAGATGGAACCAACTTCCAAGTCTCTATGACTTTCAGAAAAAAAGTTATTGAAGAATATCTTGAACTCCTATAGGTTTTCATCCCTAACCCTAACCCTAATCACAACCCAAAAATCAAACACTAATCACAACCCTAACCCTACCCCTTCCAAAGGTCGTAGAAGCTCGGGGGTGGTACCAATGGATCGGGCATAGCCACATTAGTGGAGATGGAACCAACTTCCAAGTCTCTATGACCTACAGAAAAAAAGTTATTGAAGAATATCTTGATCTCCAATGGGTATTCATCCATAACCCTAACCCTAATAGCAACCCTAACCCTAACCCTAATCACAACCCTAACCCTAACCCTAATTGCAACCCTAACCCTAACCCTAATTGCAACCCTAACCCATATTAGGGATTTATTGGAATAACTCTGCGCTGCTTGCTCGAAATGTGCTGAAATTCGGTGTGGTTGGGTGGCAGGCCACCCTTTATAAATCATGAAATGCACAATTCTCTGGGACTTTCAGAAAAAAAGTTATTCAAAAATATCTTGTAGTTTTTTTTATAGATTCGGTGGTTTCACAATTTCCAAAGGCCGTAGAAGCTCGGGGATGGTCCCAATGGATCGGGCAGAGCCACATTAGTGGAGATGGAACCAACTTCCAAGTCTCTATGACTTTCAGAAAAAAAGTTATTGAAGAATATCTTGAACTCCTATAGGTTTTCATCCCTAACCCTAACCCTAATCACAACCCAAAAATCAAACACTAATCACAACCCTAACCCTACCCCTTCCAAAGGTCGTAGAAGCTCGGGGATGGTCCCAATGGATCGGGCATAGCCAAATTAGTGGAGATGGAACCAACTTCCAAGTCTCTATGACCTTCAGAAAAAAAGTTATTGAAGAATATCTTGAACTCCTATAGGTTTTCATCCCTAACCCTAACCCTAATCACAACCCAAAAATCTAACACTAATCACAACCCTAACCCTACCCCTTCCAAAGGTCGTAGAAGCTCGGGGGTGGTACCAATGGATCGGGCATAGCCACATTAGTGGAGATGGAACCAACTTCCAAGTCTCTATGACCTACAGAAAAAAAGTTATTGAAGAATATCTTGATCTCCAATGGGTATTCATCCATAACCCTAACCCTAATAGCAACCCTAACCCTAACCCTAATCACAACCCTAACCCTAACCCTAATAGCAACCCTAACCCTAACCCTAATCACAACCCTAACCCTAACCCTAATTGCAACCCTAACCCATATTAGGGATTTATTGGAATAACTCTGCGCTGCTTGCTCGAAACGTGCTGAAATTCGGTGTGGTTGGGTAGCAGGCCACCCTTTATAAATCATGAAATGCACAAGTCTCTAGGACTTTCAGAAAAAAAGTTATTCAAAAATATCTTGTAGTTTTTTTTATAGATTCGGTGGTTTCACAATTTCCAAAGGCCGTAGAAGCTCGGGGATGGTTCCAATGGATCGGGCATAGCCAAATTAGTGGAGATGGAACCAACTTCCAAGTCTCTATGACTTTCAGAAAAAAAGTTATTGAAGAATATCTTGAACTCCTATAGGTTTTCATCCCTAACCCTAACCCTAATCACAACCCAAAAATCAAACACTAATCACAACCCTAACCCTACCCCTTCCAAAGGTCGTAGAAGCTCGGGGGTGGTACCAATGGATCGGGCATAGCCACATTAGTGGAGATGGAACCAACTTCCAAGTCTCTATGACCTACAGAAAAAAAGTTATTGAAGAATATCTTGATCTCCAATGGGTATTCATCCATAACCCTAACCCTAATAGCAACCCTAACCCTAACCCTAATCACAACCCTAACCCTAACCCTAATTGCAACCCTAACCCATATTAGGGATTTATTGGAATAACTCTGCGCTGCTTGCTCGAAACGTGCTGAAATTCGGTGTGGTTGGGTAGCAGGCCACCCTTTATAAATCATGAAATGCACAAGTCTCTAGGACTTTCAGAAAAAAAGTTATTCAAAAATATCTTGTAGTTTTTTTTATAGATTCGGTGGTTTCACAATTTCCAAAGGCCGTAGAAGCTCGGGGATGGTCCCAATGGATCGGGCATAGCCAAATTAGTTGAGATGGAACCAACTTCCAAGTCTCTATGACTTTCAGAAAAAAAGTTATTGAAGAATATCTTGAACTCCTATAGGTTTTCATCCCTAACCCTAACCCTAATCACAACCCAAAAATCAAACACTAATCACAACCCTAACCCTACCCCTTCCAAAGGTCGTAGAAGCTCGGGGGTGGTACCAATGGATCGGGCATAGCCACATTAGTGGAGATGGAACCAACTTCCAAGTCTCTATGACCTACAGAAAAAAAGTTATTGAAGAATATCTTGATCTCCAATGGGTATTCATCCATAACCCTAACCCTAATAGCAACCCTAACCCTAACCCTAATCACAACCCTAACCCTAACCCTAATTGCAACCCTAACCCTAACCCTAATTGCAACCCTAACCCATATTAGGGATTTATTGGAATAACTCTGCGCTGCTTGCTCGAAATGTGCTGAAATTCGGTGTGGTTGGGTGGCAGGCCACCCTTTATAAATCATGAAATGCACAAGTCTCTGGGACTTTCAGAAAAAAAGTTATTCAAAAATATCTTGTAGTTTTTTTTATAGATTCGGTGGTTTCACAATTTCCAAAGGCCGTAGAAGCTCGGGGATGGTCCCAATGGATCGGGCAGAGCCACATTAGTGGAGATGGAACCAACTTCCAAGTCTCTATGACTTTCAGAAAAAAAGTTATTGAAGAATATCTTGAACTCCTATAGGTTTTCATCCCTAACCCTAACCCTAATCACAACCCAAAAATCAAACACTAATCACAACCCTAACCCTACCCCTTCCAAAGGTCGTAGAAGCTCGGGGATGGTCCCAATGGATCGGGCATAGCCAAATTAGTGGAGATGGAACCAACTTCCAAGTCTCTATGACCTTCAGAAAAAAAGTTATTGAAGAATATCTTGAACTCCTATAGGTTTTCATCCCTAACCCTAACCCTAATCACAACCCAAAAATCTAACACTAATCACAACCCTAACCCTACCCCTTCCAAAGGTCGTAGAAGCTCGGGGGTGGTACCAATGGATCGGGCATAGCCACATTAGTGGAGATGGAACCAACTTCCAAGTCTCTATGACCTACAGAAAAAAAGTTATTGAAGAATATCTTGATCTCCAATGGGTATTCATCCATAACCCTAACCCTAATAGCAACCCTAACCCTAACCCTAATCACAACCCTAACCCTAACCCTAATTGCAACCCTAACCCTAACCCTAATTGCAACCCTAACCCATATTAGGGATTTATTGGAATAACTCTGCGCTGCTTGCTCGAAATGTGCTGAAATTCGGTGTGGTTGGGTGGCAGGCCACCCTTTATAAATCATGAAATGCACAATTCTCTGGGACTTTCAGAAAAAAAGTTATTCAAAAATATCTTGTAGTTTTTTTTATAGATTCGGTGGTTTCACAATTTCCAAAGGCCGTAGAAGCTCGGGGATGGTCCCAATGGATCGGGCAGAGCCACATTAGTGGAGATGGAACCAACTTCCAAGTCTCTATGACTTTCAGAAAAAAAGTTATTGAAGAATATCTTGAACTCCTATAGGTTTTCATCCCTAACCCTAACCCTAATCACAACCCAAAAATCAAACACTAATCACAACCCTAACCCTACCCCTTCCAAAGGTCGTAGAAGCTCGGGGATGGTCCCAATGGATCGGGCATAGCCAAATTAGTGGAGATGGAACCAACTTCCAAGTCTCTATGACCTTCAGAAAAAAAGTTATTGAAGAATATCTTGAACTCCTATAGGTTTTCATCCCTAACCCTAACCCTAATCACAACCCAAAAATCTAACACTAATCACAACCCTAACCCTACCCCTTCCAAAGGTCGTAGAAGCTCGGGGGTGGTACCAATGGATCGGGCATAGCCACATTAGTGGAGATGGAACCAACTTCCAAGTCTCTATGACCTACAGAAAAAAAGTTATTGAAGAATATCTTGATCTCCAATGGGTATTCATCCATAACCCTAACCCTAATAGCAACCCTAACCCTAACCCTAATCACAACCCTAACCCTAACCCTAATAGCAACCCTAACCCTAACCCTAATCACAACCCTAACCCTAACCCTAATTGCAACCCTAACCCATATTAGGGATTTATTGGAATAACTCTGCGCTGCTTGCTCGAAACGTGCTGAAATTCGGTGTGGTTGGGTAGCAGGCCACCCTTTATAAATCATGAAATGCACAAGTCTCTAGGACTTTCAGAAAAAAAGTTATTCAAAAATATCTTGTAGTTTTTTTTATAGATTCGGTGGTTTCACAATTTCCAAAGGCCGTAGAAGCTCGGGGATGGTTCCAATGGATCGGGCATAGCCAAATTAGTGGAGATGGAACCAACTTCCAAGTCTCTATGACTTTCAGAAAAAAAGTTATTGAAGAATATCTTGAACTCCTATAGGTTTTCATCCCTAACCCTAACCCTAATCACAACCCAAAAATCAAACACTAATCACAACCCTAACCCTACCCCTTCCAAAGGTCGTAGAAGCTCGGGGGTGGTACCAATGGATCGGGCATAGCCACATTAGTGGAGATGGAACCAACTTCCAAGTCTCTATGACCTACAGAAAAAAAGTTATTGAAGAATATCTTGATCTCCAATGGGTATTCATCCATAACCCTAACCCTAATAGCAACCCTAACCCTAACCCTAATCACAACCCTAACCCTAACCCTAATTGCAACCCTAACCCATATTAGGGATTTATTGGAATAACTCTGCGCTGCTTGCTCGAAACGTGCTGAAATTCGGTGTGGTTGGGTAGCAGGCCACCCTTTATAAATCATGAAATGCACAAGTCTCTAGGACTTTCAGAAAAAAAGTTATTCAAAAATATCTTGTAGTTTTTTTTATAGATTCGGTGGTTTCACAATTTCCAAAGGCCGTAGAAGCTCGGGGATGGTCCCAATGGATCGGGCATAGCCAAATTAGTTGAGATGGAACCAACTTCCAAGTCTCTATGACTTTCAGAAAAAAAGTTATTGAAGAATATCTTGAACTCCTATAGGTTTTCATCCCTAACCCTAACCCTAATCACAACCCAAAAATCAAACACTAATCACAACCCTAACCCTACCCCTTCCAAAGGTCGTAGAAGCTCGGGGGTGGTACCAATGGATCGGGCATAGCCACATTAGTGGAGATGGAACCAACTTCCAAGTCTCTATGACCTACAGAAAAAAAGTTATTGAAGAATATCTTGATCTCCAATGGGTATTCATCCATAACCCTAACCCTAATAGCAACCCTAACCCTAACCCTAATCACAACCCTAACCCTAACCCTAATTGCAACCCTAACCCTAACCCTAATTGCAACCCTAACCCATATTAGGGATTTATTGGAATAACTCTGCGCTGCTTGCTCGAAATGTGCTGAAATTCGGTGTGGTTGGGTGGCAGGCCACCCTTTATAAATCATGAAATGCACAAGTCTCTGGGACTTTCAGAAAAAAAGTTATTCAAAAATATCTTGTAGTTTTTTTTATAGATTCGGTGGTTTCACAATTTCCAAAGGCCGTAGAAGCTCGGGGATGGTCCCAATGGATCGGGCAGAGCCACATTAGTGGAGATGGAACCAACTTCCAAGTCTCTATGACTTTCAGAAAAAAAGTTATTGAAGAATATCTTGAACTCCTATAGGTTTTCATCCCTAACCCTAACCCTAATCACAACCCAAAAATCAAACACTAATCACAACCCTAACCCTACCCCTTCCAAAGGTCGTAGAAGCTCGGGGATGGTCCCAATGGATCGGGCATAGCCAAATTAGTGGAGATGGAACCAACTTCCAAGTCTCTATGACCTTCAGAAAAAAAGTTATTGAAGAATATCTTGAACTCCTATAGGTTTTCATCCCTAACCCTAACCCTAATCACAACCCAAAAATCTAACACTAATCACAACCCTAACCCTACCCCTTCCAAAGGTCGTAGAAGCTCGGGGGTGGTACCAATGGATCGGGCATAGCCACATTAGTGGAGATGGAACCAACTTCCAAGTCTCTATGACCTACAGAAAAAAAGTTATTGAAGAATATCTTGATCTCCAATGGGTATTCATCCATAACCCTAACCCTAATAGCAACCCTAACCCTAACCCTAATCACAACCCTAACCCTAACCCTAATCACAACCCTAACCCTAACCCTAATTGCAACCCTAACCCATATTAGGGATTTATTGGAATAACTCTGCGCTGCTTGCTCGAAACGTGCTGAAATTCGGTGTGGTTGGGTGGCAGGCCACCCTTTATAAATCATGAAATGCACAAGTCTCTAGGACTTTCAGAAAAAAAGTTATTCAAAAATATCTTGTAGTTTTTTTTATAGATTCGGTGGTTTCACAATTTCCAAAGGCCGTAGAAGCTCGGGGATGGTCCCAATGGATCGGGCATAGCCAAATTAGTTGAGATGGAACCAACTTCCAAGTCTCTATGACCTTCAGAAAAAAAGTTATTGAAGAATATCTTGAACTCCTATAGGTTTTCATCCCTAACCCTAACCCTAATCACAACCCAAAAATCTAACACTAATCACAACCCTACCCCTACCCCTTCCAAAGGTCGTAGAAGCTCGGGGGTGGTACCAATGGATCGGGCATAGCCACATTAGTGGAGATGGAACCAACTTCCAAGTCTCTATGACCTACAGAAAAAAAGTTATTGAAGAATATCTTGATCTCCAATGGGTATTCATCCATAACCCTAACCCTAATAGCAACCCTAACCCTAACCCTAATCACAACCCTAACCCTAACCCTAATTGCAACCCTAACCCTAACCCTAATTGCAACCCTAACCCATATTAGGGATTTATTGGAATAACTCTGCGCTGCTTGCTCGAAATGTGCTGAAATTCGGTGTGGTTGGGTGGCAGACCACCCTTTATAAATCATGAAATGCACAAGTCTCTAGGACTTTCAGAAAAAAAGTTATTCAAAAATATCTTGTAGTTTTTTTAATAGATTCGGTGGTTTCACAATTTCCAAAGGCCGTAGAAGCTCGGGGATGGTCCCAATGGATCGGGCATAGCCAAATTAGTGGAGATGGAACCAACTTCCAAGTCTCTATGACCTTCAGAAAAAAAGTTATTGAAGAATATCTTGAACTCCTATAGGTTTTCATCCCTAACCCTAACCCTAATCACAACCCAAAAATCTAACACTAATCACAACCCTAACCCTACCCCTTCCAAAGGTCGTAGAAGCTCGGGGGTGGTACCAATGGATCGGGCATAGCCACATTAGTGGAGATGGAACCAACTTCCAAGTCTCTATGACCTACAGAAAAAAAGTTATTGAAGAATATCTTGATCTCCAATGGGTATTCATCCATAACCCTAACCCTAATAGAAACCCTAACCCTAACCCTAATCACAACCCTAACCCTAACCCTAATTACAACCCTAACCCATATTAGGGATTTATTGGAATAACTCTGCGTTGCTTGCTCGAAACGTGCTGAAATTCGGTGTGGTTGGGTGGCAGGCCACCCTTTATAAATCATGAAATGCACAAGTCTCTAGGACTTTCAGAAAAAAAGTTATTCAAAAATATCTTGTAGTTTTTTTTATAGATTCGGTGGTTTCACAATTTCCAAAGGCCGTAGAAGCTCGGGGATGGTCCCAATGGATCGGGCATAGCCAAATTAGTGGAGATGGAACCAACTTCCAAGTCTCTATGACCTTCAGAAAAAAAGTTATTGAAGAATATCTTGAACTCCTATAGGTTTTCATCCCTAACCCTAACCCTAATCACAACCCAAAAATCAAACACTAATCACAACCCTAACCCTACCCCTTCCAAAGGTCGTAGAAGCTCGGGGGTGGTACCAATGGATCGGGCATAGCCACATTAGTGGAGATGGAACCAACTTCCAAGTCTCTATGACCTACAGAAAAAAAGTTATTGAAGAATATCTTGATCTCCAATGGGTATTCATCCATAACCCTAACCCTAATAGCAACCCTAACCCTAACCCTAATCACAACCCTAACCCTAACCCTAATTGCAACCCTAACCCATATTAGGGATTTATTGGAATAACTCTGCGCTGCTTGCTCGAAACGTGCTGAAATTCGGTGTGGTTGGGTGGCAGGCCACCCTTTATAAATCATGAAGTGCACAAGTCTCTAGGACTTTCAGAAAAAAAGTTATTCAAAAATATCTTGTAGTTTTTTTTATAGATTCGGTGGTTTCACAATTTCCAAAGGCCGTAGAAGCTCGGGGATGGTCCCAATGGATCGGGCATAGCCAAATTAGTGGAGATGGAACCAACTTCCAAGTCTCTATGACCTTCAGAAAAAAAGTTATTGAAGAATATCTTGAACTCCTATAGGTTTTCATCCCTAACCCTAACCCTAATCACAACCCAAAAATCAAACACTAATCACAACCCTAACCCTACCCCTTCCAAAGGTCGTAGAAGCTCGGGGGTGGTACCAATGGATCGGGCATAGCCACATTAGTGGAGATGGAACCAACTTCCAAGTCTCTATGACCTACAGAAAAAAAGTTATTGAAGAATATCTTGATCTCCAATGGGTATTCATCCATAACCCTAACCCTAATAGCAACCCTAACCCTAACCCTAATCACAACCCTAACCCTAACCCTAATTGCAACCCTAACCCATATTAGGGATTTATTGGAATAACTCTGCGCTGCTTGCTCGAAACGTGCTGAAATTCGGTGTGGTTGGGTGGCAGGCCACCCTTTATAAATCATGAAATGCACAAGTCTCTGGGACTTTCAGAAAAAAAGTTATTCAAAAATATCTTGTAGTTTTTTTTATAGATTCGGTGGTTTCACAATTTCCAAAGGCCGTAGAAGCTCGGGGATGGTCCCAATGGATCGGGCATAGCCAAATTAGTGGAGATGGAACCAACTTCCAAGTCTCTAAGACCTTCAGAAAAAAAGTTATTGAAGAATATCTGGAACTCCTATAGGTTTTCATCCCTAACCCTAACCCTAATCACAACCCAAAAATCAAACACTAATCACAACCCTAACCCTACCCCTTCCAAAGGTCGTAGAAGCTCGGGGGTGGTACCAATGGATCGGGCATAGCCACATTAGTGGAGATGGAACCAACTTCCAAGTCTCTATGACCTACAGAAAAAAAGTTATTGAAGAATATCTTGATCTCCAATGGGTATTCATCCATAACCCTAACCCTAATAGCAACCCTAATCCTAACCCTAATCACAACCCTAACCCTAACCCTAATCACAACCCTAACCCTAACCCTAATTGCAACCCTAACCCATATTAGGGATTTATTGGAATAACTCTGCGCTGCTTGCTCGAAATGTGCTGAAATTCGGTGTGGTTAGGTAGCAGGCCACCCTTTATAAATCATGAAATGCACAAGTCTCTAGGACTTTCAGAAAAAAAGTTATTCAAAAATATCTTGTAGTTTTTTTTATAGATTCGGTGGTTTCACAATTTCCAAAGGCCGTAGAAGCTCGGGGATGGTCCCAATGGATCGGGCATAGCCAAATTAGTTGAGATGGAACCAACTTCCAAGTCTCTATGACTTTCAGAAAAAAAGTTATTGAAGAATATCTTGAACTCCTATAGGTTTTCATCCCTAACCCTAACCCTAATCACAACCCAAAAATCAAACACTAATCACAACCCTAACCCTACCCCTTCCAAAGGTCGTAGAAGCTCGGGGATGGTACCAATGGATCGGGCATAGCCACATTAGTGGAGATGGAACCAACTTCCAAGTCTCTATGACCTACAGAAAAAAAGTTATTGAAGAATATCTTGATCTCCAATGGGTATTCATCCATAACCCTAACCCTAATAGAAACCCTAACCCTAACCCTAATCACAACCCTAACCCTAACCCTAATTACAACCCTAACCCATATTAGGGATTTATTGGAATAACTCTGCGTTGCTTGCTCGAAACGTGCTGAAATTCGGTGTGGTTGGGTGGCAGGCCACCCTTTATAAATCATGAAATGCACAAGTCTCTAGGACTTTCAGAAAAAAAGTTATTCAAAAATATCTTGTAGTTTTTTTTATAGATTCGGTGGTTTCACAATTTCCAAAGGCCGTAGAAGCTCGGGGATGGTCCCAATGGATCGGGCATAGCCAAATTAGTGGAGATGGAACCAACTTCCAAGTCTCTATGACCTTCAGAAAAAAAGTTATTGAAGAATATCTTGAACTCCTATAGGTTTTCATCCCTAACCCTAACCCTAATCACAACCCAAAAATCAAACACTAATCACAACCCTAACCCTACCCCTTCCAAAGGTCGTAGAAGCTCGGGGGTGGTACCAATGGATCGGGCATAGCCACATTAGTGGAGATGGAACCAACTTCCAAGTCTCTATGACCTACAGAAAAAAAGTTATTGAAGAATATCTTGATCTCCAATGGGTATTCATCCATAACCCTAACCCTAATAGCAACCCTAACCCTAACCCTAATCACAACCCTAACCCTAACCCTAATTGCAACCCTAACCCATATTAGGGATTTATTGGAATAACTCTGCGCTGCTTGCTCGAAACGTGCTGAAATTCGGTGTGGTTGGGTGGCAGGCCACCCTTTATAAATCATGAAGTGCACAAGTCTCTAGGACTTTCAGAAAAAAAGTTATTCAAAAATATCTTGTAGTTTTTTTTATAGATTCGGTGGTTTCACAATTTCCAAAGGCCGTAGAAGCTCGGGGATGGTCCCAATGGATCGGGCATAGCCAAATTAGTGGAGATGGAACCAACTTCCAAGTCTCTATGACCTTCAGAAAAAAAGTTATTGAAGAATATCTTGAACTCCTATAGGTTTTCATCCCTAACCCTAACCCTAATCACAACCCAAAAATCAAACACTAATCACAACCCTAACCCTACCCCTTCCAAAGGTCGTAGAAGCTCGGGGGTGGTACCAATGGATCGGGCATAGCCACATTAGTGGAGATGGAACCAACTTCCAAGTCTCTATGACCTACAGAAAAAAAGTTATTGAAGAATATCTTGATCTCCAATGGGTATTCATCCATAACCCTAACCCTAATAGCAACCCTAACCCTAACCCTAATCACAACCCTAACCCTAACCCTAATTGCAACCCTAACCCATATTAGGGATTTATTGGAATAACTCTGCGCTGCTTGCTCGAAACGTGCTGAAATTCGGTGTGGTTGGGTGGCAGGCCACCCTTTATAAATCATGAAATGCACAAGTCTCTGGGACTTTCAGAAAAAAAGTTATTCAAAAATATCTTGTAGTTTTTTTTATAGATTCGGTGGTTTCACAATTTCCAAAGGCCGTAGAAGCTCGGGGATGGTCCCAATGGATCGGGCATAGCCAAATTAGTGGAGATGGAACCAACTTCCAAGTCTCTAAGACCTTCAGAAAAAAAGTTATTGAAGAATATCTGGAACTCCTATAGGTTTTCATCCCTAACCCTAACCCTAATCACAACCCAAAAATCAAACACTAATCACAACCCTAACCCTACCCCTTCCAAAGGTCGTAGAAGCTCGGGGGTGGTACCAATGGATCGGGCATAGCCACATTAGTGGAGATGGAACCAACTTCCAAGTCTCTATGACCTACAGAAAAAAAGTTATTGAAGAATATCTTGATCTCCAATGGGTATTCATCCATAACCCTAACCCTAATAGCAACCCTAATCCTAACCCTAATCACAACCCTAACCCTAACCCTAATCACAACCCTAACCCTAACCCTAATTGCAACCCTAACCCATATTAGGGATTTATTGGAATAACTCTGCGCTGCTTGCTCGAAATGTGCTGAAATTCGGTGTGGTTAGGTAGCAGGCCACCCTTTATAAATCATGAAATGCACAAGTCTCTAGGACTTTCAGAAAAAAAGTTATTCAAAAATATCTTGTAGTTTTTTTTATAGATTCGGTGGTTTCACAATTTCCAAAGGCCGTAGAAGCTCGGGGATGGTCCCAATGGATCGGGCATAGCCAAATTAGTTGAGATGGAACCAACTTCCAAGTCTCTATGACTTTCAGAAAAAAAGTTATTGAAGAATATCTTGAACTCCTATAGGTTTTCATCCCTAACCCTAACCCTAATCACAACCCAAAAATCAAACACTAATCACAACCCTAACCCTACCCCTTCCAAAGGTCGTAGAAGCTCGGGGATGGTACCAATGGATCGGGCATAGCCACATTAGTGGAGATGGAACCAACTTCCAAGTCTCTATGACCTACAGAAAAAAAGTTATTGAAGAATATCTTGATCTCCAATGGGTATTCATCCCTAACCCTAACCCTAATCACAACCCAAAAATCAAACACTAATCACAACCCTAACCCTACCCCTTCCAAAGGTCGTAGAAGCTCGGGGGTGGTACCAATGGATCGGGCATAGCCACATTAGTGGAGATGGAACCAACTTCCAAGTCTCTATGACCTACAGAAAAAAAGTTATTGAAGAATATCTTGATCTCCAATGGGTATTCATCCATAACCCTAACCCTAATAGCAACCCTAACCCTAACCCTAATCACAACCCTAACCCTAACCCTAATTGCAACCCTAACCCATATTAGGGATTTATTGGAATAACTCTGCGCTGCTTGCTCGAAACGTGCTGAAATTCGGTGTGGTTGGGTGGCAGGCCACCCTTTATAAATCATGAAGTGCACAAGTCTCTAGGACTTTCAGAAAAAAAGTTATTCAAAAATATCTTGTAGTTTTTTTTATAGATTCGGTGGTTTCACAATTTCCAAAGGCCGTAGAAGCTCGGGGATGGTCCCAATGGATCGGGCATAGCCAAATTAGTGGAGATGGAACCAACTTCCAAGTCTCTATGACCTTCAGAAAAAAAGTTATTGAAGAATATCTTGAACTCCTATAGGTTTTCATCCCTAACCCTAACCCTAATCACAACCCAAAAATCAAACACTAATCACAACCCTAACCCTACCCCTTCCAAAGGTCGTAGAAGCTCGGGGGTGGTACCAATGGATCGGGCATAGCCACATTAGTGGAGATGGAACCAACTTCCAAGTCTCTATGACCTACAGAAAAAAAGTTATTGAAGAATATCTTGATCTCCAATGGGTATTCATCCATAACCCTAACCCTAATAGCAACCCTAACCCTAACCCTAATCACAACCCTAACCCTAACCCTAATTGCAACCCTAACCCATATTAGGGATTTATTGGAATAACTCTGCGCTGCTTGCTCGAAACGTGCTGAAATTCGGTGTGGTTGGGTGGCAGGCCACCCTTTATAAATCATGAAATGCACAAGTCTCTGGGACTTTCAGAAAAAAAGTTATTCAAAAATATCTTGTAGTTTTTTTTATAGATTCGGTGGTTTCACAATTTCCAAAGGCCGTAGAAGCTCGGGGATGGTCCCAATGGATCGGGCATAGCCAAATTAGTGGAGATGGAACCAACTTCCAAGTCTCTATGACCTTCAGAAAAAAAGTTATTGAAGAATATCTTGAACTCCTATAGGTTTTCATCCCTAACCCTAACCCTAATCACAACCCAAAAATCAAACACTAATCACAACCCTAACCCTACCCCTTCCAAAGGTCGTAGAAGCTCGGGGGTGGTACCAATGGATCGGGCATAGCCACATTAGTGGAGATGGAACCAACTTCCAAGTCTCTATGACCTACAGAAAAAAAGTTATTGAAGAATATCTTGATCTCCAATGGGTATTCATCCATAACCCTAACCCTAATAGCAACCCTAACCCTAACCCTAATCACAACCCTAACCCTAACCCTAATTGCAACCCTAACCCATATTAGGGATTTATTGGAATAACTCTGCGCTGCTTGCTCGAAACGTGCTGAAATTCGGTGTGGTTGGGTGGCAGGCCACCCTTTATAAATCATGAAATGCACAAGTCTCTGGGACTTTCAGAAAAAAAGTTATTCAAAAATATCTTGTAGTTTTTTTTATAGATTCGGTGGTTTCACAATTTCCAAAGGCCGTAGAAGCTCGGGGATGGTCCCAATGGATCGGGCATAGCCAAATTAGTGGAGATGGAACCAACTTCCAAGTCTCTAAGACCTTCAGAAAAAAAGTTATTGAAGAATATCTGGAACTCCTATAGGTTTTCATCCCTAACCCTAACCCTAATCACAACCCAAAAATCAAACACTAATCACAACCCTAACCCTACCCCTTCCAAAGGTCGTAGAAGCTCGGGGGTGGTACCAATGGATCGGGCATAGCCACATTAGTGGAGATGGAACCAACTTCCAAGTCTCTATGACCTACAGAAAAAAAGTTATTGAAGAATATCTTGATCTCCAATGGGTATTCATCCATAACCCTAACCCTAATAGCAACCCTAATCCTAACCCTAATCACAACCCTAACCCTAACCCTAATCACAACCCTAACCCTAACCCTAATTGCAACCCTAACCCATATTAGGGATTTATTGGAATAACTCTGCGCTGCTTGCTCGAAATGTGCTGAAATTCGGTGTGGTTAGGTAGCAGGCCATCCTTTATAAATCATGAAATGCACAAGTCTCTAGGACTTTCAGAAAAAAAGTTATTCAAAAATATCTTGTAGTTTTTTTTATAGATTCGGTGGTTTCACAATTTCCAAAGGCCGTAGAAGCTCGGGGATGGTCCCAATGGATCGGGCATAGCCAAATTAGTTGAGATGGAACCAACTTCCAAGTCTCTATGACTTTCAGAAAAAAAGTTATTGAAGAATATCTTGAACTCCTATAGGTTTTCATCCCTAACCCTAACCCTAATCACAACCCAAAAATCAAACACTAATCACAACCCTAACCCTACCCCTTCCAAAGGTCGTAGAAGCTCGGGGATGGTACCAATGGATCGGGCATAGCCACATTAGTGGAGATGGAACCAACTTCCAAGTCTCTATGACCTACAGAAAAAAAGTTATTGAAGAATATCTTGATCTCCAATGGGTATTCATCCCTAACCCTAACCCTAATCACAACCCAAAAATCAAACACTAATCACAACCCTAACCCTACCCCTTCCAAAGGTCGTAGAAGCTCGGGGGTGGTACCAATGGATCGGGCATAGCCACATTAGTGGAGATGGAACCAACTTCCAAGTCTCTATGACCTACAGAAAAAAAGTTATTGAAGAATATCTTGATCTCCAATGGGTATTCATCCATAACCCTAACCCTAATAGCAACCCTAATCCTAACCCTAATCACAACCCTAACCCTAACCCTAATCACAACCCTAACCCTAACCCTAATTGCAACCCTAACCCATATTAGGGATTTATTGGAATAACTCTGCGCTGCTTGCTCGAAACGTGCTGAAATTCGGTGTGGTTGGGTGGCAGGCCACCCTTTATAAATCATGAAATGCACAAGTCTCTAGGACTTTCAGAAAAAAAGTTATTCAAAAATATCTTGTAGTTTTTTTTATAGATTCGGTGGTTTCACAATTTCCAAAGGCCGTAGAAGCTCGGGGATGGTCCCAATGGATCGGGAATAGCCAAATTAGTGGAGATGGAACCAACTTCCAAGTCTCTATGACCTTCAGAAAAAAAGTTATTGAAGAATATCTTGAACTCCTATAGGTTTTCATCCCTAACCCTAACCCTAATCACAACCCAAAAATCTAACACTAATCACAACCCTACCCCTACCCCTTCCAAAGGTCGTAGAAGCTCGGGGGTGGTACCAATGGATCGGGCATAGCCACATTAGTGGAGATGGAACCAACTTCCAAGTCTCTATGACCTACAGAAAAAAAGTTATTGAAGAATATCTTGATCTCCAATGGGTATTCATCCATAACCCTAACCCTAATAGCAACCCTAACCCTAACCCTAATCACAACCCTAACCCTAACCCTAATTGCAACCCTAACCCTAACCCTAATTGCAACCCTAACCCATATTAGGGATTTATTGGAATAACTCTGCGCTGCTTGCTCGAAATGTGCTGAAATTCGGTGTGGTTGGGTGGCAGACCACCCTTTATAAATCATGAAATGCACAAGTCTCTAGGACTTTCAGAAAAAAAGTTATTCAAAAATATCTTGTAGTTTTTTTAATAGATTCGGTGGTTTCACAATTTCCAAAGGCCGTAGAAGCTCGGGGATGGTCCCAATGGATCGGGCATAGCCAAATTAGTGGAGATGGAACCAACTTCCAAGTCTCTATGACCTTCAGAAAAAAAGTTATTGAAGAATATCTTGAACTCCTATAGGTTTTCATCCCTAACCCTAACCCTAATCACAACCCAAAAATCTAACACTAATCACAACCCTAACCCTACCCCTTCCAAAGGTCGTAGAAGCTCGGGGGTGGTACCAATGGATCGGGCATAGCCACATTAGTGGAGATGGAACCAACTTCCAAGTCTCTATGACCTACAGAAAAAAAGTTATTGAAGAATATCTTGATCTCCAATGGGTATTCATCCATAACCCTAACCCTAATAGCAACCCTAACACTAACCCTAATCACAACCCTAACCCTAACCCTAATAGCAACCCTAACCCTAACCCTAATCACAACCCTAACCCTAACCCTAATTGCAACCCTAACCCATATTAGGGATTTATTGGAATAACTCTGCGCTGCTTGCTCGAAACGTGCTGAAATTCGGTGTGGTTGGGTGGCAGGCCACCCTTTATAAATCATGAAGTGCACAAGTCTCTAGGACTTTCAGAAAAAAAGTTATTCAAAAATATCTTGTAGTTTTTTTTATAGATTCGGTGGTTTCACAATTTCCAAAGGCCGTAGAAGCTCGGGGATGGTCCCAATGGATCGGGCATAGCCAAATTAGTGGAGATGGAACCAACTTCCAAGTCTCTATGACCTTCAGAAAAAAAGTTATTGAAGAATATCTTGAACTCCTATAGGTTTTCATCCCTAACCCTAACCCTAATCACAACCCAAAAATCAAACACTAATCACAACCCTAACCCTACCCCTTCCAAAGGTCGTAGAAGCTCGGGGGTGGTACCAATGGATCGGGCATAGCCACATTAGTGGAGATGGAACCAACTTCCAAGTCTCTATGACCTACAGAAAAAAAGTTATTGAAGAATATCTTGATCTCCAATGGGTATTCATCCATAACCCTAACCCTAATAGCAACCCTAATCCTAACCCTAATCACAACCCTAACCCTAACCCTAATTGCAACCCTAACCCATATTAGGGATTTATTGGAATAACTCTGCGCTGCTTGCTCGAAACGTGCTGAAATTCGGTGTGGTTGGGTGGCAGGCCACCCTTTATAAATCATGAAATGCACAAGTCTCTGGGACTTTCAGAAAAAAAGTTATTCAAAAATATCTTGTAGTTTTTTTTATAGATTCGGTGGTTTCACAATTTCCAAAGGCCGTAGAAGCTCGGGGATGGTCCCAATGGATCGGGCATAGCCAAATTAGTGGAGATGGAACCAACTTCCAAGTCTCTAAGACCTTCAGAAAAAAAGTTATTGAAGAATATCTGGAACTCCTATAGGTTTTCATCCCTAACCCTAACCCTAATCACAACCCAAAAATCAAACACTAATCACAACCCTAACCCTACCCCTTCCAAAGGTCGTAGAAGCTCGGGGGTGGTACCAATGGATCGGGCATAGCCACATTAGTGGAGATGGAACCAACTTCCAAGTCTCTATGACCTACAGAAAAAAAGTTATTGAAGAATATCTTGATCTCCAATGGGTATTCATCCCTAACCCTAACCCTAATCACAACCCAAAAATCAAACACTAATCACAACCCTAACCCTACCCCTTCCAAAGGTCGTAGAAGCTCGGGGGTGGTACCAATGGATCGGGCATAGCCACATTAGTGGAGATGGAACCAACTTCCAAGTCTCTATGACCTACAGAAAAAAAGTTATTGAAGAATATCTTGATCTCCAATGGGTATTCATCCATAACCCTAACCCTAATAGCAACCCTAATCCTAACCCTAATCACAACCCTAACCCTAACCCTAATCACAACCCTAACCCTAACCCTAATTGCAACCCTAACCCATATTAGGGATTTATTGGAATAACTCTGCGCTGCTTGCTCGAAATGTGCTGAAATTCGGTGTGGTTAGGTAGCAGGCCACCCTTTATAAATCATGAAATGCACAAGTCTCTAGGACTTTCAGAAAAAAAGTTATTCAAAAATATCTTGTAGTTTTTTTTATAGATTCGGTGGTTTCACAATTTCCAAAGGCCGTAGAAGCTCGGGGATGGTCCCAATGGATCGGGCATAGCCAAATTAGTGGAGATGGAACCAACTTCCAAGTCTCTATGACCTTCAGAAAAAAAGTTATTGAAGAATATCTTGAACTCCTATAGGTTTTCATCCCTAACCCTAACCCTAATCACAACCCAAAAATCTAACACTAATCACAACCCTAACCCTACCCCTTCCAAAGGTCGTAGAAGCTCGGGGGTGGTACCAATGGATCGGGCATAGCCACATTAGTGGAGATGGAACCAACTTCCAAGTCTCTATGACCTACAGAAAAAAAGTTATTGAAGAATATCTTGATCTCCAATGGGTATTCATCCATAACCCTAACCCTAATAGAAACCCTAACCCTAACCCTAATCACAACCCTAACCCTAACCCTAATTGCAACCCTAACCCATATTAGGGATTTATTGGAATAACTCTGCGTTGCTTGCTCGAAACGTGCTGGAATTCGGTGTGGTTGGGTGGCAGGCCACCCTTTATAAATCATGAAATGCACAAGTCTCTAGGACTTTCAGAAAAAAAGTTATTCAAAAATATCTTGTAGTTTTTTTTATAGATTCGGTGGTTTCACAATTTCCAAAGGCCGTAGAAGCTCGGGGATGGTCCCAATGGATCGGGCATAGCCAAATTAGTGGAGATGGAACCAACTTCCAAGTCTCTATGACCTTCAGAAAAAAAGTTATTGAAGAATATCTTGAACTCCTATAGGTTTTCATCCCTAACCCTAACCCTAATCACAACCCAAAAATCAAACACTAATCACAACCCTAACCCTACCCCTTCCAAAGGTCGTAGAAGCTCGGGGGTGGTACCAATGGATCGGGCATAGCCACATTAGTGGAGATGGAACCAACTTCCAAGTCTCTATGACCTACAGAAAAAAAGTTATTGAAGAATATCTTGATCTCCAATGGGTATTCATCCATAACCCTAACCCTAATAGCAACCCTAACCCTAACCCTAATCACAACCCTAACCCTAACCCTAATTGCAACCCTAACCCATATTAGGGATTTATTGGAATAACTCTGCGCTGCTTGCTCGAAACGTGCTGAAATTCGGTGTGGTTGGGTGGCAGGCCACCCTTTATAAATCATGAAATGCACAAGTCTCTGGGACTTTCAGAAAAAAAGTTATTCAAAAATATCTTGTAGTTTTTTTTATAGATTCGGTGGTTTCACAATTTCCAAAGGCCGTAGAAGCTCGGGGATGGTCCCAATGGATCGGGCATAGCCAAATTAGTGGAGATGGAACCAACTTCCAAGTCTCTAAGACCTTCAGAAAAAAAGTTATTGAAGAATATCTGGAACTCCTATAGGTTTTCATCCCTAACCCTAACCCTAATCACAACCCAAAAATCAAACACTAATCACAACCCTAACCCTACCCCTTCCAAAGGTCGTAGAAGCTCGGGGGTGGTACCAATGGATCGGGCATAGCCACATTAGTGGAGATGGAACCAACTTCCAAGTCTCTATGACCTACAGAAAAAAAGTTATTGAAGAATATCTTGATCTCCAATGGGTATTCATCCATAACCCTAACCCTAATAGCAACCCTAATCCTAACCCTAATCACAACCCTAACCCTAACCCTAATCACAACCCTAACCCTAACCCTAATTGCAACCCTAACCCATATTAGGGATTTATTGGAATAACTCTGCGCTGCTTGCTCGAAATGTGCTGAAATTCGGTGTGGTTAGGTAGCAGGCCACCCTTTATAAATCATGAAATGCACAAGTCTCTAGGACTTTCAGAAAAAAAGTTATTCAAAAATATCTTGTAGTTTTTTTTATAGATTCGGTGGTTTCACAATTTCCAAAGGCCGTAGAAGCTCGGGGATGGTCCCAATGGATCGGGCATAGCCAAATTAGTGGAGATGGAACCAACTTCCAAGTCTCTATGACTTTCAGAAAAAAAGTTATTGAAGAATATCTTGAACTCCTATAGGTTTTCATCCCTAACCCTAACCCTAATCACAACCCAAAAATCAAACACTAATCACAACCCTAACCCTACCCCTTCCAAAGGTCGTAGAAGCTCGGGGATGGTACCAATGGATCGGGCATAGCCACATTAGTGGAGATGGAACCAACTTCCAAGTCTCTATGACCTACAGAAAAAAAGTTATTGAAGAATATCTTGATCTCCAATGGGTATTCATCCCTAACCCTAACCCTAATCACAACCCAAAAATCAAACACTAATCACAACCCTAACCCTACCCCTTCCAAAGGTCGTAGAAGCTCGGGGGTGGTACCAATGGATCGGGCATAGCCACATTAGTGGAGATGGAACCAACTTCCAAGTCTCTATGACCTACAGAAAAAAAGTTATTGAAGAATATCTTGATCTCCAATGGGTATTCATCCATAACCCTAACCCTAATAGCAACCCTAATCCTAACCCTAATCACAACCCTAACCCTAACCCTAATCACAACCCTAACCCTAACCCTAATTGCAACCCTAACCCATATTAGGGATTTATTGGAATAACTCTGCGCTGCTTGCTCGAAATGTGCTGAAATTCGGTGTGGTTAGGTAGCAGGCCACCCTTTATAAATCATGAAATGCACAAGTCTCTAGGACTTTCAGAAAAAAAGTTATTCAAAAATATCTTGTAGTTTTTTTTATAGATTCGGTGGTTTCACAATTTCCAAAGGCCGTAGAAGCTCGGGGATGGTCCCAATGGATCGGGCATAGCCAAATTAGTGGAGATGGAACCAACTTCCAAGTCTCTATGACCTTCAGAAAAAAAGTTATTGAAGAATATCTTGAACTCCTATAGGTTTTCATCCCTAACCCTAACCCTAATCACAACCCAAAAATCTAACACTAATCACAACCCTAACCCTACCCCTTCCAAAGGTCGTAGAAGCTCGGGGATGGTCCCAATGGATCGGGCATAGCCAAATTAGTGGAGATGGAACCAACTTCCAAGTCTCTATGACTTTCAGAAAAAAAGTTATTGAAGAATATCTTGAACTCCTATAGGTTTTCATCCCTAACCCTAACCCTAATCACAACCCAAAAATCAAACACTAATCACAACCCTAACCCTACCCCTTCCAAAGGTCGTAGAAGCTCGGGGATGGTACCAATGGATCGGGCATAGCCACATTAGTGGAGATGGAACCAACTTCCAAGTCTCTATGACCTACAGAAAAAAAGTTATTGAAGAATATCTTGATCTCCAATGGGTATTCATCCCTAACCCTAACCCTAATCACAACCCAAAAATCAAACACTAATCACAACCCTAACCCTACCCCTTCCAAAGGTCGTAGAAGCTCGGGGGTGGTACCAATGGATCGGGCATAGCCACATTAGTGGAGATGGAACCAACTTCCAAGTCTCTATGACCTACAGAAAAAAAGTTATTGAAGAATATCTTGATCTCCAATGGGTATTCATCCATAACCCTAACCCTAATAGCAACCCTAATCCTAACCCTAATCACAACCCTAACCCTAACCCTAATCACAACCCTAACCCTAACCCTAATTGCAACCCTAACCCATATTAGGGATTTATTGGAATAACTCTGCGCTGCTTGCTCGAAATGTGCTGAAATTCGGTGTGGTTAGGTAGCAGGCCACCCTTTATAAATCATGAAATGCACAAGTCTCTAGGACTTTCAGAAAAAAAGTTATTCAAAAATATCTTGTAGTTTTTTTTATAGATTCGGTGGTTTCACAATTTCCAAAGGCCGTAGAAGCTCGGGGATGGTCCCAATGGATCGGGCATAGCCAAATTAGTGGAGATGGAACCAACTTCCAAGTCTCTATGACTTTCAGAAAAAAAGTTATTGAAGAATATCTTGAACTCCTATAGGTTTTCATCCCTAACCCTAACCCTAATCACAACCCAAAAATCAAACACTAATCACAACCCAAAAATCAAACACTAATCACAACCCTAACCCTACCCCTTCCAAAGGTCGTAGAAGCTCGGGGGTGGTACCAATGGATCGGGCATAGCCACATTAGTGGAGATGGAACCAACTTCCAAGTCTCTATGACCTACAGAAAAAAAGTTATTGAAGAATATCTTGATCTCCAATGGGTATTCATCCATAACCCTAACCCTAATAGAAACCCTAACCCTAACCCTAATCACAACCCTAACCCTAACCCTAATTGCAACCCTAACCCATATTAGGGATTTATTGGAATAACTCTGCGTTGCTTGCTCGAAACGTGCTGAAATTCGGTGTGGTTGGGTGGCAGGCCACCCTTTATAAATCATGAAATGCACAAGTCTCTAGGACTTTCAGAAAAAAAGTTATTCCAAAATATCTTGTAGTTTTTTTTATAGATTCGGTGGTTTCACAATTTCCAAAGGCCGTAGAAGCTCGGGGATGGTCCCAATGGATCGGGCATAGCCAAATTAGTGGAGATGGAACCAACTTCCAAGTCTCTATGACCTTCAGAAAAAAAGTTATTGAAGAATATCTTGAACTCCTATAGGTTTTCATCCCTAACCCTAACCCTAATCACAACCCAAAAATCTAACACTAATCACAACCCTAACCCTACCCCTTCCAAAGGTCGTAGAAGCTCGGGGGTGGTACCAATGGATCGGGCATAGCCACATTAGTGGAGATGGAACCAACTTCCAAGTCTCTATGACCTACAGAAAAAAAGTTATTGAAGAATATCTTGATCTCCAATGGGTATTCATCCATAACCCTAACCCTAATAGAAACCCTAACCCTAACCCTAATCACAACCCTAACCCTAACCCTAATTGCAACCCTAACCCATATTAGGGATTTATTGGAATAACTCTGCGTTGCTTGCTCGAAACGTGCTGAAATTCGGTGTGGTTGGGTGGCAGGCCACCCTTTATAAATCATGAAATGCACAAGTCTCTAGGACTTTCAGAAAAAAAGTTATTCAAAAATATCTTGTAGTTTTTTTTATAGATTCGGTGGTTTCACAATTTCCAAAGGCCGTAGAAGCTCGGGGATGGTCCCAATGGATCGGGCATAGCCAAATTAGTGGAGATGGAACCAACTTCCAAGTCTCTATGACCTTCAGAAAAAAAGTTATTGAAGAATATCTTGAACTCCTATAGGTTTTCATCCCTAACCCTAACCCTAATCACAACCCAAAAATCAAACACTAATCACAACCCTAACCCTACCCCTTCCAAAGGTCGTAGAAGCTCGGGGGTGGTACCAATGGATCGGGCATAGCCACATTAGTGGAGATGGAACCAACTTCCAAGTCTCTATGACCTACAGAAAAAAAGTTATTGAAGAATATCTTGATCTCCAATGGGTATTCATCCATAACCCTAACCCTAATAGCAACCCTAACCCTAACCCTAATCACAACCCTAACCCTAACCCTAATTGCAACCCTAACCCATATTAGGGATTTATTGGAATAACTCTGCGCTGCTTGCTCGAAACGTGCTGAAATTCGGTGTGGTTGGGTGGCAGGCCACCCTTTATAAATCATGAAATGCACAAGTCTCTAGGACTTTCAGAAAAAAAGTTATTCAAAAATATCTTGTAGTTTTTTTTATAGATTCGGTGGTTTCACAATTTCCAAAGGCCGTAGAAGCTCGGGGATGGTCCCAATGGATCGGGCATAGCCAAATTAGTGGAGATGGAACCAACTTCCAAGTCTCTATGACCTTCAGAAAAAAAGTTATTGAAGAATATCTTGAACTCCTATAGGTTTTCATCCCTAACCCTAACCCTAATCACAACCCAAAAATCTAACACTAATCACAACCCTAACCCTACCCCTTCCAAAGGTCGTAGAAGCTCGGGGGTGGTACCAATGGATCGGGCATAGCCACATTAGTGGAGATGGAACCAACTTCCAAGTCTCTATGACCTACAGAAAAAAAGTTATTGAAGAATATCTTGATCTCCAATGGGTATTCATCCATAACCCTAACCCTAATAGCAACCCTAACCCTAACCCTAATCACAACCCTAACCCTAACCCTAATTGCAACCCTAACCCATATTAGGGATTTATTGGAATAACTCTGCGCTGCTTGCTCGAAACGTGCTGAAATTCGGTGTGGTTGGGTGGCAGGCCACCCTTTATAAATCATGAAATGCACAAGTCTCTAGGACTTTCAGAAAAAAAGTTATTCCAAAATATCTTGTAGTTTTTTTTATAGATTCGGTGGTTTCACAATTTCCAAAGGCCGTAGAAGCTCGGGGATGGTCCCAATGGATCGGGCATAGCCAAATTAGTGGAGATGGAACCAACTTCCAAGTCTCTATGACCTTCAGAAAAAAAGTTATTGAAGAATATCTTGAACTCCTATAGGTTTTCATCCCTAACCCTAACCCTAATCACAACCCAAAAATCTAACACTAATCACAACCCTAACCCTACCCCTTCCAAAGGTCGTAGAAGCTCGGGGGTGGTACCAATGGATCGGGCATAGCCACATTAGTGGAGATGGAACCAACTTCCAAGTCTCTATGACCTACAGAAAAAAAGTTATTGAAGAATATCTTGATCTCCAATGGGTATTCATCCATAACCCTAACCCTAATAGCAACCCTAACCCTAACCCTAATCACAACCCTAACCCTAACACTAATCACAACCCTAACCCATATTAGGGATTTATTGGAATAACTCTGCGCTGCTTGCTCGAAACGTGCTGAAATTCGATGTGGTTGGGTGGCAGGCCACCCTTTATAAATCATGAAATGCACAAGTCTCTAGGACTTTCAGAAAAAAAGTTATTCAAAAATATCTTGTAGTTTTTTTTATAGATTCGGTGGTTTCACAATTTCCAAAGGCCGTAGAAGCTCGGGGATGGTCCCAATGGATCGGGCATAGCCAAATTAGTGGAGATGGAACCAACTTCCAAGTCTCTATGACCTTCAGAAAAAAGGTTATTGAAGAATATCTTGAACTCCTATAGGTTTTCATCCCTAACCCTAACCCTAATCACAACCCAAAAATCAAACACTAATCACAACCCTAACCCTACCCCTTCCAAAGGTCGTAGAAGCTCGGGGGTGGTACCAATGGATCGGGCATAGCCACATTAGTGGAGATGGAACCAACTTCCAAGTCTCTATGACCTACAGAAAAAAAGTTATTGAAGAATATCTTGATCTCCAATGGGTATTCATCCATAACCCTAACCCTAATAGCAACCCTAACCCTAACCCTAATCACAACCCTAACCCTAACCCTAATTGCAACCCTAACCCATATTAGGGATTTATTGGAATAACTCTGCGCTGCTTGCTCGAAACGTGCTGAAATTCGGTGTGGTTGGGTGGCAGGCCACCCTTTATAAATCATGAAATGCACAAGTCTCTAGGACTTTCAGAAAAAAAGTTATTCCAAAATATCTTGTAGTTTTTTTTATAGATTCGGTGGTTTCACAATTTCCAAAGGCCGTAGAAGCTCGGGGATGGTCCCAATGGATCGGGCATAGCCAAATTAGTGGAGATGGAACCAACTTCCAAGTCTCTATGACCTTCAGAAAAAAAGTTATTGAAGAATATCTTGAACTCCTATAGGTTTTCATCCCTAACCCTAACCCTAATCACAACCCAAAAATCTAACACTAATCACAACCCTAACCCTACCCCTTCCAAAGGTCGTAGAAGCTCGGGGGTGGTACCAATGGATCGGGCATAGCCAGATTAGTGGAGATGGAACCAACTTCCAAGTCTCTATGACCTACAGAAAAAAAGTTATTGAAGAATATCTTGATCTCCAATGGGTATTCATCCATAACCCTAACCCTAATAGCAACCCTAACCCTAACCCTAATCACAACCCTAACCCTAACCCTAATCACAACCCTAACCCTAACCCTAATTGCAACCCTAACCCATATTAGGGATTTATTGGAATAACTCTGCGCTGCTTGCTCGAAACGTGCTGAAATTCGGTGTGGTTGGGTGGCAGGCCACCCTTTATAAATCATGAAATGCACAAGTCTCTAGGACTTTCAGAAAAAAAGTTATTCAAAAATATCTTGTAGTTTCTTTTATAGATTCGGTGGTTTCACAATTTCCAAAGGCCGTAGAAGCTCGGGGATGGTCCCAATGGATTGGGCATAGCCAAATTAGTGGAGATGGAACCAACTTCCAAGTCTCTATGACCTTCAGAAAAAAAGTTATTGAAGAATATCTTGAACTCCTATAGGTTTTCATCCCTAACCCTAACCCTAATCACAACCCAAAAATCTAACACTAATCACAACCCTAACCCTACCCCTTCCAAAGGTCGTAGAAGCTCGGGGGTGGTACCAATGGATCGGGCATAGCCACATTAGTGGAGATGGAACCAACTTCCAAGTCTCTATGACCTACAGAAAAAAAGTTATTGAAGAATATCTTGATCTCCAATGGGTATTCATCCATAACCCTAACCCTAATAGCAACCCTAACCCTAACCCTAATCACTACCCTAACCCTAACCCTAATTGCAACCCTAACCCATATTAGGGATTTATTGGAATAACTCTGCGCTGCTTGCTCGAAACGTGCTGAAATTCGGTGTGGTTGGGTGGCAGGCCACCCTTTATAAATCATGAAATGCACAAGTCTCTAGGACTTTCAGAAAAAAAGTTATTCAAAAATATCTTGTAGTTTTTTTTATAGATTCGGTGGTTTCACAATTTCCAAAGGCCGTAGAAGCTCGGGGATGGTCCCAATGGATCGGGCATAGCCAAATTAGTGGAGATGGAACCAACTTCCAAGTCTCTATGACCTTCAGAAAAAAAGTTATTGAAGAATATCTTGAACTCCTATAGGTTTTCATCCCTAACCCTAACCCTAATCACAACCCAAAAATCTAACACTAATCACAACCCTAACCCTACCCCTTCCAAAGGTCGTAGAAGCTCGGGGGTGGTACCAATGGATCGGGCATAGCCACATTAGTGGAGATGGAACCAACTTCCAAGTCTCTATGACCTACAGAAAAAAAGTTATTGAAGAATATCTTGATCTCCAATGGGTATTCATCCATAACCCTAACCCTAATAGCAACCCTAACCCTAACCCTAATCACAACCCTAACCCTAACCCTAATTGCAACCCTAACCCATATTAGGGATTTATTGGAATAACTCTGCGCTGCTTGCTCGAAACGTGCTGAAATTCGGTGTGGTTGGGTGGCAGGCCACCCTTTATAAATCATGAAATGCACAAGTCTCTAGGACTTTCAGAAAAAAAGTTATTCCAAAATATCTTGTAGTTTTTTTTATAGATTCGGTGGTTTCACAATTTCCAAAGGCCGTAGAAGCTCGGGGATGGTCCCAATGGATCGGGCATAGCCAAATTAGTGGAGATGGAACCAACTTCCAAGTCTCTATGACCTTCAGAAAAAAAGTTATTGAAGAATATCTTGAACTCCTATAGGTTTTCATCCCTAACCCTAACCCTAATCACAACCCAAAAATCTAACACTAATCACAACCCTAACCCTACCCCTTCCAAAGGTCGTAGAAGCTCGGGGGTGGTACCAATGGATCGGGCATAGCCACATTAGTGGAGATGGAACCAACTTCCAAGTCTCTATGACCTACAGAAAAAAAGTTATTGAAGAATATCTTGATCTCCAATGGGTATTCATCCATAACCCTAACCCTAATAGCAACCCTAACCCTAACCCTAATCACAACCCTAACCCTAACCCTAATTGCAACCCTAACCCATATTAGGGATTTATTGGAATAACTCTGCGCTGCTTGCTCGAAACGTGCTGAAATTCGGTGTGGTTGGGTGGCAGGCCACCCTTTATAAATCATGAAATGCACAAGTCTCTAGGACTTTCAGAAAAAAAGTTATTCAAAAATATCTTGTAGTTTTTTTTATAGATTCGGTGGTTTCACAATTTCCAAAGGCCGTAGAAGCTCGGGGATGGTCCCAATGGATCGGGCATAGCCAAATTAGTGGAGATGGAACCAACTTCCAAGTCTCTATGACCTTCAGAAAAAAAGTTATTGAAGAATATCTTGAACTCCTATAGGTTTTCATCCCTAACCCTAACCCTAATCACAACCCAAAAATCTAACACTAATCACAACCCTAACCCTACCCCTTCCAAAGGTCGTAGAAGCTCGGGGGTGGTACCAATGGATCGGGCATAGCCACATTAGTGGAGATGGAACCAACTTCCAAGTCTCTATGACCTACAGAATAAAAGTTATTGAAGAATATCTTGATCTCCAATGGGTATTCATCCATAACCCTAACCCTAATAGCAACCCTAACCCTAACCCTAATCACAACCCTAACCCTAACCCTAATCACAACCCTAACCCTAACCCTAATTGCAACCCTAACCCATATTAGGGATTTATTGGAATAACTCTGCGCTGCTTGCTCGAAACGTGCTGAAATTCGGTGTGGTTGGGTGGCAGGCCACCCTTTATAAATCATGAAATGCACAAGTCTCTAGGACTTTCAGAAAAAAAGTTATTCAAAAATATCTTGTAGTTTTTTTTATAGATTCGGTGGTTTCACAATTTCCAAAGGCCGTAGAAGCTCGGGGATGGTCCCAATGGATCGGGCATAGCCAAATTAGTGGAGATGGAACCAACTTCCAAGTCTCTATGACCTTCAGAAAAAAAGTTATTGAAGAATATCTTGAACTCCTATAGGTTTTCATCCCTAACCCTAACCCTAATCACAACCCAAAAATCTAACACTAATCACAACCCTAACCCTACCCCTTCCAAAGGTCGTAGAAGCTCGGGGGTGGTACCAATGGATCGGGCATAGCCACATTAGTGGAGATGGAACCAACTTCCAAGTCTCTATGACCTACAGAAAAAAAGTTATTGAAGAATATCTTGATCTCCAATGGGTATTCA
This sequence comes from Paralichthys olivaceus, assembly GCF_024713975.1. Taxonomy (NCBI): domain Eukaryota; kingdom Metazoa; phylum Chordata; class Actinopteri; order Pleuronectiformes; family Paralichthyidae; genus Paralichthys; species Paralichthys olivaceus. The sequence goes on from NC_091093.1 coordinate 26,297,411, forward strand.
TCCATAACCCTAACCCTAATAGCAACCCTAACCCTAACCCTAATCACAACCCTAACCCTAACCCTAATTGCAACCCTAACCCATATTAGGGATTTATTGGAATAACTCTGCGCTGCTTGCTCGAAACGTGCTGAAATTCGGTGTGGTTGGGTGGCAGGCCACCCTTTATAAATCATGAAATGCACAAGTCTCTAGGACTTTCAGAAAAAAAGTTATTCAAAAATATCTTGTAGTTTTTTTTATAGATTCGGTGGTTTCACAATTTCCAAAGGTCGTAGAAGCTCGGGGATGGTCCCAATGGATCGGGCATAGCCAAATTAGTGGAGATGGAACCAACTTCCAAGTCTCTATGACCTTCAGAAAAAAAGTTATTGAAGAATATCTTGAACTCCTATAGGTTTTCATCCCTAACCCTAACCCTAATCACAACCCAAAAATCTAACACTAATCACAACCCTAACCCTACCCCTTCCAAAGGTCGTAGAAGCTCGGGGGTGGTACCAATGGATCGGGCATAGCCACATTAGTGGAGATGGAACCAACTTCCAAGTCTCTATGACCTACAGAATAAAAGTTATTGAAGAATATCTTGATCTCCAATGGGTATTCATCCATAACCCTAACCCTAATAGCAACCCTAACCCTAACCCTAATCACAACCCTAACCCTAACCCTAATCACAACCCTAACCCTAACCCTAATTGCAACCCTAACCCATATTAGGGATTTATTGGAATAACTCTGCGCTGCTTGCTCGAAACGTGCTGAAATTCGGTGTGGTTGGGTGGCAGGCCACCCTTTATAAATCATGAAATGCACAAGTCTCTAGGACTTTCAGAAAAAAAGTTATTCAAAAATATCTTGTAGTTTTTTTTATAGATTCGGTGGTTTCACAATTTCCAAAGGCCGTAGAAGCTCGGGGATGGTCCCAATGGATCGGGCATAGCCAAATTAGTGGAGATGGAACCAACTTCCAAGTCTCTATGACCTTCAGAAAAAAAGGTTATTGAAGAATATCTTGAACTCCTATAGGTTTTCATCCCTAACCCTAACCCTAATCACAACCCAAAAATCAAACACTAATCACAACCCTAACCCTACCCCTTCCAAAGGTCGTAGAAGCTCGGGGGTGGTACCAATGGATCGGGCATAGCCACATTAGTGGAGATGGAACCAACTTCCAAGTCTCTATGACCTACAGAAAAAAAGTTATTGAAGAATATCTTGATCTCCAATGGGTATTCATCCATAACCCTAACCCTAATAGCAACCCTAACCCTAACCCTAATCACAACCCTAACCCTAACCCTAATTGCAACCCTAACCCATATTAGGGATTTATTGGAATAACTCTGCGCTGCTTGCTCGAAACGTGCTGAAATTCGGTGTGGTTGGGTGGCAGGCCACCCTTTATAAATCATGAAATGCACAAGTCTCTAGGACTTTCAGAAAAAAAGTTATTCAAAAATATCTTGTCGTTTTTTTTATAGATTCGGTGGTTTTACAATTTCCAAAGGCCGTAGAAGCTCGGGGATGGTCCCAATGGATCGGGCATAGCCAAATTAGTGGAGATGGAACCAACTTCCAAGTCTCTATGACCTTCAGAAAAAAAGTTATTGAAGAATATCTTGAACTCCTATAGGTTTTCATCCCTAACCCTAATCACAACCCAAAAATCAAACACTAATCACAACCCTAACCCTACCCCTTCCAAAGGTCGTAGAAGCTCGGGGGTGGTACCAATGGATCGGGCATAGCCACATTAGTGGAGATGGAACCAACTTCCAAGTCTCTATGACCTACAGAAAAAAAGTTATTGAAGAATATCTTGATCTCCAATGGGTATTCATCCATAACCCTAACCCTAATAGCAACCCTAACCCTAACCCTAATCACAACCCTAACCCTAACCCTAATTGCAACCCTAACCCATATTAGGGATTTATTGGAATAACTCTGCGCTGCTTGCTCGAAACGTGCTGAAATTCGGTGTGGTTGGGTGGCAGGCCACCCTTTATAAATCATGAAATGCACAAGTCTCTGGGACTTTCAGAAAAAAAGTTATTCAAAAATATCTTGTAGTTTTTTTTATAGATTCGGTGGTTTCACAATTTCCAAAGGCCGTAGAAGCTCGGGGATGGTCCCAATGGATCGGGCATAGCCAAATTAGTGGAGATGGAACCAACTTCCAAGTCTCTAAGACCTTCAGAAAAAAAGTTATTGAAGAATATCTGGAACTCCTATAGGTTTTCATCCCTAACCCTAACCCTAATCACAACCCAAAAATCAAACACTAATCACAACCCTAACCCTACCCCTTCCAAAGGTCGTAGAAGCTCGGGGGTGGTACCAATGGATCGGGCATAGCCACATTAGTGGAGATGGAACCAACTTCCAAGTCTCTATGACCTACAGAAAAAAAGTTATTGAAGAATATCTTGATCTCCAATGGGTATTCATCCATAACCCTAACCCTAATAGCAACCCTAATCCTAACCCTAATCACAACCCTAACCCTAACCCTAATCACAACCCTAACCCTAACCCTAATTGCAACCCTAACCCATATTAGGGATTTATTGGAATAACTCTGCGCTGCTTGCTCGAAATGTGCTGAAATTCGGTATGGTTAGGTAGCAGGCCACCCTTTATAAATCATGAAATGCACAAGTCTCTAGGACTTTCAGAAAAAAAGTTATTCAAAAATATCTTGTAGTTTTTTTTATAGATTCGGTGGTTTCACAATTTCCAAAGGCCGTAGAAGCTCGGGGATGGTCCCAATGGATCGGGCATAGCCAAATTAGTGGAGATGGAACCAACTTCCAAGTCTCTATGACCTTCAGAAAAAAAGTTATTGAAGAATATCTTGAACTCCTATAGGTTTTCATCCCTAACCCTAACCCTAATCACAACCCAAAAATCAAACACTAATCACAACCCTAACCCTACCCCTTCCAAAGGTCGTAGAAGCTCGGGGGTGGTACCAATGGATCGGGCATAGCCACATTAGTGGAGATGGAACCAACTTCCAAGTCTCTATGACCTACAGAAAAAAAGTTATTGAAGAATATCTTGATCTCCAATGGGTATTCATCCATAACCCTAACCCTAATAGCAACCCTAACCCTAACCCTAATCACAACCCTAACCCTAACCCTAATTGCAACCCTAACCCATATTAGGGATTTATTGGAATAACTCTGCGCTGCTTGCTCGAAACGTGCTGAAATTCGGTGTGGTTGGGTGGCAGGCCACCCTTTATAAATCATGAAATGCACAAGTCTCTAGGACTTTCAGAAAAAAAGTTATTCAAAAATATCTTGTAGTTTTTTTTATAGATTCGGTGGTTTCACAATTTCCAAAGGCCGTAGAAGCTCGGGGATGGTCCCAATGGATCGGGCATAGCCAAATTAGTGGAGATGGAACCAACTTCCAAGTCTCTATGACCTTCAGAAAAAAAGTTATTGAAGAATATCTTGAACTCCTATAGGTTTTCATCCCTAACCCTAACCCTAATCACAACCCAAAAATCTAACACTAATCACAACCCTAACCCTACCCCTTCCAAAGGTCGTAGAAGCTCGGGGGTGGTACCAATGGATCGGGCATAGCCACATTAGTGGAGATGGAACCAACTTCCAAGTCTCTATGACCTACAGAAAAAAAGTTATTGAAGAATATCTTGATCTCCAATGGGTATTCATCCATAACCCTAACCCTAATAGCAACCCTAACCCTAACCCTAATCACAACCCTAACCCTAACCCTAATTGCAACCCTAACCCATATTAGGGATTTATTGGAATAACTCTGCGCTGCTTGCTCGAAACGTGCTGAAATTCGGTGTGGTTGGGTGGCAGGCCACCCTTTATAAATCATGAAATGCACAAGTCTCTGGGACTTTCAGAAAAAAAGTTATTCAAAAATATCTTGTAGTTTTTTTTATAGATTCGGTGGTTTCACAATTTCCAAAGGCCGTAGAAGCTCGGGGATGGTCCCAATGGATCGGGCATAGCCAAATTAGTGGAGATGGAACCAACTTCCAAGTCTCTAAGACCTTCAGAAAAAAAGTTATTGAAGAATATCTGGAACTCCTATAGGTTTTCATCCCTAACCCTAACCCTAATCACAACCCAAAAATCAAACACTAATCACAACCCTAACCCTACCCCTTCCAAAGGTCGTAGAAGCTCGGGGGTGGTACCAATGGATCGGGCATAGCCACATTAGTGGAGATGGAACCAACTTCCAAGTCTCTATGACCTACAGAAAAAAAGTTATTGAAGAATATCTTGATCTCCAATGGGTATTCATCCATAACCCTAACCCTAATAGCAACCCTAATCCTAACCCTAATCACAACCCTAACCCTAACCCTAATCACAACCCTAACCCTAACCCTAATTGCAACCCTAACCCATATTAGGGATTTATTGGAATAACTCTGCGCTGCTTGCTCGAAATGTGCTGAAATTCGGTATGGTTAGGTAGCAGGCCACCCTTTATAAATCATGAAATGCACAAGTCTCTAGGACTTTCAGAAAAAAAGTTATTCAAAAATATCTTGTAGTTTTTTTTATAGATTCGGTGGTTTCACAATTTCCAAAGGCCGTAGAAGCTCGGGGATGGTCCCAATGGATCGGGCATAGCCAAATTAGTGGAGATGGAACCAACTTCCAAGTCTCTATGACTTTCAGAAAAAAAGTTATTGAAGAATATCTTGAACTCCTATAGGTTTTCATCCCTAACCCTAACCCTAATCACAACCCAAAAATCAAACACTAATCACAACCCTAACCCTACCCCTTCCAAAGGTCGTAGAAGCTCGGGGATGGTACCAATGGATCGGGCATAGCCACATTAGTGGAGATGGAACCAACTTCCAAGTCTCTATGACCTACAGAAAAAAAGTTATTGAAGAATATCTTGATCTCCAATGGGTATTCATCCCTAACCCTAACCCTAATCACAACCCAAAAATCAAACACTAATCACAACCCTAACCCTACCCCTTCCAAAGGTCGTAGAAGCTCGGGGGTGGTACCAATGGATCGGGCATAGCCACATTAGTGGAGATGGAACCAACTTCCAAGTCTCTATGACCTACAGAAAAAAAGTTATTGAAGAATATCTTGATCTCCAATGGGTATTCATCCATAACCCTAACCCTAATAGCAACCCTAATCCTAACCCTAATCACAACCCTAACCCTAACCCTAATCACAACCCTAACCCTAACCCTAATTGCAACCCTAACCCATATTAGGGATTTATTGGAATAACTCTGCGCTGCTTGCTCGAAATGTGCTGAAATTCGGTGTGGTTAGGTAGCAGGCCACCCTTTATAAATCATGAAATGCACAAGTCTCTAGGACTTTCAGAAAAAAAGTTATTCAAAAATATCTTGTAGTTTTTTTTATAGATTCGGTGGTTTCACAATTTCCAAAGGCCGTAGAAGCTCGGGGATGGTCCCAATGGATCGGGCATAGCCAAATTAGTGGAGATGGAACCAACTTCCAAGTCTCTATGACCTTCAGAAAAAAAGTTATTGAAGAATATCTTGAACTCCTATAGGTTTTCATCCCTAACCCTAACCCTAATCACAACCCAAAAATCTAACACTAATCACAACCCTAACCCTACCCCTTCCAAAGGTCGTAGAAGCTCGGGGGTGGTACCAATGGATCGGGCATAGCCACATTAGTGGAGATGGAACCAACTTCCAAGTCTCTATGACCTACAGAAAAAAAGTTATTGAAGAATATCTTGATCTCCAATGGGTATTCATCCATAACCCTAACCCTAATAGAAACCCTAACCCTAACCCTAATCACAACCCTAACCCTAACCCTAATTGCAACCCTAACCCATATTAGGGATTTATTGGAATAACTCTGCGTTGCTTGCTCGAAACGTGCTGAAATTCGGTGTGGTTGGGTGGCAGGCCACCCTTTATAAATCATGAAATGCACAAGTCTCTAGGACTTTCAGAAAAAAAGTTATTCAAAAATATCTTGTAGTTTTTTTTATAGATTCGGTGGTTTCACAATTTCCAAAGGCCGTAGAAGCTCGGGGATGGTCCCAATGGATCGGGCATAGCCAAATTAGTGGAGATGGAACCAACTTCCAAGTCTCTATGACCTTCAGAAAAAAAGTTATTGAAGAATATCTTGAACTCCTATAGGTTTTCATCCCTAACCCTAACCCTAATCACAACCCAAAAATCAAACACTAATCACAACCCTAACCCTACCCCTTCCAAAGGTCGTAGAAGCTCGGGGGTGGTACCAATGGATCGGGCATAGCCACATTAGTGGAGATGGAACCAACTTCCAAGTCTCTATGACCTACAGAAAAAAAGTTATTGAAGAATATCTTGATCTCCAATGGGTATTCATCCATAACCCTAACCCTAATAGCAACCCTAACCCTAACCCTAATCACAACCCTAACCCTAACCCTAATTGCAACCCTAACCCATATTAGGGATTTATTGGAATAACTCTGCGCTGCTTGCTCGAAACGTGCTGAAATTCGGTGTGGTTGGGTGGCAGGCCACCCTTTATAAATCATGAAATGCACAAGTCTCTAGGACTTTCAGAAAAAAAGTTATTCAAAAATATCTTGTAGTTTTTTTTATAGATTCGGTGGTTTCACAATTTCCAAAGGCCGTAGAAGCTCGGGGATGGTCCCAATGGATCGGGCATAGCCAAATTAGTGGAGATGGAACCAACTTCCAAGTCTCTATGACCTTCAGAAAAAAAGTTATTGAAGAATATCTTGAACTCCTATAGGTTTTCATCCCTAACCCTAACCCTAATCACAACCCAAAAATCTAACACTAATCACAACCCTAACCCTACCCCTTCCAAAGGTCGTAGAAGCTCGGGGGTGGTACCAATGGATCGGGCATAGCCACATTAGTGGAGATGGAACCAACTTCCAAGTCTCTATGACCTACAGAAAAAAAGTTATTGAAGAATATCTTGATCTCCAATGGGTATTCATCCATAACCCTAACCCTAATAGCAACCCTAACCCTAACCCTAATCACAACCCTAACCCTAACCCTAATTGCAACCCTAACCCATATTAGGGATTTATTGGAATAACTCTGCGTTGCTTGCTCGAAACGTGCTGAAATTCGGTGTGGTTGGGTGGCAGGCCACCCTTTATAAATCATGAAATGCACAAGTCTCTAGGACTTTCAGAAAAAAAGTTATTCAAAAATATCTTGTAGTTTTTTTTATAGATTCGGTGGTTTCACAATTTCCAAAGGCCGTAGAAGCTCGGGGATGGTCCCAATGGATCGGGCATAGCCAAATTAGTGGAGATGGAACCAACTTCCAAGTCTCTATGACCTTCAGAAAAAAAGTTATTGAAGAATATCTTGAACTCCTATAGGTTTTCATCCCTAACCCTAACCCTAATCACAACCCAAAAATCAAACACTAATCACAACCCTAACCCTACCCCTTCCAAAGGTCGTAGAAGCTCGGGGGTGGTACCAATGGATCGGGCATAGCCACATTAGTGGAGATGGAACCAACTTCCAAGTCTCTATGACCTACAGAAAAAAAGTTATTGAAGAATATCTTGATCTCCAATGGGTATTCATCCATAACCCTAACCCTAATAGCAACCCTAACCCTAACCCTAATCACAACCCTAACCCTAACCCTAATTGCAACCCTAACCCATATTAGGGATTTATTGGAATAACTCTGCGCTGCTTGCTCGAAACGTGCTGAAATTCGGTGTGGTTGGGTGGCAGGCCACCCTTTATAAATCATGAAATGCACAAGTCTCTAGGACTTTCAGAAAAAAAGTTATTCAAAAATATCTTGTAGTTTTTTTTATAGATTCGGTGGTTTCACAATTTCCAAAGGCCGTAGAAGCTCGGGGATGGTCCCAATGGATCGGGCATAGCCAAATTAGTGGAGATGGAACCAACTTCCAAGTCTCTATGACCTTCAGAAAAAAAGTTATTGAAGAATATCTTGAACTCCTATAGGTTTTCATCCCTAACCCTAACCCTAATCACAACCCAAAAATCTAACACTAATCACAACCCTAACCCTACCCCTTCCAAAGGTCGTAGAAGCTCGGGGGTGGTACCAATGGATCGGGCATAGCCACATTAGTGGAGATGGAACCAACTTCCAAGTCTCTATGACCTACAGAAAAAAAGTTATTGAAGAATATCTTGATCTCCAATGGGTATTCATCCATAACCCTAACCCTAATAGCAACCCTAACCCTAACCCTAATCACAACCCTAACCCTAACACTAATCACAACCCTAACCCATATTAGGGATTTATTGGAATAACTCTGCGCTGCTTGCTCGAAACGTGCTGAAATTCGATGTGGTTGGGTGGCAGGCCACCCTTTATAAATCATGAAATGCACAAGTCTCTAGGACTTTCAGAAAAAAAGTTATTCAAAAATATCTTGTAGTTTTTTTTATAGATTCGGTGGTTTCACAATTTCCAAAGGCCGTAGAAGCTCGGGGATGGTCCCAATCGATCGGGCATAGCCAAATTAGTGGAGATGGAACCAACTTCCAAGTCTCTATGACCTTCAGAAAAAAGGTTATTGAAGAATATCTTGAACTCCTATAGGTTTTCATCCCTAACCCTAACCCTAATCACAACCCAAAAATCAAACACTAATCACAACCCTAACCCTACCCCTTCCAAAGGTCGTAGAAGCTCGGGGGTGGTACCAATGGATCGGGCATAGCCACATTAGTGGAGATGGAACCAACTTCCAAGTCTCTATGACCTACAGAAAAAAAGTTATTGAAGAATATCTTGATCTCCAATGGGTATTCATCCATAACCCTAACCCTAATAGCAACCCTAACCCTAACCCTAATCACAACCCTAACCCTAACCCTAATTGCAACCCTAACCCATATTAGGGATTTATTGGAATAACTCTGCGCTGCTTGCTTGAAACGTGCTGAAATTCGGTGTGGTTGGGTGGCAGGCCACCCTTTATAAATCATGAAATGCACAAGTCTCTAGGACTTTCAGAAAAAAAGTTATTCCAAAATATCTTGTAGTTTTTTTTATAGATTCGGTGGTTTCACAATTTCCAAAGGCCGTAGAAGCTCGGGGATGGTCCCAATGGATTGGGCATAGCCAAATTAGTGGAGATGGAACCAACTTCCAAGTCTCTATGACCTTCAGAAAAAAAGTTATTGAAGAATATCTTGAACTCCTATAGGTTTTCATCCCTAACCCTAACCCTAATCACAACCCAAAAATCTAACACTAATCACAACCCTAACCCTACCCCTTCCAAAGGTCGTAGAAGCTCGGGGGTGGTACCAATGGATCGGGCATAGCCACATTAGTGGAGATGGAACCAACTTCCAAGTCTCTATGACCTACAGAAAAAAAGTTATTGAAGAATATCTTGATCTCCAATGGGTATTCATCCATAACCCTAACCCTAATAGCAACCCTAACCCTAACCCTAATCACAACCCTAACCCTAACCCTAATTGCAACCCTAACCCTAACCCTAATCACAACCCTAACCCTAACCCTAATAGCAACCCTAACCCTAACCCTAATTGCAACCCTAACCCATATTAGGGATTTATTGGAATAACTCTGTGCTGCTTGCTCGAAACGTGCTGAAATTCGGTGTGGTTGGGTGGCAGGCCACCCTTTATAAATCATGAAATGCACAAGTCTCTAGGACTTTCAGAAAAAAAGTTATTCAAAAATTTCTTGTCGTTTTTTTTATAGATTCGGTGGTTTCACAATTTCCAAAGGCCGTAGAAGCTCGGGGATGGTCCCAATGGATCGGGCATAGCCAAATTAGTTGAGATGGAACCAACTTCCAAGTCTCTATGACCTTCAGAAAAAAAGTTATTGAAGAATATCTTGAACTCCTATAGGTTTTCATCCCTAACCCTAACCCTAATCACAACCCAAAAATCAAACACTAATCACAACCCTAACCCTACCCCTTCCAAAGGTCGTAGAAGCTCGGGGGTGGTACCAATGGATCGGGCATAGCCACATTAGTGGAGATGGAACCAACTTCCAAGTCTCTATGACCTACAGAAAAAAAGTTATTGAAGAATATCTTGATCTCCAATGGGTATTCATCCATAACCCTAACCCTAATAGCAACCCTAACCCTAACCCTAATCACAACCCTAACCCTAACCCTAATTGCAACCCTAACCCATATTAGGGATTTATTGGAATAACTCTGTGCTGCTTGCTCGAAACGTGCTGAAATTCGGTGTGGTTGGGTGGCAGGTCACCCTTTATAAATCATGAAATGCACAAGTCTCTAGGACTTTCAGAAAAAAAGTTATTCAAAAATATCTTGTCGTTTTTTTTATAGATTCGGTGGTTTCACAATTTCCAAAGGCCGTAGAAGCTCGGGGATGGTCCCAATGGATCGGGCATAGCCAAATTAGTGGAGATGGAACCAACTTCCAAGTCTCTATGACCTTCAGAAAAAAAGTTATTGAAGAATATCTTGGACTCCTATAGGTTTTCATCCCTAACCCTAACCCTAATCACAACCCAAAAATCAAACACTAATCACAACCCTAACCCTACCCCTTCCAAAGGTCGTAGAAGCTCGGGGGTGGTACCAATGGATCGGGCATAGCCACATTAGTGGAGATGGAACCAACTTCCAAGTCTCTATGACCTACAGAAAAAAAGTTATTGAAGAATATCTTGATCTCCAATGGGTATTCATCCATAACCCTAACCCTAATAGCAACCCTAACCCTAACCCTAATCACAACCCTAACCCTAACCCTAATCACAACCCTAACCCTAACCCTAATTGCAACCCTAACCCATATTAGGGATTTATTGGAATAACTCTGTGCTGCTTGCTCGAATTGGCTGAAATTCGGTGTGGTTGGGTGGCAGGCCACCCTTTATAAATCATGAAATGCACAAGTCTCTAGGACTTTCAGAAAAAAAGTTATTCAAAAATTTCTTGTAGTTTTTTTTATAGATTCGGTGGTTTCACAATTTCCAAAGGCCGTAGAAGCTCGGGGATGGTCCCAATGGATCGGGCATAGCCAAATTAGTGGAGATGGAACCAACTTCCAAGTCTCTATGACCTTCAGAAAAAAAGTTATTGAAGAATATCTTGAACTCCTATAGGTTTTCATCCCTAACCCTAACCCTAATCACAACCCAAAAATCAAACACTAATCACAACCCTAACCCTACCCCTTCCAAAGGTCGTAGAAGCTCGGGGGTGGTACCAATGGATCGGGCATAGCCACATTAGTGGAGATGGAACCAACTTCCAAGTCTCTATGACCTACAGAAAAAAAGTTGTTGAAGAATATCTTGATCTCCAATGGGTATTCATCCATAACCCTAACCCTAATAGCAACCCTAACCCTAACCCTAATCACAACCCTAACCCTAACCCTAATTGCAACCCTAACCCATATTAGGGATTTATTGGAATAACTCTGTGCTGCTTGCTCGAAACGTGCTGAAATTCGGTGTGGTTGGGTGGCAGGCCACCCTTTATAAATCATGAAATGCACAAGTCTCTAGGACTTTCAGAAAAAAAGTTATTCAAAAATTTCTTGTAGTTTTTTTTATAGATTCGGTGGTTTCACAATTTCCAAAGGCCGTAGAAGCTCGGGGATGGTCCCAATGGATCGGGCATAGCCAAATTAGTGGAGATGGAACCAACTTCCAAGTCTCTATGACCTTCAGAAAAAAAGTTATTGAAGAATATCTTGAACTCCTATAGGTTTTCATCCCTAACCCTAACCCTAATCACAACCCAAAAATCAAACACTAATCACAACCCTAACCCTACCCCTTCCAAAGGTCGTAGAAGCTCGGGGGTGGTACCAATGGATCGGGCATAGCCACATTAGTGGAGATGGAACCAACTTCCAAGCCTCTATGACCTACAGAAAAAAAGTTATTGAAGAATATCTTGATCTCCAATGGGTATTCATCCATAACCCTAACCCTAATAGCAACCCTAACCCTAACCCTAATCACAACCCTAACCCTAACCCTAATTGCAACCCTAACCCATATTAGGGATTTATTGGAATAACTCTGTGCTGCTTGCTCGAAACGTGCTGAAATTCGGTGTGGTTGGGTGGCAGGCCACCCTTTATAAATCATGAAATGCACAAGTCTCTAGGACTTTCAGAAAAAAAGTTATTCAAAAATTTCTTGTAGTTTTTTTTATAGATTCGGTGGTTTCACAATTTCCAAAGGCCGTAGAAGCTCGGGGATGGTCCCAATGGATCGGGCATAGCCAAATTAGTGGAGATGGAACCAACTTCCAAGTCTCTATGACCTTCAGAAAAAAAGTTATTGAAGAATATCTTGAACTCCTATAGGTTTTCATCCCTAACCCTAACCCTAATCACAACCCAAAAATCAAACACTAATCACAACCCTAACCCTACCCCTTCCAAAGGTCGTAGAAGCTCGGGGGTGGTACCAATGGATCGGGCATAGCCACATTAGTGGAGATGGAACCAACTTCCAAGTCTCTATGACCTACAGAAAAAAAGTTATTGAAGAATATCTTGATCTCCAATGGGTATTCATCCATAACCCTAACCCTAATAGCAACCCTAACCCTAACCCTAATCACAACCCTAACCCTAACCCTAATTGCAACCCTAACCCATATTAGGGATTTATTGGAATAACTCTGTGCTGCTTGCTCGAAACGTGCTGAAATTCGGTGTGGTTGGGTGGCAGGCCACCCTTTATAAATCATGAAATGCACAAGTCTCTAGGACTTTCAGAAAAAAAGTTATTCAAAAATTTCTTGTAGTTTTTTTTATAGATTCGGTGGTTTCACAATTTCCAAAGGCCGTAGAAGCTCGGGGATGGTCCCAATGGATCGGGCATAGCCAAATTAGTGGAGATGGAACCAACTTCCAAGTCTCTATGACCTTCAGAAAAAAAGTTATTGAAGAATATCTTGAACTCCTATAGGTTTTCATCCCTAACCCTAACCCTAATCACAACCCAAAAATCAAACACTAATCACAACCCTAACCCTACCCCTTCCAAAGGTCGTAGAAGCTCGGGGGTGGTACCAATGGATCGGGCATAGCCACATTAGTGGAGATGGAACCAACTTCCAAGTCTCTATGACCTACAGAAAAAAAGTTATTGAAGAATATCTTGATCTCCAATGGGTATTCATCCATAACCCTAACCCTAATAGCAACCCTAACCCTAACCCTAATCACAACCCTAACCCTAACCCTAATTGCAACCCTAACCCATATTAGGGATTTATTGGAATAACTCTGTGCTGCTTGCTCGAAACGTGCTGAAATTCGGTGTGGTTGGGTGGCAGGCCACCCTTTATAAATCATGAAATGCACAAGTCTCTAGGACTTTCAGAAAAAAAGTTATTCAAAAATTTCTTGTAGTTTTTTTTATAGATTCGGTGGTTTCACAATTTCCAAAGGCCGTAGAAGCTCGGGGATGGTCCCAATGGATCGGGCTTGCCAAATTAGTGGAGATGGAACCAACTTCCAAGTCTCTATGACCTTCAGAAAAAAAGTTATTGAAGAATATCTTGAACTCCTATAGGTTTTCATCCCTAACCCTAACCCTAATCACAACCCAAAAATCAAACACTAATTACAACCCTAACCCTACCCCTTCCAAAGGTCGTAGAAGCTCGGGGGTGGTACCAATGGATCGGGCATAGCCACATTAGTGGAGATGGAACCAACTTCCAAGTCTCTATGACCTACAGAAAAAAAGTTATTGAAGAATATCTTGATCTCCAATGGGTATTCATCCATAACCCTAACCCTAATAGCAACCCTAACCCTACCCCTTCCAAAGGTCGTAGAAGCTCGGGGGTGGTACCAATGGATCGGGCATAGCCACATTAGTGGAGATGGAACCAACTTCCAAGTCTCTATGACCTACAGAAAAAAAGTTATTGAAGAATATCTTGATCTCCAATGGGTATTCATCCATAACCCTAACCCTAATAGCAACCCTAACCCTAACCCTAATCACAACCCTAACCCTAACCCTAATTGCAACCCTAACCCATATTAGGGATTTATTGGAATAACTCTGTGCTGCTTGCTCGAAACGTGCTGAAATTTAGTGTGGTTGGGTGGCAGGCCACCCTTTATAAATCATGAAATGCACAAGTCTCTAGGACTTTCAGAAAAAAAGTTATTCAAAAATTTCTTGTAGTTTTTTTTATAGATTCGGTGGTTTCACAATTTCCAAAGGCCGTAGAAGCTCGGGGATGGTCCCAATGGATCGGGCATAGCCAAATTAGTGGAGATGGAACCAACTTCCAAGTCTCTATGACCTTCAGAAAAAAAGTTATTGAAGAATATCTTGAACTCCTATAGGTTTTCATCCCTAACCCTAACCCTAATCACAACCCAAAAATCAAACACTAATCACAACCCTAACCCTACCCCTTCCAAAGGTCGTAGAAGCTCGGGGGTGGTACCAATGGATCGGGCATAGCCACATTAGTGGAGATGGAACCAACTTCCAAGTCTCTATGACCTACAGAAAAAAAGTTATTGAAGAATATCTTGATCTCCAATGGGTATTCATCCATAACCCTAACCCTAATAGCAACCCTAACCCTAACCCTAATCACAACCCTAACCCTAACCCTAATCACAACCCTAACCCTAATTGCAACCCTAACCCATATTAGGGATTTATTGGAATAACTCTGTGCTGCTTGCTCGAAACGTGCTGAAATTCGGTGTGGTTGGGTGGCAGGCCACCCTTTATAAATCATGAAATGCACAAGTCTCTAGGACTTTCAGAAAAAAAGTTATTCAAAAATATCTTGTCGTTTTTTTTATAGATTCGGTGGTTTCACAATTTCCAAAGGCCGTAGAAGCTCGGGGATGGTCCCAATGGATCGGGCATAGCCAAATTAGTGGAGATGGAACCAACTTCCAAGTCTCTATGACCTTCAGAAAAAAAGTTATTGAAGAATATCTTGAACTCCTATAGGTTTTCATCCATAACCCTAACCCTAATCACAACCCAAAAATCAAACACTAATCACAACCCTAACCCTACCCCTTCCAAAGGTCGTAGAAGCTCGGGGGTGGTACCGATGGATCGGGCATAGCCACATTAGTGGAGATGGAACCAACTTCCAAGTCTCTATGACCTACAGAAAAAAAGTTATTGAAGAATATCTTGATCTCCAATGGGTATTCATCCATAACCCTAACCCTAATAGCAACCCTAACCCTAACCCTAATTGCAACCCTAACCCATATTAGGGATTTATTGGAATAACTCTGTGCTGCTTGCTCAAAACGTGCTGAAATTCGGTGTGGTTGGGTGGCAGGCCACCCTTTATAAATCATGAAATGCACAAGTCTCTAGGACTTTCAGAAAAAAAGTTATTCAAAAATTTCTTGTAGTTTTTTTTATAGATTCGGTGGTTTTACAATTTCCAAAGGCCGTAGAAGCTCGGGGATGGTCCCAATGGATCGGGCATAGCCAAATTAGTGGAGATGGAACCAACTTCCAAGTCTCTATGACCTTCAGAAAAAAAGTTATTGAAGAATATCTTGAACTCCTATAGGTTTTCATCCCTAACCCTAACCCTAATCACAACCCAAAAATCAAACACTAATCACAACCCTAACCCTACCCCTTCCAAAGGTCGTAGAAGCTCGGGGGTGGTACCAATGGATCGGGCATAGCCACATTAGTGGAGATGGAACCAACTTCCAAGTCTCTATGACCTACAGAAAAAAAGTTATTGAAGAATATCTTGATCTCCAATGGGTATTCATCCATAACCCTAACCCTAATAGCAACCCTAACCCTAACCCTAATCACAACCCTAACCCTAACCCTAATCACAACCCTAACCCTAATTGCAACCCTAACCCATATTAGGGATTTATTGGAATAACTCTGTGCTGCTTGCTCGAAACGTGCTGAAATTCGGTGTGGTTGGGTGGCAGGCCACCCTTTATAAATCATGAAATGCACAAGTCTCTAGGACTTTCAGAAAAAAAGTTATTCAAAAATATCTTGTCGTTTTTTTTATAGATTCGGTGGTTTCACAATTTCCAAAGGCCGTAGAAGCTCGGGGATGGTCCCAATGGATCGGGCATAGCCAAATTAGTGGAGATGGAACCAACTTCCAAGTCTCTATGACCTTCAGAAAAAAAGTTATTGAAGAATATCTTGAACTCCTATAGGTTTTCATCCATAACCCTAACCCTAATCACAACCCAAAAATCAAACACTAATCACAACCCTAACCCTACCCCTTCCAAAGGTCGTAGAAGCTCGGGGGTGGTACCGATGGATCGGGCATAGCCACATTAGTGGAGATGGAACCAACTTCCAAGTCTCTATGACCTACAGAAAAAAAGTTATTGAAGAATATCTTGATCTCCAATGGGTATTCATCCATAACCCTAACCCTAATAGCAACCCTAACCCTAACCCTAATCACAACCCTAACCCTAACCCTAATTGCAACCCTAACCCATATTAGGGATTTATTGGAATAACTCTGTGCTGCTTGCTCGAAACGTGCTGAAATTTAGTGTGGTTGGGTGGCAGGCCACCCTTTATAAATCATGAAATGCACAAGTCTCTAGGACTTTCAGAAAAAAAGTTATTCAAAAATTTCTTGTAGTTTTTTTTATAGATTCGGTGGTTTTACAATTTCCAAAGGCCGTAGAAGCTCGGGGATGGTCCCAATGGATCGGGCATAGCCAAATTAGTGGAGATGGAACCAACTTCCAAGTCTCTATGACCTTCAGAAAAAAAGTTATTGAAGAATATCTTGAACTCCTATAGGTTTTCATCCCTAACCCTAACCCTAATCACAACCCAAAAATCAAACACTAATCACAACCCTAACCCTACCCCTTCCAAAGGTCGTAGAAGCTCGGGGGTGGTACCAATGGATCGGGCATAGCCACATTAGTGGAGATGGAACCAACTTCCAAGTCTCTATGACCTACAGAAAAAAAGTTATTGAAGAATATCTTGATCTCCAATGGGTATTCATCCATAACCCTAACCCTAATAGCAACCCTAACCCTAACCCTAATCACAACCCTAACCCTAACCCTAATTGCAACCCTAACCCATATTAGGGATTTATTGGAATAACTCTGTGCTGCTTGCTCGAAACGTGCTGAAATTCGGTGTGGTTGGGTGGCAGGCCACCCTTTATAAATCATGAAATGCACAAGTCTCTAGGACTTTCAGAAAAAAAGTTATTCAAAAATTTCTTGTAGTTTTTTTTATAGATTCGGTGGTTTCACAATTTCCAAAGGCCGTAGAAGCTCGGGGATGGTCCCAATGGATCGGGCATAGCCAAATTAGTGGAGATGGAACCAACTTCCAAGTCTCTATGACCTTCAGAAAAAAAGTTATTGAAGAATATCTTGAACTCCTATAGGTTTTCATCCCTAACCCTAACCCTAATCACAACCCAAAAATCAAACACTAATCACAACCCTAACCCTACCCCTTCCAAAGGTCGTAGAAGCTCGGGGGTGGTACCAATGGATCGGGCATAGCCACATTAGTGGAGATGGAACCAACTTCCAAGTCTCTATGACCTACAGAAAAAAAGTTATTGAAGAATATCTTGATCTCCAATGGGTATTCATCCATAACCCTAACCCTAATAGCAACCCTAACCCTAACCCTAATCACAACCCTAACCCTAACCCTAATTGCAACCCTAACCCATATTAGGGATTTATTGGAATAACTCTGTGCTGCTTGCTCGAAACGTGCTGAAATTCGGTGTGGTTGGGTGGCAGGCCACCCTTTATAAATCATGAAATGCACAAGTCTCTAGGACTTTCAGAAAAAAAGTTTTTCAAAAATTTCTTGTAGTTTTTTTTATAGATTCGGTGGTTTCACAATTTCCAAAGGCCGTAGAAGCTCGGGGATGGTCCCAATGGATCGGGCATAGCCAAATTAGTGGAGATGGAACCAACTTCCAAGTCTCTATGACCTTCAGAAAAAAAGTTATTGAAGAATATCTTGAACTCCTATAGGTTTTCATCCCTAACCCTAACCCTAATCACAACCCAAAAATCAAACACTAATTACAACCCTAACCCTACCCCTTCCAAAGGTCGTAGAAGCTCGGGGGTGGTACCAATGGATCGGGCATAGCCACATTAGTGGAGATGGAACCAACTTCCAAGTCTCTATGACCTACAGAAAAAAAGTTATTGAAGAATATCTTGATCTCCAATGGGTATTCATCCATAACCCTAACCCTAATAGCAACCCTAACCCTAACCCTAATCACAACCCTAACCCTAACCCTAATTGCAACCCTAACCCATATTAGGGATTTATTGGAATAACTCTGTGCTGCTTGCTCGAAACGTGCTGAAATTCGGTGTGGTTGGGTGGCAGGCCACCCTTTATAAATCATGAAATGCACAAGTCTCTAGGACTTTCAGAAAAAAAGTTATTCAAAAATTTCTTGTAGTTTTTTTTATAGATTCGGTGGTTTCACAATTTCCAAAGGCCGTAGAAGCTCGGGGATGGTCCCAATGGATCGGGCATAGCCAAATTAGTGGAGATGGAACCAACTTCCAAGTCTCTATGACCTTCAGAAAAAAAGTTATTGAAGAATATCTTGAACTCCTATAGGTTTTCATCCCTAACCCTAACCCTAATCACAACCCAAAAATCAAACACTAATCACAACCCTAACCCTACCCCTTCCAAAGGTCGTAGAAGCTCGGGGGTGGTACCAATGGATCGGGCATAGCCACATTAGTGGAGATGGAACCAACTTCCAAGTCTCTATGACCTACAGAAAAAAAGTTATTGAAGAATATCTTGATCTCCAATGGGTATTCATCCATAACCCTAACCCTAATAGCAACCCTAACCCTACCCCTTCCAAAGGTCGTAGAAGCTCGGGGGTGGTACCAATGGATCGGGCATAGCCACATTAGTGGAGATGGAACCAACTTCCAAGTCTCTATGACCTACAGAAAAAAAGTTATTGAAGAATATCTTGATCTCCAATGGGTATTCATCCATAACCCTAACCCTAATAGCAACCCTAACCCTAACCCTAATTGCAACCCTAACCCATATTAGGGATTTATTGGAATAACTCTGTGCTGCTTGCTCGAAACGTGCTGAAATTCGGTGTGGTTGGGTGGCAGGCCACCCTTTATAAATCATGAAATGCACAAGTCTCTAGGACTTTCAGAAAAAAAGTTATTCAAAAATTTCTTGTAGTTTTTTTTATAGATTCGGTGGTTTCACAATTTCCAAAGGCCGTAGAAGCTCGGGGATGGTCCCAATGGATCGGGCATAGCCAAATTAGTGGAGATGGAACCAACTTCCAAGTCTCTATGACCTTCAGAAAAAAAGTTATTGAAGAATATCTTGAACTCCTATAGGTTTTCATCCCTAACCCTAACCCTAATCACAACCCAAAAATCAAACACTAATCACAACCCTAACCCTACCCCTTCCAAAGGTCGTAGAAGCTCGGGGGTGGTACCAATGGATCGGGCATAGCCACATTAGTGGAGATGGAACCAACTTCCAAGTCTCTATGACCTACAGAAAAAAAGTTATTGAAGAATATCTTGATCTCCAATGGGTATTCATCCATAACCCTAACCCTAATAGCAACCCTAACCCTAACCCTAATCACAACCCTAACCCTAACCCTAATTGCAACCCTAACCCATATTAGGGATTTATTGGAATAACTCTGTGCTGCTTGCTCAAAACGTGCTGAAATTCGGTGTGGTTGGGTGGCAGGCCACCCTTTATAAATCATGAAATGCACAAGTCTCTAGGACTTTCAGAAAAAAAGTTATTCAAAAATATCTTGTAGTTTTTTTTATAGATTCGGTGGTTTCACAATTTCCAAAGGTCGTAGAAGCTTTGGGATGGTCCCAATGGATCGGGCATAGCCAAATTAGTGGAGATGGAACCAACTTCCAAGTCTCTAGGACCTTCAGAAAAAAAGTTATTGAAGAATATCTTGAACTCCTATAGGTTTTCATCCCTAACCCTAACCCTAATCACAACCCAAAAATCAAACACTAATCACAACCCTAACCCTACCCCTTCCAAAGGTCGTAGAAGCTCGGGGGTGGTACCAATGGATCGGGCATAGCCACATTAGTGGAGATGGAACCAACTTCCAAGTCTCTATGACCTACAGAAAAAAAGTTATTGAAGAATATCTTGATCTCCAATGGGTATTCATCCATAACCCTAACCCTAATAGCAACCCTAACCCTAACCCTAATCACAACCCTAACCCCCAACCCTTACCCTAATTGCAACACTAACCCATATTCACCATAGGGTGAATAACTCTGCGCTGCTTGCTCGAAACCTGCTGAAATTCGGTGTGGTTGCGTGGCAGGCCACCCTTTATTAATCATGAAATGCACAAGTCTCTATGACTTTCAGAGAAAAAGTAGTTCAAAAATATCTTGTATTTTACTTTTAAGATTTGGTGGTTTCACCATTTCCGAAGGTCGTAGAAGCTTTGGGATGGTCCCAATGGATCGGGCATAGCCACATTCCAAGTCTGTGTGACCTTCAGAAAAAAAGTTATTCAAGAATATCTTGATCTCCAATGGGTTTTCATCATAGCTGTAGCCGATCTGTTATTGCATTACTCTTGCTATATTTTCATAATAATTATGATTATAATTAACTGATCATAATTTATGTGTGTCTGTATCTGTCTTATTTATGTCATTTCAGTGAGCCATTAAGTGGAGGGAAATACATGTATGCAGGAAATCAATACAAGGGATGCTCGTGAACAGCCTATAGTTTTTTTGTTTTACCGTGGCAACATTTCTGAGCCTATAACTACTTCATTTCCTCCCTACTCTCCCATACTGCCTGCCAGCCAC
This sequence comes from Paralichthys olivaceus, assembly GCF_024713975.1. Classification (NCBI taxonomy): domain Eukaryota; kingdom Metazoa; phylum Chordata; class Actinopteri; order Pleuronectiformes; family Paralichthyidae; genus Paralichthys; species Paralichthys olivaceus. The sequence continues at coordinate 26,318,337 of NC_091093.1, forward strand.
ACACACACACACACACACACACACACACACACACACACACACACACACACACACACACACACACACACAGGAGTGAGAGTAAACAAACTGCAGCATTAACAAAAGTATTTTTTCCAACAAGACCCTCTGTATGTATTTAATTATAGATATTGAGTTTGTGTGTTTGTAGGTGTCATTTTGGTTTAAACTTTGCTCGTCTTTAAAAGCATAAGCTCCATTGAAAGAAACAATTCCGGACCTCACTAATTTCTAAACCCTGGCTACGGCCCTGGTTGGAATCACGTCCTTTGAGAGCTAGTGTGATTAAGATGGCTGTAATTCTCTCTGAATCCTGAGTCAAACAACATCAGTGATGTGTTTCCATGATTTGACATCCGTTCACATGGAAACCTGAGTGAGTTTTACATTTTGGGACGTGAGAGCGATCGGTGCGTCAGCGCTTTGGCCTGGACACAACTTCACCGAGGGAAAATGTTCAACTCTTTTCACCGTTCGGCTTTTTTGAGTGTTATCCTCCTGGGAAATATCATATCCCCACAAAAACAGTGAGTGAAGTGGGTCTGTTTTAAATATCAGGAAACAAATGCAGTCAGTTCACGGCTCAGAACATGAAATGTGATTTATGAGGTTTTTTGTGGCTCTGGAGGAGTTTTGTCATGTCGAGGTTTAGAGGCAACACTTTGACAGAAAAGTAGTAAACTGGTGGAAGTTTAAAATGTGGGCGTTCACAAGGAATCAAGGGTCTATTTTTTATTGGATGTAGTGTTTTAAAAAATCCCTTTCCAAACCCTTCAAACGTACTAAATGAAAAAACAATCCAATCAAAAACAATCTGAAAATTGTGTTTAGATACAGCTGTCGAGTAAATCTAGCTGATTTGATAACTACGTGAAAAACGGGAACAAATTCTGTTTTTATTTACTTTTAATCACTTGCTTGCTCCTTCTTTGGTGATTTACTGTTTTAAATATAAAAAGATAGCAAAGATGGAAACTCTAAACCGATGGTAGGTGTGAGTGTGAATGTCGACTCTATCGTTCTGTCCATGATGCACCTCTTCACCTCTGGCTCCCTCAAAGGAGAAGCCGTGAGACAGATAATGGATGAATGGATGTTCAGGGAGCATCTACAGGGTCTAAATATATACGTTACCTTGAAGCTGTACTTGATGTTGTAGCCTGACTGCCGGATGCGCACAGTCTCCAACATGCCCGTGTACCGCAGCTGCCTCAGCACCAGGTTGTCGTTGAACCGCAAGGGCAGCTGAGAAAGATAAAGCAAAGCCAGAGGGGAAAAGAAAAAGAAAATCGAGGATGGAGAGAAAATGACAGAAAGAGGCAGAGCGACAGGCAGCGGAGAGACGATGGGGGGGAAATGACGAACAGCTTTAAATTTAAAAAAAGCTCAAACTTCAAAGGAAATGAAAAATGCTTTGAAAACTAAAGCAAAACAGAGTGAGTGCGGTGTGGAGCGGGAGCATGGTACCTTCTCAGCATTGGAGCGGATGCACTTGACAAAATAAGGCTCAGACTGACCCAGAGTCTCCATTAGCTTATTGAGAGAGGCCTGCGGAACGAGACACAAAAACAAGACGACAAATGTAACACAAAGTCAGAAAATGACAAGCGAACGCAACCCGACTCCGCAGCTGTGTTACAGGCAGATGGTTTTATCAGAGTTTCGGTCCATCAGTAAAACTCTCTGCTGCGAGATTAAAGTCACAGTCTGGGGCCATAAACACCAATAATATGTCTACGTAAGCATGTGGATCTGTAGAGAAAAAAAAGGAGAACGTGTGTAGCTCTTTCCATTGCCCGGTTATTGTGTCTGTGTGTAAACATGTGCACATGTGTGTCAGCATGTGTGTGTGATAATTCAGTGGCAGGAGGAATTCAGTCTCCTCCCCCTCTGTGGAAGATTAAAGCAATCAGCGCAACACAGGATGTGGGAAGTGAAGTCATCCACACACTGGTGCTAGGGGCCGCCCGCCAGAGGGGCCTCACCACTTGTCTCCACCAGCCACAACACAACGCACACTTTCACCACAAAACACACCGGGAGTGAAAGGAAGGAAAGGAAGGAAAAGGAGAGGAGCGGCACGTAAAGAAAGCAAAGGAAAAAAGGGAAGGAAAGAATAAGAAAAGGAAAAGGAATGAAAAGAAAGAGCAATGGTCGTTCTTCTGACTGAAGTACGTGACCTTAAGAACTGAATGGATGCAACAAAGTACATATACTTTACTATTTTACTTTTACTTGAGAACATTTTATCCATTTATCTATACTTTTACTTCATTAAAATGTTTGAGTACTTCCTCCACCACTGTAAATAAGTGTGAATGTTGAATGAAGTTTATTAGAAATGGTGTTATAAAAGAAAATCCTAAAAGAATATATGTGCTCAAACAAACAGAGAACCTACATGGAAATAGAATAAAATAGAAACTATTCAGAAAAGAGCTAAAAATCTACAAAACCAACAATAAATGCAAGACTAATACTCTAAAATAGAACAGTGGTTATTTATTAGTTACTACACAGAATAGATATTGCACTTATGTGACTATATACAAATCTGTTCAGTTTGCTGTTTTGTACGATCTCATCTCAACATCAGTGAGGACATTCAGGAGGGTGCGTCTGTAACCGAGGAGAAGTTTCTCATCAAATCCTACCAGGGAGACGTTTATTAACTTTATTTCCCCAAATTTCCAGACACGATGTCATAAATGTAAGAATTTTTGGGCGTGTGTGTGTGTGGGTGTGAACTATGTAATAGAGTTCACACACATGGAGGAGAAATTACATGGATCAGATTAGAAAGTGGACAGTGAAGGTTGTTGGCAGGCGGAGAAGTGGATGAATGTTTCCACCCACTGTCGTTTGTGGAGGACACACCTTGATTTTATCACATTCACAGCTGGACGAGGATTCATCACTCCAGCTCAGGATGACCGTGTTATTTTTGCAGCTTCCTGTGTGTGTGTGTGTGTGTGTGTGTGTGTGTGTGTGTGTGTGTGTGTGTGTGTGTGTGTGTGTTCTGACCTGGAACTGTGCGCTGATACTGGGCGGCTTCTTCTTCTTGTGGAGGTGAAGCAGTGACTTGGTGATGCGGTCGTGAAGCGTCAGGTTGCTGAGGTACTTCAGAGACTTGACGTTCAGTAAATGCTGCAGATGTGAAGTTTATGAGTTAATCAGTTTATATAAAATGAAGTTTATAATAAAGTAAGTTTATAAGGATAGAAAATATGACTTAAAGTAATCATGTGCTGTACCTTCGGGAGAACTGGCTTCGATTTGTAGTTTTTGTTTCTCCTGTTTGTTAAAAAAAACAAAAACACACACAGTCATTCTTGCAGTCTCGTCTGTTTTGAGCAACGAGCAGAAGAATCTTTCAGTAAAGCTGAACTTTATTCATCCCTGTGGGTCAATTCTCTCTTCACTTGCTCCGCTCAGTGGGGAGGTCAGAGTCAGCGACAGCACCTCGGAGCAGTGATGGCTGAGAGTAAACTCAGGTCTTTTTAGTTTTCACAAAGCCATGAAGGCCACACTGAGCAAAATAATTAAAACACTGTGGAATAAAATGATGCTGAAATAATCGGAGAAGGTAATGTCTTAATTAAAATAAATACTACTACGAGGGCAGAACTGTACATTTTCTAAAACAGTGGCCACAGGGTCTGACAGTGACTGTGTGTTGTTACTGACATGAGGATGTCGTGCGCTCTCTCCAGAAGTTTGCTGCTGGCCGAGTTGACGAAGATGCCGTCCTCGTCTGTGATGGAGCTGCTGGACGATAAGCGGCTGTTTCGACCCACACGTCCATTCCAGCCGAGGCCCGGAGAACCCCTTCAAGGCAAAACACACACACACAGACCAATACAAGAGATTAATTAAAAGTTAAATCCAAACTGGCTACGTGAGTCTAAAAGGAGGAAGCAGAGGAAAAGAAAAAGCAATAAAGGAGACACTTTAAAACACTTCCAGGGTCTATAAATATCTTTTAATTCCATCAAACAGCATTCTGCATTTGATCTCTGTAGAGGGCGTGTTTCTGTGTCACCAGCAGGGGCAGCAGTCCCTGTGTTTTCTTTCATAGTAGAGAGTAGAATTAGACACAGTTCGCTGAAGCCTCAGGGAGTTTAAACCTCCGGCCTCAAGGTGAAACCAAACCACCTGCCCAGAACTATAACAAAAACACCAGCGGTCAGGATCCAGTGAAAACCATGAACCAACCTGAGCCCTTTCAGCCCAGAGGAGCAAACGAGTAAAACACATTATTGTAGAGAATCACTGCTGCGGCAGTGGTAAGTTATAATTCTAAGTATTTTCCATTATCATAAATAGATTCAGAAAATGAATCACAAACCTCAGCACATGACAACTGGACAGCAGAGCTAAGATGTGTCATGTGCCTCATCCTGTGTTATTAGCAGGAGATTGAATCATTCCAGAGTAAAACAAAAAGGGAGACGAGTGAGTGTGTTAAATGGAAATGAATAAAAATACAGGGGCACAGGGGAGAAGGTTGATTTCAGATTCAGTGGTTTTTGATTAAGCTTTCTGGGCTGAAAATAATTTTCCACTGCTGAAATATATAACTGTGGTTTTAAAGATCAGCTTGATGGGTAAATAAACAGATATTTGCCAACTTCTGTGTTGGCACTCAAATGAAACCACATGCATCTCTGTGCTCTTTGTGTTCAGCTTCAGAGCAAATATTTGTTTTATCATTTAAAAGTGCCAAATGTACATTTGCTCTATAACTAACCTATGAAATCAGCCTGGTTCTCCGCTAATTAGCATGTTACCAACAAAATTCCTTTTGGGCCAAAACGCACCAGAGAAGCCAATTCCAATTTTAAAGTAATGAATATTGAAATAATAGATGTTGATCTGTGGGTTTATCTTTTCATGGTTTTCTTCTTTGGTTAAATCTCTTAAGAGCGTGAGTTGGATTTGAAATCAGTGTGGACGCAGGTGGTTTAATACATTTCCTCTCTCTCTCTCTTCGGAGGAAGCTTCTCCACCACACTCACTGCTCCACTCTCATTATCACTATCAGGGGACGTTTCCTCAGTCCCAGAGGAGTAGTACATACATATAATTGAATACGACCTGTCTGCATAAAAAATTAGATTCACATAGCTCTAATAGTCTAGAATATGTATTTCTGCGTTTATACTCTATTGTTGTCAGACTCTGGAGAAGTTCTGTGCACGAATAAACAGAAAATAATTTCTGATGTCACATGTACGGATAGAATAAGCAGGAATCTTCTGTTGTATCTCTGCGACCATATAAGGCAGAATTTTTCCCCAGTTGATCATCGATCTCAATCAACGGTGATCGCACAATATGCCTTTTGAAAGTGACTGTTTCCCATAAAGCACTGCACTGTCCACCCCTCCGTCCAGCTGACACGCACCCTGCAGGGACTGCATATTTATCGCTCCCCGGGCACTCCTCTCCGATGCATAGCTCTGCCTTTACATCACAGAGGAAGCAGCTGCTCGGGCTTTAGTGCTCCCATAGTGTGTGGAGGATGCGTGCATGAGTGTGTGCGAGCGGGAGAGAGAGACAGAGCGGGAGGGCGGAGGTTGCAAATCACATTAAGAGGGGATTTTAACAGCCCCAGACCGAGCTCTTGTGTAACAAAAGCCGTCTTGTACGAGTTGTTCTGTGCTACCAGTCGTGGTCGTGGGCTGCTAATCTCGTGGTCCGCGGCTAATTAGAGGAGGTGGTGGACCGGGGTCTCAGTGGGGTGGTGTGGGAGCAACGCTCGGGGTCAGAGAACAGTCATCACTGTTTTTCTTTTTTCTCTTTAAAGGCATGCAGCGTTCGTCTCAGTGCCCAGAGGTTCAACACATCAGTGTGTGACAGGAAGGCATTAAGAGGTTTGTTAATCAAGACTATTTCCAGATCTCATTGTCGTTTGTATGTAAGATTAAAAACAAAGTGTCGGGAGAGTGTTGTTGCAGGTCATTCACCATCGCGCTCTCTCTCTCTCGCTAATAAAAACACAAGATGAGTTTATTCTACTCAGCACAGCTTCAATCAATATCATCTTTCTTTATCTTGTCTTTTTGCTCAATAAATTCAATTTAACTTGTATTAATAATAATAACAACATGAAAAGAACACATGGACAAACACTGTGGAGATGAATATGAAAGTAACGTTGACCTTTCATATTATCTCTGTTTTCTTCCCTGTCTGTTGGTTTGTTTGCCGGTTTTATTTATTTGTCTGTTCTCATGAGGATGGTGGAAGGATGGGACACTGGCCAAGAAAGAACTCATTCAATTTCAGCCTAGATCCGACAAAGGGCAGATCCACATGATAAAAATCAGTCAGATTTGAATGTGGTTTCTTTCTCGGCCACTGCACATCAACAAATAGAGCTACGGACCTGCAGCTTCCTTCAATATGTAGCTCAGATAATGTGGATTTAGTCAAAAATCAGCCATTTACATGTTTCTTCCATAGTTTAAGACCAATGTCCAAACAAATGTGGTAGATTTGGTGCAGAATTAAAGGAGATTTAATGGATGGACTGTGTATTAATAATCCAATCTAATAATAATAATGATACACTTGCAAATCGTACCTCAATGAAGTGAATAACATTCATTGTTTGAATAGAAAGTGATTTGCGTCTGACTGCATTACTTTGTCAGGAGTGGCGACACACGTGTCCTCGAGTGAGCTCATGTGGGTCCGACCCTGCATATCTGAGGTATTTGATGAATCTGATAACCTGGCATTGAACTTCACATTAACAATAATGATGAGAGCAGGAATTTATTTCTTCACAGAGGAGAAACTTGATCTGTGAAGTGATCGGACGCTTCCTGAAGGAGTCAGAAACACGCTGCTCGGCACAGACTCACCGTGGGGACTTGTCATTGATGGCGTTGCTTCCCTGAAGGTCTGACAGTGGAGTACGTGGACTCTTCCGGGTCACACCTGATCATAAACACACACGTTGGCATCAAAGGACACAAAATCACAAACACACACACACACACTCTTACACACGTACGCACAAAAACAGACAGAGACACAAATAAAAATCAAATCCCTCAAACCCTTGTCAAGCAAAGAGCACACACCTGTGACACTCCAGTGTTGCTGCAGTGAGTGTTATGTGCCTTTTTATTGGAAATATAAGCTGCTGCAGATGGAACAAAGATCTATGAGGTTAATAGTGAGGTGTTCTTGTTAATTATGGAAGATGATACTTAAGAGTTATTTGGTTTAGTGTGAACTGTAGTTTTGCTTAAAATATTGTTTAGACAAATATTCAAACCACATTTTTTCCTATAAAAAATGCCCCATCTTGTACAAATAGCTTTTAGGAGAAACTCTGAGCAGAAAGGGTTTAATTAATTATTACAGTGCGGTGGCTGGGGTTTTGGAACAGATACGGCTTCAGCTGCTATCATGTTGAACAACTTTCTACACTGTTATTAAGTATTGTGTTACATGTTCACATAATTGAAATATATATATGTTAATCAATAACGAGAGGCAAATGGGTCCAATTATCCAATCAGAGCGTGATTGAGGGTAATTACAATAAGAGCAATACTCTTAACATGACTGTTGCATTAGGAAATAGGCCGCACTCAGTAAGTACTTACTCAAGAAAAGTTAATGTGGTACTTTAACTTTTAAATTTTTGTCCATTTATTTGTACTTTTGTGAAGTTAAATTTTTGACTACTTCCTCCACCGCTGACTGTCGGGTTTCACTATCATTAAGCATATTATGATGTCGCTACACAAATCAAATTGAGGAACGATCATTCATTCATAGATTATAGATTCAGAGCTCTCATCATAATATGAGGAAGGAAAGTGTAAAGTTACATCCAAGTGATTTGAAGGACATGAGGGGAATCTTTCATGACAAATCTTTTAGAAATGTAATTAAAGGAACTAAAGGAGAGTTTACGGCGTAACGAGCTACTGGAGTTTCAACACTTTGTATTTTCACTCTCACCTGGAGCTGCAGGGCGGCACACAACAAAAAGACACAAACACATGAGAGTGTGATGAAATGTTCTGAGTGTGTGTCCTGCACCACATATAGAGCTGCCTGTGAACACGTTAGTGATAAAACACATCTCATCATACCCTTCCCTCAGTCTTCTCTCACCACCACCAGCCTGTGTGGTGTTAGTGACAGGAGAAGGTGGTTGATTTTTAGAAGTATGCTGAGGTGGACAAGCAATTATACCCACCACCGCCCAAAAGACAGGAGTGGACACAGAAGCGTGTGTCGGGCACCTGGAGGTGTTACTGTGTTTTTTTTTTTCCAACAGACAAAGTTAGCTGATAAAGCAATGCAAGCATGCAAAACTCTGCGGAGCCTTTTACCAGCACAGTGTTAGTGACAGAATGGATGAAGCATGCTAGTGGACAACGTGCAAGACAAGACTAAGAACAAATGCATGCAGGTGAACAAGAGAGGGGGGAGGAGGAGGCCGGAGGGAGTGGAGACCAACAAGCATCAAGTCTTTTGAAATAAAAAACTCGTGACGAAACATATGCAATTTGTGCAAACACGTCTCTTTATGTTTTGTAATGAGTTTGGTTCAGTGAAGTTGCTGATGCTGGTCAGCCTCATCCCTACAGTTTCCCCCGAGTGATGGTTTTAAGTCGGAGGGAGTCATTCTCGTATTGGCAGCCTTACTGTGCTTCTCCTCTTTGCATCTCTGCAGGATCTCTAAGCTTCTCTGATGCACAGGGTGCTGCAGAAAGCTAAAACTATCCACACTTTTCAAAACTGCGCAGGGAGCAGCGTCATCATGCCCTTGGAGAAGCAAAAACAAAAAGAAAAAAAACAGGGAAGAGAGAAAAACAAAAAACACAGAAGGGGGGGAAAGAGGAGAGAGAGAAAGAAACGACAGATTAGACAGCGAAGAAGAAGAGATCAAGAGATGCAGTCGTCTACCGGAGAGAAAACCTGTGCAAGACGTCTGGAGAGAAAATGATCAACATTCAAAACTGCAGTTGGAGGCAGCAGCAGGATGTTTGTCATTGTGACTCTGTGTGAAGGTATTTGTCCCCCAAAGGCTTTTCCTCACAATGTCTTCAAGAGGTTTTTCTGTCACCATATTCTTCTAGAGTGAGGCTGTTAGTGAAGGTGATTTATCTCACAACTTCTCCAATTATTTACAAAAAAAGAAAAGAAATGAAAGACACTTATTAATTAACTCGGCTTATTTTGAAGACATGTAACAGGTTCGCTTTGGGTGACACTGATATCTAAAGGATTTCTAAAAGATAAAGGAAAAAAGCAAGATTTCAACAAAATCTATTTTCACACAACAACATCTGCATTTAAAACTGAAGGAAAGATAAAGAGGATGCAGAGTCTGATTCCTACGACAGCAGCACTGAGAGAACATCTGTAAAATTTACTGCATATCAAGGACGGCAGGAGCAACGTCTAAGAGAAAAGAAGGCATTCGTATAAAAGCCAAAGCTGAGACAGTAAACAGCTACTGTAAAAACACAGCGTTACTACGAGCACTATACACACAAACTACTACTGACTGATGGAACATAGAATATGGCAGATAAAGCTAAACAGAATAGACGACACGATGGCGACTAAATGTGAGAATCAGGAAACTTTCTACATCCAGGTGAGACGACCTCTACAGCATGTAAGAAGAGTTTCCATCAGTGTGGGAGCTCACCAGTCTTCTTCTGCGTGTGTCTCTTTCCAGCTTCTCTAAAAGCCACCAGGGCTCTGAAGTACGCTCGCAGTACCGCCCAGCGGAACGTGGCGGACGGGTCGATGCCGATCAGCCCGCAGATGAAGGCGTTCTTGCTGCTCTTTAGCAAAGCGACGATGTCCGGGCGCATGTGGTCGGTGTTCTTCTCCCTGAAATCCTGCATTACATATAAAATAGGATTCGATGCCATTATTTGCTTAAAGAAAAACAAACTTCAACAACGAAAACTCAACGATTCCAGAAAACAAAGTTGAGATCGGTTGCAAAGTGTCAAACCACTGTGACGTCACCCATTGTGGTTTGTGAGCTGACGTTTTGCAGCCATCTTGGTTATTTGAGGTAACTTTATTGAGAGGAGCAGGGGGTGGAGCCTGACTGAGAACTGAACGTCCTCCTAACGTAACAAACAAGAAGGAAACCGACTTCTTTTCATAACTAGTGGAGTCGCCCTCTGCTGGTCATTTGAGAGGATACTGGTTGCAGTTACTTCTGCACTGGCTTCACTTTCCGGACCCGCCCTCTTTGTCCGTTTTCATACTCAGTCTATGGCTGCACCTCCTCCTCCATTTCTTCCTAATCAGTGACACTGACCTTGACACCGTACTTGACCTTGCCAGCATAGTGTCGGATGATGAAGGCGGACTCCATGACGGCAGGGAACTCGATGTAGCTGTTGCCCTCATGCTGCCGTTTGAACTTATCCAACAGAGTCTGGTTGGTGGCTTGAGGGAAACTGAAATAAAAGTCAACAGAAAAGTTTGATTTGAAGAACAAAGCATTTTTTTTTTTTTTACATCTGTTTTTAAAATGAAAACACACGAAGCGAGGAGCTCGGCCAGGAAATCACTGCGTTGATGCACTTGTTTAAAGTTGTCGATGACGTCATGAAGACTGCAGCGTAAATCACACTGAAAGTGTTCATCACGTTCCTGAGCTGTTGAACCCAAATGAAACATAATGAATTGAAGACTTTTCTTTTTCCACTCGTCTCTTATCCAGTCACAACAACTGTAACTACAACCCGCTGGACCACTGGAAACGTGGCAAGTCAAATGATCTGCTCTGTGAGTCGCTCTGACATTTTCATCCTCTGACACCACAGGTCCAGAATGATCATTTTTAGGCGATCTGGGCTCAGATTTCTCCCCCTGTCCTTTAATAGCAATTCTGCAGAAAATCAACAGCGTACAGGAAGAGCGGAGGGGAAGAGCGGGACACCAGGGGCTTTGGAACAGGGTGAAATCTGAGCTATGAAAACAACACGGCCAAAGATTCAGAGCTCTCCAGCTTTTCCGAGTGGGAGGAATTTGATTCGGTGTCCAAACAGAGAAGAGGGGGAAATAAAGAAGGAAATATGGCTTGGTAAAAATAGTCGCAGCCCAGTCGAGAACCTGAAAAGGACTTTCCATTTTACTGGGTTTACATTTCAGGCAATTTAAGGATGGTAGGGTCATCACATTTCAGAGATTATATAAGCGGATGTACAGAAGACTAGACGAGATAGTGGGAGCTTCGGTTTATTTGAAGTGGATGAATGACAAATATACATTCTCCTGTGTTCTCTATGCTGCTGTTCTGGTGCTTAGAACTCGTCTGTCTTCTCCAGCTCATCACTTGGTTCTTCAGAAATTCGGGGCCGTGCCGTGAACCAAAACATCTGTGGAGCAATCGAGCTGCAAGTTTCTACAGTTTGGGAAAACATCTTATTCTCAGTGGCTCATGGGTTTAAAATTGGAGCCCGACTATATTTTTATTTGCGTTTTTGTTTACCACTATGAAAACCTTTATTTTATAGAGTAAACAATGCAGAACAGATATTTAATATATTTGGCTGTACTTGTGTTTTCTTTTAATGATAATTATCACAATGTGTAATGATATATTTATAAAAAACTCTAACATATTTAATTATAATAGCTGATTTTAGTTTCTTTGTAATAAGGGTTTGATGATGACATCTATAGGAATCATTGCCAAAATTATTTATTATTAAATATTTATCCTACAATATCCTGGTGTTGAACATTTCAGACAGTCCCTAACATTGGTACCAGAATAGTCAAGCTCTAGTAAACAACTGTGCCAGCTGTGCTTTTGCGTTACGCCGCCAGAAGAACTCGATGGTTTAACCCTAAAGGAAAATGAGATGAATTATCGAGGAAATGAAAGAGTGGACCAAACTGTATCAGACTCACTTGCACTCTTCGTCCAGGAGGTGGAACAGAGCTGTGGGCTTCTTGCTGATCAGGTAGATGCAGCCTGTGTTGTCAATATAGTCGATGTTTCGCCAGCTGATGCCCTCGGCCCTGTATTCCTCCTGCAGGACAACAGAACATGAACAGTGTTGATCTATAGCACTTGTCATCTCAACTCTTACTGTTTACAGACAATATCCTTCATCACAACTGTATCCAGATTGTAATTGTGCTTTTAAACACTTGGGAAACAGAGAAACTTGAAGTTAAAGTTTCGTAAAACCATGTTTCAGATTCAGAACGGCATCAAATCACCTATAAATACATCAATAATCAATGAAATAGCAAAAAACAGACCAGTGTGGATCAGCCTGTTTGAAACGTCACAGTAAAAACATCTGTGTTGTTTGTAGGCTTATATGTTATGTCTGACCGTGGTGGTTTAATAATGAGAGAAGCATTCCGATCATTTACCGCTGTTCTCTCCTCTATGTGTTTTTATCCAGTTGTCCCTGGGAAAGAAATTTAGCCAATAAAGAGTTTAATCCAGAGGAGGTTTAATAAAGAATCACAGGAATCTGTCTTTTCTTTGGTCTCGTCTCTTGTTCCCCTGAAGTCAGAGGGCTGAAGACAATCAAGTTAATTACTGCTGCTTCACAGATGAAGAATAAAAAGGAAAGATGATCCTCTTCTTCAGAGTTGGGAAAAACTGAAGGATTTTGATGAGGCAGCTGCAATTTAATTGAGCAAATTTCCTTATAACCTCTGCTTCTGGCTATTTTTACAGAGAAAAATCATTTAGGTCACAGCAGCGTGAGAGCGTCGGTCTGTAGCACATTGTTTTTTTAAATGATTTCATACCTTCGCCACGGAGGTTATGTTTTCACCCCTGTCCCTTTGTTTGTCAGCTGGATTACACAAAAACTACAGGACGGATTTCCACAAACTTTACAGACAGGATGGGACGTGGGCCAAGAAAGATCCTGTTATACAAACTCAGAGGGAAGTTGCCATTTCCTAGATAATCATAAATGTTAACTATAAGTGTAATTACACAGCAGTTAATATTTTAATCATAAGATAAAAATGTGCACTGAACTGAAAAAGAGTGTTTCATCACTTACAACCTCAGTATGAAAGGAAATGTGTTATTTCAAAAGTTAAAGTTTTAGATAAAAATCATTAAAAAGTTAACTTCAATTCAAGAATTCATACGCTGTTAAATGTTCTTTTTGATTTTTAGAAAATATTGGTTATAAGAATATAACAACAAAGGTATACAGTTTAAAAATATATATTTCTTTATGTTCTTCAGTCTGGCAGCGAAACAAATTTGAATCAGTGTAATAATAAATAAAAGGTTACACATCTGTCTTTTCACTTTTTCTACATCTAAGGGCATGATCTTTGTGGTCAGCCGAGTCACTGACTGAAGACAGGCCGTCACACGTGTTCACTCCACACGCACACACACACACACACACACAATCCAGAACAACGGCCCTGGAATAGACGTTTGTGAAGCTACAATATTTAATTTGTGAGTCAGCTGAGTAATCACTGTGCTGTGGTTTGTGGGGGTGTTGTTCTGGATTTCATTAGATTACACAGGACACTGAATCCACCTCCTGCCTTTAAATCCTCCTCCTCTAACTGCAGTGACTCACTCTGACTGTGACTCTGACTCAAATGAAATGAAAAAGAAATCTAACCATCACACTTCTCCAAACTCTGCAGCGTCCGCTCCTCTGAAGACACTTCCTGTTATTAGTGTTTTATTAATAATCACATGGTGCATGATGATAATAATAATAACCCATTCCCACGACTGCTGCCTCCCTGCGTCTGTCTGCGTCACAAGAAAGTGACTCGCTGGTGAATGGAAATATACTGTATGTAACTGTAGACGAGGGTGTGAAGCTGGCCTCAGCAGAAATATGAAGCATGCCAGCTCTTGGTCAGAAAGCTTTTAGGATGCCTAAGTGTTGTTCATCAATTTTTCCACACACGACTAAAGCTAAACTAAACCGAGGCCAGGATGAATTCCTGAGTTTTCCGCTTTGCTCTGACTCTCTGGTGCAGGTTTAATAAACTTCTTCTGTAAAAATAAAAGGTCAAACTGATCAAATTGAGGATGTATGATGAAAAAAAAAAAGTTTAAAAAACAGTTGAGGTTGTTTGATCTGTGAAAACGTCAGAAATCAATAGAATAATCTCTGATAACCTCACAGCTCGGCTCACGTGGCTGTCGCACAGATCAAAGTATTGTAAACCAGCATCTAAATGTGGCTGCGTCTTTGCACAACCAACAAAACTCAAAGCAAACGTAACGCAGTCACAACCATGAACACCAGCAAGCACCGGACATGAGGTACAGTCGAGACGAGCAATAACAGCACTATGGAGTGAATACGTCCTCCAGGAACCATCTTGCAATGTTAAAGGAAGTGAAAAAAAAAACAATTCCAGGATCTGCGCCAAGATATTCATGTATCAAAATAAACAGAAAAAAGATTGGTGCAGTCTCCTCACAACTACATTATTATTTATTTTCAGTATTCAACATAAAATAAGACACAACACAGAGGCTGCATTCAAACAGAGAGAGAGAGAGAGAGAGAGAGAGAGAGAGAGAGAGAGAGAGAGAGAGAGAGAGAGAGAGAGAGAGAGAGAGAGAGAGAGCACCGAGCCAAGTGTTTGGTTGGAGGCTGGATCTAATATGACCTGGGTTAGAGCAACAAGCAGTAGCACAGGAAGTGCTGTGGTATTCTAATAAGTATCAACAAATACTGGAAGTCTCAGAGTCAGTGGGGAAAAAAGGGAAGAAGAAGGATATTACATGATGGTGATCCTGAACATACCTTAAAATCCACCATGAACTACATCCAGATACTAAAGATAAGGTTTTCTCACCACAAACAACAAGACACAGCTCAAATATCTGTGTTTTTTTTACATTAAAGCTTAATTTAACTTTAATTATTTGTCTATACAAAATATTGCTGCTATAGTGATAGTGATATAATAGTTTATTAGATTGGCAACTTTATCCGAAGCTGCTGCACCAAGTTTGACGTTTAACATATTTCAAATCTCCACATACATATTTAAAGTGAGTAGAACTCAGTCAGTATTGTTTCTTGGATTCTTCTGTTGACATTGCAGTTGTTAAATTTTGTTCATATCCGAATAAAAATCTGGATGTACTGAATTTTAATGTGGTTTTATTCGACAGAGTTCTAATCTACTGCATACTGTAAAAAAGCTAATATATATTTTCCTTTTAATACAAATATATAAACTGTACCGACTATCTTAGTTTCTACCACAGCCCGCGTGTACTTTACATTTCATCTATGCAGCCGCAGCACGATAACATAGAACTGAATTTGCTTTAAGCTTCAGCACAAAGAACTCTTTGAAGTTTCTACCCGTGACATTTATGGTGAAAGTCCCGACATGTTTATGACACAAAAGTAAGACGGCTTTTGTACAAAGCAGGAGTGACCGAGGAGACAGACCTTCACGTCTCGGTGTAATTCATGAAGTGCACAGAGGCTTTCAAGCAGCTTGAGCCCTTAGAACATGTCGGGGCAGGTCGCTGATTCAGCCGATCTCAAGGTGAACACGATGCTTAACTTACAGGCATCAGGACTGTAAAAGCCCTTTGAAGCTAATCAGCTCACTTAAGAGAGCACACATCCAGAGTCAGGGTGGTCACAGTGGTTTTAGTCATACGGCCGTCGGCTCCTCAGCAAACCCTGTTGCATAATGTGCTGAAGAATTTCTTCATTGTTTCAGTGTCATTGTGATGTTTGTGCTCTGCGTGATAAGGACGAGGAATTTCCTTGTGAATGGTCACGGCTGAGGAAGGTAACCAGGTTTGGATCTACAGTGTGTTCAAATAATAGTAGCTGGAAAACAGGAGCTCGGAAAGTTCTGCTCCTGGTCAGAGACTTGAATAAAGGTGTTTTACCTGCTCAAGCTTGAAGATGTGCTGGTTGAAGTAGTGCTGGAGACGCTCGTTGGCGAAGTTGATGCAGAACTGTTCGAAGCTGTTGTTCTCGTAGTCTTCAAAACCGAAAATGTCTAGAACCCCGATGGACAAGATCTGCGGAAGACGACGAAGACAAAATCAAACATTTTCTTGTTATAACAGTTTGAAACAAAGTTCCTGTTCCGATCACAAGTGGACAGCGGATATTAAAATGCACGAATTTGTCTCCTACAGATTTTACAAATTTATCATATGATGCTCAGTGTTGATATTTTGGCTACAGACGAATCAACGTACGGTCAGTGAGAAACGTAGAAATACTTGTGTGTTATACAAAAAACTTCCAAAAAAAATTTCAAACCAGACGAACAAGATCACACATACACACACACACACACACACGCTCTCACAGATACAACATGTTGTGTGGTCGCACCTTGGTGGTGTCCTCCAGGTCCCTCATGTTGAGCAGAGCGTGGTTGATCCTGAAGACGATCCAGTCAAACAGAGCACTGTACAGGGACTTTGCCATGGAGTCTCGCACCGTGCCGGCCTGGATGTACAGACACACACACACACACAGTGTTAGTGATACGCTCGTCGATGATTTAACAACATTTGACAAATAGTGAGAAGCGAATGAGACTGTTTCCATGTTTGGTTTCATCAAGGAAACAGCAGGAAGAGGTTTTATCAAAGTAAAACTGAAAATTCAGTTCATCTGTTTTTCTGCGTCTGCCCATGAGATTCTATTTTCACTCCTGTCTGTTTGTTGGTAAAATAACAGCTGAACAGAAGATCATGAAACTTGGTGGAAGTATGTGATCAGGATGAGCTCATCAATTCTTGGAGGATCCAGTAATATTTTTTTTTCAGGCAGTTTTCCCAGAGAATAATTCAGACATTCCTCCCCCCCCCCCCCCCATTCTCAATGTCCCACACGTCTGTATCAAGTACTACAGTTTGGCCTGGTGCTGTCACACTGCACTTTTCTACAGGTCCGGCAAAACAGTGAAGGGAGATTTAAATATGGAAAAATAGATTTATATATCGATATATATTTATACATCCTCCAGACGACACTGAACTGGTTTAATGAAACGTTAAAATGCGCAGGCGGCTGTATTTCTGCTTTACAACTGACCGTTTATAGTGAGAGCTGAGTATAAATCTGCTCTTACTCTAGATGGAAAATATAAAATGACAAAAGCAGACAGCCCTCCCACCCAAACACATCTCTGACATTCTCCACTGACACTCTGGCACAGACGGTAACATCACAGACTCACACAGCGTGACGTCCCTGAGTCATTATTAATGTCATTATCCAGACCAACGCTCGTCAGGTTGACTCATGAGATCAGCCAATCCAATCTACTGTCGCACAGACGGTCTGAGCTGCCAACTTCTGACTGGTGAGGCTGCAGAAACTTTGCTTTTCCTACACGGTCTGATAGAAACGCAGAACTTTAATAGGCTTTTAAAACATACAGGGAGAGTTCTCGAGTGTAAGTGAAGAACAACAGTAGAAGTTGTCTTTATAAGTCTCATATTATCATAAACTTGACGTCGCCCAGTGTTTAAAACCTACTGAGAAAGAACGCGTTGTTTAATCAGTGATGTGGTTTCTTTAATAAACACCGATTATTAGGCAACAGCTTCCTTTGTTAAATTATTGATGAAAAACGTTGTAATTCCTGTATCCGCTGGAAAGAGTCGACCTCGCTGTGGCAAAGTTGAGCCTCGGTCTTCAGAAACAAAACAAACCACAAAGTTAAAATTCCTTTTTTTTCCCCCTAAATAATTAACAAGGTTATTTTCAGCTGCCTCAGACCAAATATGTCTCCAATGAGTCCGGACAGATTTTTATTGTGAACTCCGCACATACTGCGGTTAAATGACTCATAAGCTTTTCATTATTGAGAGGAAGTCGGACTTGAAACGTTGAGAGGGAAACAGCCTCATAACTCTGAGCGAACGGAGCAAACTCATTACAGAAACGTTTTCCGTGAGGTTTTCGAGAGTATGATTTCAGTTAGTGAGTCTGTGACTGAGTGATATTTACACAGAGACCACCCAGTGAGCTACCAAAGCAATCACTGTTTGTCCATATGAAATAACTCCTTAGTATCTAAAAGGCCATTATGAGGTTGTTGCCGTTTTGATGGGAACGTGTAACGAGCCACCGTCTTCTGGGAGAGTTTGTGGTGAAACTCTGCTGCGGAACATTGTAAGAAATTCATACTGAACACATTCTCCTTATGAAACCACATTTAAATTTACTAGATGAAGATTTTTATTTGGATCTGCACCAAACTACACACGCTCATAAATCTCAGTCCCAGAAACAGGGTCTCTCAAGTTACATTTAAGACTTTTTAAGACCAAATACAACAGATATGAGGGATCATCGAAGTCCATGAATTACTGCAAATGCAGCAGAGACAGTAGGTGTCCATAGTTTTTCCTGAAGCCAAGCGACGATAAATTCTGAACAGAATATCAGTTTTCAGTTCCACGAAGACATTACGTGACATTTCTCTTTAAAAACATTAAAGCACAATGAAAGCAGTGTTAAATAAACACATTTAAAAACTAGTTTGTTGGTTTTTTTTAACACATTTTAAGGCCTAAAACTCAGATTATTAAATTTGATACTTTTTTAAAGACTTCTTAAGACCCTGGTAAACATGCCTGATTTCAGTTTTCATCAAGATCGATGACCCATATATCCCTCAATCACGTTCTCATGGGAATCCGTCAAATGGACAAACAAACAGATGCAGATGAAACCACAAATATGAAATATTTAAGCATCATGTTGACATTTGGAGTTTGCGTCGCAGTATCGTGTGAATAACATGTGTGACAGGAACATGTTACACTGTGTATCTGTGTTGTTCCTTCATCTCCAGACCATGACGAGTGTTTGTTTTCAGAGCGGGGGTCCCGGTGAAAAAACTGTAGAGGGGCTGGAAAAATGCCTTCGCTTTCTCTCTAAAGCCGCTGAAGGACTTTGTGTGTTTGTAAGTGGAGGATTGTGTGAGAGTGAGAGAGGGAGGAGGTCCGGTGCTGGTGCACGCTGTCCTCTAAACACCACTGGGTCACACTGAAGAGAGACACAACTACAGAGCTCTTACTGAGATGCTAAAACGTCTTTTCTTCATCTTTGATTCCTCCGAGGACGTCCTCTTTGGTTTCTTTGCAGCCGTCATGTCCTGATAGAGACCTAGTTTTTTCTTATAGTGTGTGATGTTGACTGTAAAACATGTAACAAGTGTGTCCTGCGTGACACACCGGACGTCCCGGAAGCGCTGTGGCAACGACAGAGATGCCATTTATCCTATCGTGAGTTTGTGTAACATCAGGATGTCTTTAAAAAAAAACGTAATGTCTTGAGAAATGACGATTTGTCAGAGATTGTTCTAGCACCTCATCCCTCAGGAATCTAACCACGGACTTTATTTGCATTGTGTGTGTTTTGTGTATTTACAGTTTGTGTACTGTTGGTGAGGTTGGAACTGCAGTCTCACCTCAGACAGTTTGTAGGGAACGATCAGCTTCTCCCCCACAGTGACCGTCTTCCGTGTCGTCAGAGCCTCAAACAGCATCTCTTCTTTGACCTGGCGATGACAGCGACAGCACAGAGGTTAAAGGAAACATGATATTTTCTATTCGAGCTACGGGTTAAAGGAAGGATTTAAAAATTCTATCAATGTGAAGTAATAAGGAGAGTTAATATGTCATTAGATGTTCACTAAATGAGCTAATAATTATCTAATGCTTAAACAACTGAACAAGGATAATACATCAGGGCCCCGTGTGTATTTATTAACTACGACTGGCTCCAGTGCCAATTTACTGTTGACCAAACTTTGCTCAGTCACTTTGAAACGAGTGTGTGTCGAGTGTGTGATCGATACAAAAGTGGTCCGGTGAAGAACACACTCTGTTTTCAGACAAGGATGAAGTGAGTTCATTGTATCTGTAAGTAGCTTAAGATTCCTCTCGTACAAATCAGTCTTGTTTTTTTGTCAATAGAGAAACACAAGGAATACAGTCAGAGCAGGCTGTGCAGCTCTGTTCGGCTCTGACACGTTTATCTGAAGACACATTTAGAGAATGTGCAGCAATAAAAACCGCCCCCCCCCCCCCAGTAGGTTTGTTTGTCAGTACCTCCAGCAGCTCTGAGACGACAGGCAGCACCTCTGGGTTACAGATGTCGATGGAGTCGTCTCTGTAGGTTTTCCTCTTGTAGCAGATGTTGCCCAGGTGAAGGATGGCCGACAGCAGAGAGAAGATCCTGCACAACACACGGGAAAAAGATTGTGAGACTGTGGAACTATCTGTAACGATCAGTTATCATAATAATAATAATAATCTTATTAGCATTTTTATCAACAAAGTCACAAAGTGCTTTACAAAAAGATTAAAAAAACACGAAAATAAACTAATAAATAAAATAACATTCACATAAAAACCTCTTTTTTTAAAAATAGAATGTTCTATAAAGAGATTTATCTGAGACATATTCAGATTTTTTAGTTTTTTCTTTCCTCTTGTGTGCGATGTGGGTTTTATGTGTAACCGTATCTTATCGCGGTTGCATCACTCACTGTTTACGCGTGGCAGGAAGGAAGCCCACCATCTCCATGGCCAGCTGAAGCCTCTCAAAGTCATGCTTCAGGTCCTCTCCTTCAACAGTGAAGCAGTCCTGGAGAGAAAAAGCAGAAACCGAACATCAGGCTCACAGTCGCCGTTAATACACGGCGGCCGGGGAAGCCAGAAGAGCCAATGACAAGTCGTTCTGAAGTTTACAGGGATTGAATGAGTGTTGTTGACATGCACGGTGCCCAGATGTTTACAGTGTGTCCAGCAAAGATACTTCAAATAGTTCCTGAGTTTATTCTGCTGCAACAAAAAAACAGCGGAACGGCCTGAAGCAGAAGAATTGAATGACTCACAGTGAAGAAACGGAGGCACGGGGGGTCAAACTAAACAACAACACTGCGGTCTGATGAGGATCTAGTCTAGCGAACAGCAGCGTGTGCTCATGTAGTGGAAAATCTGGCCTGTTAAAGCAATCCACAGAAATCTGGCGAGCCGGCGAAAGAGCTGAGAAGTGAAGCGATTCACGGGTTTGTGTGTGTTTACAACTTTATCTTTATGTTTATATAATAATAACAATAATGATAATATATCATATGTGAGGTATTAACACGTTAACGCTGTTATGATATAGGTAGCAGAGTAAAAAATACAATATTTACCTCTGGAGATATAAAAGCTTAAAGAGGCGTTTCAATATAGCTTGAAACACATTTAGCAACATAATGCACATGAGGAGAAATGTGTGGATCTGTATTAGTTGTTAATGACGACAGGAAGAGCTTTGGAACAAGTGCGTTGATGTAACTGCATGAACTACGTCCAGTCAGCGTAATGTGAGCTCGGCTGTTTGCTTATGGCCTCATTCCACTATGGCTGCCATAATTATCACATACCGAGTCCTCAGGAAGACAAACACGAGACGCACACTCACACCAACGTGCCTCCCTCCCGACGGGAACTCACCGTGAACTATTAGTGGCTCTGGTGTTACATTTCTATAGCCAGGGGAAAATATTCACATCGCTCGGCCTGATTCAAATTTCTGTCCAACGAAAACAATATTTTACTGTCGTAGAATGTTGGCTGATGATTCCAGATGTCACACGTTTGTTTTAGGAAATGAAACATAACATTATTAAATCATTACAGGCCTTAATATACTAATATGAATGTCCTGTGCTGACATGAAAAATGTAGTTGTCTTCCTCTCCATAGATATGATATTATCTGTCAGAGTTTATATAATCTACATCGTGCATCCCAGAGGATTATTAGTATGTCGTCAAATAATAATTAATTAAGAATCAAAGTGAACTGCTACATGCATAAAGTAGAGAAAACTAAAAACTTTCAAATACAAATCAAAAAACACTTTCTCGACCATTGACATGATTTCATTTTAGTTTTTCTCCTGCAGAGCGACGTTTTCACGACAGACTTCATCAACATGTCATAGTAGGAAAAAAAGCACAAGCTTGTCTGTGATGATCATCGGTGAACTGTTCTGTTCAAGCGTCCCATGACAGTGTGATGAGGAGCCAGCATGAACGATTCCAGCACCATGAAACCAAAGCAGCTAAATGGAATTCAGCCGTCATTCATTTTATTATTTACACAATTGCTTTTCCTCATACGACCTGTCAGAATGTCAGATGTTTAAAAACTCCGCTGTAATGGAGTTTGACAAAGACATGTCAACTTCTGTGGGGTGGAAGTTTCATCACCGCGACGGGTTCATGAACTTTTAACTCGGATAATGTAAGTTCACACGTCAACAGAATATATAAAATCAATCCAGTCGTTTTTAATAAATTATATTTTGTATTATTGTTATTATAATCAGACAGAACCCAAGTATGACACCTCACATCTTGCTCCATGTAGTTACACCCAAATTTAATGGGCAACTGAACAAATTCTGACTTTGATTGTTATGATTTTTAGAATGTTTAAGAAGAGGACCTTGCTTTCAGGCAGGATTGCCAATTTTGCCTTTTAGTTGTAGAAAACACTGCGTCAGTGATTAAAAAAGTCAAACAGGAACACTAAAGCAAAAAAAAAGAAACAGAGATAAAAATAAACACCACCCAAACCGAACCAGGAAACATCCAAAGAGCGACAACATAAGCAAAGGAGGGACGGGGGCAGGGAAGGAGGGAGAAACTGTGCAGGGAGACCGTTCAGCTGAGTGAAGCTCTACTTGTTGCGGTTTCTCCATCAACGGACAGACACACGGACACAACAGACAGAAGCACAGATACTGACCGGTTCACTCTCACAGTAACTGTCCCAGTGAGGCTGCTGGCTTGTCTTTGTCATCTGGGAATGCTGAGGCAGAGTTAACAGGGAGGGGGGGGGCGAGGTTAATGGTTAGACAGCAGCATTCGAGCGACAACACATACTTGTACACTTAAACATGTACGACGAGATTCATGAGCAAGTAGCGATGATTGAAGGAAGCGTTATTAAGACGAAGCCATGTCCGGATTTTAACAGCTCTGCTTATGACACACGGACACAAAGACACGTACAGACAGACGTCAAACATTGAGGAGCACGTATGACCCTGATGATGCACACACCAGGAATTCACAGACATGTTATTGAACACAGGAAGCTGTTGGAGCAGGATTAGAAAGTTGAACGAACTGCAACACACATGCACATTATGAATTCAGAGTTGATTTTGCATCACAAGTGGTAGTTTCTAAAAGCACGCATTGGTTGTTATAGTTTATTTCAAGCATTCCACAAACTTCACATTTGAGCCTTTGCAGATATGTTGGCACTGCAGCCTCCATTTAATCTTTGAGTGACTATTCGGTTCTGTTTTTTAAAATGCTTCTCCATGTCTGTTCGGAAAAACAAAACCGACTGACATTTGCTTTTGCACTAATTCAAATTTTAATGAAAAGTCTCCTTCAGCCATTATATAACTAGTGTATATACTAACGTGGGGAAAAAATTTGAATTAAGGACATTCAGTTCCTGGACTGCAGTGAAAAAAGAAAAATTGTTGGACCAACTTAAAAAATACTTGTTAACACGGAAATCAATTGAGTTTGTTAAAAAAGTTACATTGAGCACAATCGCAAACTTTAGTTTGAATTAATTTGTGTGTTGCCAATTGAGGTAATTTTTTTAAATCGTCCCAACAATTTCCTGTTTTCAGTGAGGACAAAAACAAAACTTCTGCCAACAAAACACGAAATCAACCAAACAACTTAAGGCTTGCTTTGAACAATGGTCAGTTAAAAGAGTCAAAGCCACGCGAGTGGTTCTCGAAGCAAAGAGCAGAATGAGCTTTAATGAGTGATTCAGGAGGGTGTGAAAAAAAACAACCATAACGACAAAGTGTTAGAGTGACAAGTAAACCAGTCATGGAGGGGAGAGGTTGTGAAATCCATTCCAAAGAGCTGTACATGATGCAAGAGAGTAATCTTTACGTGAACTCCACAGAGCAGGCGGAGAGTGAACGAGCAAGAGAGCGGCACAAGAATGTGTGTATTTATGGATGCATGTGTATTTGTACATGCACGTCGGCGGCCTTGAGGAATGGGAGGAATTCCTTCCTTTATGCAGGCGTATGGATTTTGGAGGAGGGAAGCAGCTCTGTCGTGGCGGGACAGTCGAGGCTCTGGCGCGGAGGTGCAACAAGTTCTCAACAAAACCTGCATTCTATAATCATAACATATGTGTGTGTCTGTGTGTTTACAGTGAAACCACACGACACAGCGAGGGACAAACACCATGTCGCCTGTCTTCATGTTTGTGTGTTTGTCAGCGGTGGCGTGGGGCTGAGGATGTGCATGTGACACCAAGATGAAACCAAAGTGTATGAGAAGATCACACACATGCAGCTACACCCACAAAACACAAACAGATGCACAATTCAAAACAATCTTGGTCGTGACTATAAAAAGAGAGTGAGAGTGAGAGGGACAGTTGTGTTGAAAACCACCACCAGTGGAATGTGTTTCCTTTGTGCCGTCATTTCTGTCTTTCCTGTTTGCAGACACTGACACACAGAGGTAACCGTGGCTTCCTCGGGTATAAGGACGTGCGGATGACACACAAACATTCACAACGCTACAAGTAAATAAAGACTTATGGAAAACACAACAAATAAAAACACAAAATCACTGTCAGATAAAATGACACACATTTAGTTATTTCATCATTTCTAATAAAACATTAGAAGCTGCGGCTCCCACCTGACTGAGGTAATGATATTCTTCAGGCTTCTTGAGGTGAAAGGTTGCCCTCTCTTCTTCATTTGTTCCTGCCAGCAGGTAGTAAAACACATGGTAGTTTCTAGAAAAAGCAAAAATGCAATAATGGTTATGGTTATTATGTTTCTGTATGAGAATACGATTTGAATGTAGGGCAGACATATTTGCTTTTGCTTATTTGGTTGAATAGCAAAAGGTAAACTCCAGTGTGTTAGATGTTTGTATATGTTGGGTTGGGGGTGAGTTGCTGCCCCAGGTGAAGGACTTTAAGTATCTCTGGGTCAGCTGGAATGATGGCGTTGCACCGCTGCTCATTCACATAGAAAGGGAGCAGCTGAGGTGCTTTGGGCGTCTGATCAGGCCAGGCACGCCCCACCTCGAGGAGAGGAGGGACCACATATCACTTCTGGACCTAAAATCCCTCAGCATCCACCAGGAAGACTGTCGCTGAGAGGCATCTGAAATACTTGACCAGCTATGAATGAATGAATGGACGGACGGATGGATGGTTGGTATTATTTTTGAATTTCCTGCAAAGCAATCACTCTCAGAGTTTCTATTTTTATTTCTGTTCTTCTATGTTATATAGTATCATTAACAATTATTTATTTATTTTTAGTGTTGGCTGAACGTATCTTATCTAACAACTGACGAAACCAGTATTGAATTCTCTGGAGCCACAACGTTACACAGGCTAAAGCAAAAACTAGAAAAAGAGAGTAATGACAGCTCGGTTTGTTTGTGTGTGTGTACAAGTGTGTGTGCATGTGTGCTCGCCCTTTTTCCTCTGACAGCGTAAAGGTTAGAGGTCAACTAGTGCAGCAGCTGTGCGACCGATGGTTCTCTTCGAACACACGCGCACACGCACACACGCACAAGCTTGGAGTCAGCAATTCATCTCAATAAGAGTTGGCTAACGCAGGGGGCCCTCTGTGGGCCCCCCATGGTGAGGTTAACCTTCACCACTTCATGCAGCCAGTCCAACACATCAGTCCCACTTAGAGGTCAATTCACTTCATGACTTACATGCTGGCAAACTTAAACAACAGGCTTTCTCACTTGAATTTACTCAGATGCACATTTTTAGCCAAAAACCAAACCAATGATTTATTTCACGCTTGTGTTTTTCTAAGTGAGAGGAAAAAGTTTTAAGCTAAGTGCAGGTTGAACGTCATGTAGGACTGTTTAAACATTGCGCTAGAACAGCCAAGAACCTGGTTTGTTGACATATCGACCATATTTGGGACGTCAAAACATCATCCGTCATTAAAGCCAGTGTTGATGTAATATATTACAAGTTTAATTTTATTCAAATCTGTTTAAATAAGCAGTATAATTTCACGCAAGTAGCACATGAATCATGTTTGATTAATGCACGTAAAAAGGCTGTAAAGTTGCATATAAAGTTGGAGGCCAGCTTGTGACAGTTTCTCATTTATTTTCTTTCACTTTAGTTTTGAGCTGCACTTCATAAGATCACGTTACAGTCTATTACTCACTTATCATTAAGTGTCACCTCCTGCTCAAACAAAACCACCTACTTCTGTTTTACTTTTATAATATTATGATAAACTCACCGCTCATTGTGTTCCTGATAGACCAGCCTCGACTTCTCCAGGAGGTATTTCTCCACATACGCTCTGAACACAGTACAAAACAAAGTGTTAACTTATGTTATATTATATTATATTATGATATTTATTTGAAAGGGGAAATGAAAGGCATTTGTCTGTGGTTCCTTACCCTCTCACAGTGCCACTCTCCTGGTAGTTCACCTGGATGAACTTGCCGAAGCGACTCGAGTTGTTATTGTGGGCTGTCTTTGCGTTCCCAAATGCCTGAAGGACGAGAGAGGAAGACGTGGTGAGAAACAAACACACACAGGTGGAAATGAATGAGAAGAGGCTACATATTAAACACATCTTACACACACATGAGTAACGCATGTTAGAGGTCATGTTCAGAGCCCTCGTTGGGTGTGGATAATTTGTTTGTGGGTCAAGCTCAGAGACTCGGGCCAAACTTGAAAGGCTGTCGGCCTGGACGGCGTGGAGCAATCTTTTCCTCTTACATAGTTTCAAACGGCATCGGTCCGAGACAGATTAATAACATGGTTTTAGGATCTATTTAAGTCAGAGTCAGACAAATTGCCAGAGTGAGGATGAAGGAGCCAGGCCCAGCAGGCCTGATGGAAAAAAGTTCCTCAGTGAGTAATGGGATCCATGTGGCCTTGTGGAACATGTGTAGTGGTTGTGCTTTAATAAGACGGTCCAGTATTTCCCCTGGCAGCTCTGTTTATGTTGTATGGCTGCCTGGAGGGGAAGTCGTTTTTTCGGCCTATATAAACCCTGCAGTTATTTGTAGCTCCGCCACAAGTAAACAAATTCCTCAGCGAATCACTCAGAGCCTCGCGTCTGTGGAATGGGAAAGCACCCCTCTTTGACCCCACCCTTCACCAACGCCACTTACCAACATGCAAGCAATGCTAAGAGAAGGCTAACATCGAGCTAATCGGCAACACTGTGGGCGGATCCCAATGCAGGAGTCAAGGGGGTCAATTATCACTGAATTTCAATTGAATTTCAAAAACATGTTGTTTTGTTTCAGGGTCTGCCGTGATTGGCCTGCAGGATAATACAACACAGAAGAAAACAATTAAGAGAAGATATTCCAGCCCCAAACAAATCAAAGCCTTGCAAGGCTAAGTCTTTTTCTAACTATCATTTCTTTTGAAATGGATGAGTGACACAAGGTCTGCAATGAATTTCAGTCAGAAATATGCACATGACACATGGAGATACACGTGGAAGTATTTGGTTGTTAGTTGTTGGAAATAATAGCTCATCTCCGACACATGTGCACAGCTGTTAGCATGAAAACAGGGTCAGGGGACACGGTCTGCGTTGTGCACTGGTAGCTGAGGCTACTGGAAAAGGGTTAACGTGCTAGGAGCCGGACAAATCATCAAACACGTAGTCTTGACCAGAAAGAACCAATAACCAAGTGGTTGTGAGTGTCTGGGTTATCGTTTCCAAAAACGCGGCCCTGCAGTTTTCAAACTAAAATGATTACCACGCTCTGGAGTAGTATGGACGCCAGGCGTATCCGTAGCAGATTGAATGCATTGACCAACAGAAACGTTGTGGTGTGGATGCAGCCTGTTTTTACCTACAGTCGCTTTAAGGCCCTCCTCCTGATACAGCTCGGATTGGCTAGTTGACCCACTGCTGTGATTGGTCAACAGCCTCCAGCACATGTAGGAAATGTTGTCCTTTGATTCCTCTTTACGGGGCTTTGTTAGCGAGTAACCAAGACGAGCCGCGAGGTGTGTGCATTATGCAAATGTATCACAATGCTGCAGAAGTAGTGGCTGGGATACTGACGGGGCTTTTCAGGGGATTCAGGAGTTTCAGTGTTTTCAGGGGGAGTGGAGCTCCCTTTACCATGGACACAAAAACCATACGACACACTAGAGGGGAAAAATAACTCGGAAAAGCAATATATGTCTCCTTTCAAGTACAAGTGTGTTTATAATGTAGCTCTAAGAGGAAATCCAGATAAATACTATGTAAAAAAACAAATTCAAGTGAACTTAAACTCTGTGAATCAGCGATCATCACACCGTTAAAATGGTTATGGAATCAGGACTCAGGAGAGTCTGCTAGACTTTGGCCTCTGCACTGCTGGCAGACGCTGCTTCAAACAACTGGATCACAGCAACGAGCTCACCCTTCATTTGTGACTCACTCAGCTGAAGAAATCATTAAAATAGGCAGACGCAGTGGAAAAAAGCTGTTCAACTCTGCCGGCTGGACAAAGGAAGACAACGCAAGGTCAAACTGAGGAACAGCAGTGGTGTCGTCTAACCCTAACCCAGAAATGTCCTTTTAAAAATGTGATGCCTGATGCCGTCGTTATTCCCAGACGAGCTGGTGTTCTATTGCCACTCCGTCTGCCTCTGAACCTCCCTGATTCAGGAACGACAGGTCAGACGAGGACGGAGTAACATCACTCAGTGTCCATAAGTGGTAAGAACTGCCCGAATTGGACAGCCAGTAAAAAGCAAGCACTCAAGCACTAATAACAACAACCTGCTCGCAGACAGGGTGACGAACTCAGGGCAGAGATCAGAGCTCTCAGTGTTTCTTTGTTAAACGGCTTGGCGTCCAGCATGATGTGATGGGCCAGCAGGAAGCAGGATGTGGAACAACTAAAATGCTGAGAGATGATTTATGTTCAAGCAGCGTGTATTTGTCCACCTGGTCTGTGTAAAAAAAACGATGCACGGTTAAAGAAGACATTTTTACAGCCGACAGTTTTTATTCTTTTAAAACTTGGCCAGCTCCATATCAACGGCAGTAAAACACATCTCATAACTGAAGGGGTGTTTCGTCATAAACTGACCTCTAGAGGGGATAATGTTTCAGACCAACATGCAAGACAAGTTTTATAAAAACCTATAAAAGCATGAAAAAATACATTTAAAGTCATGAGACAGTGTCCTGCATTTAAATTTCTAAGCTAAAGTAAAAAACTGCCAGAAACATCAATCACGCTGGACTCACATCATCGTAAGTGTTGCTTGAGAACAAAAGAAATCTATAGTAGCGTGTCAGCAAACAAAAACATCCAACGATCAGTAACAGATCATTTACAGATGGACATTTTTCTTCACCCAAAATAACCACAAATAGACCTGAATGCAGATCAGCCACAGGACAAGTTGTGCTTTCAGTTACAAAAATGATTTTTACTGCACTCATCCACAAAAATGCAAATCAGTTCTTGCCTCTTCTCCTGTGGGAGTTGTCAAAAGTTATTCTGGAACATCGAACGCAAGCCGAGCTCTCGTAGACAGGGCAGGCTGAGGTAAAGGGGGAAAACTAAAACACTAAATCACGTCATTTTTTTACGATATCATGAAGAGTACGATTTCAAACACACAACTGTGGAAAAGTACTTGAGGGTGGACTTTTAGCCCTTTGGATGGACACAAAGACTCAAACAGACACCGCAGCTGTTTGTACAGACGTGATTCGCACCACTTCAGTCGCTCTAGTAGGTCAACAGTGTTATTCTTGGCCACAAACCACAGACTCAGCTAAAGGGGGAGCAGCGATGGAGTTGAGACGGTGCCAGCGTGTTCTGAGTGTAATGTGTCTGACGACAGGCTCGGTCAAAGTCATTCTGAGGAGCGGAGACTGAGCGGAGACTGAGCGGAGGCTACAGCGCTCAGGTTGGGTTTTCATCAGTGAACTAATCTGTCTCTCCTCACGTCCACATCTGGAGAAACTGCTCAGATGTGTTGAGAACTGTGGTCACGGTGCGGAACGTTCATATTGAGGGAAGAGTGATAACTTCTATTCGGGCAGAGGTAGATCCTAATCATGACTCAGCACAAACTCTCTGTAAGGCAGAGGCCCTTTTAGTTTTATATCAGATTTAAGCTTCACCGACACCCGTCATGGTCCCAGAGGATCATTTATTATTATAGAGAAGTAAACATACTGCTCCAGAACCTTTTTCCCTTCACACAGAGATCCTGGAAATGTCGGTGTTTAGTTTTGGTCGGTTTCTCTCAGTTCTGCCGTCTTTGTTAAATCTGGATTTGAACCACTTGGGGAAGAAAAAGCTTCAACTAGATTCACAGTTTATGGTGATGAAACACATTCAGGTGCGTTCTGCTAGTTTTTAAGTATCCTGATCCGAAGTATTTACAGTACAGCAACTCACTGGGCTGTGGTAAAATATGCAGAGCTCTGAGTAACTAATCAGCTCGAGCTGTTTTGAGTCATGAACTCCAGAAAATGTCTGGAAAAGTGGGTCTGGACATTTTCCAGAGTTTGCCTTTCGCATTTGAGGAACAACAACACGTTCTCAACAACAGGAAAAAGTCCGAACAGTCAGGCAGGAGCTGGCACCTGGGTCGGGCAGCGGGAGGCAGGACATGACGTCTAAGTTCCACTGTGGAAATCACACATTTTGTTTACACACACACACACATCGAAACCAGCGTTTTTTCTTTCCACAACTTTGTCAGCATCTTCTGTGTGTATCTGGCTCCTCTTTCACCCGGTTGTATTAATAGTATTCGTTTCAGTTTTGTCTCTGTCGTGTGGGAAACGTCATCAACAACACGCCCACGCTCGCTGTAAACTCAGGAGATTTAACGGATCAGTGAACAAAGCATGCAGCTGGGAGCTTCTTGCTTTTATCTGGTGACCTTTGCTTTCATCAGCTTAAATTATTACAGTTAAATTACCATGGCAGGGCAAAATGGAGGTCGTCCGTCACAGAATGTTTTGTTCAGGGCACCAGTGTATTTAAGGTGCTCTTGGATGAGATGCATGTAGACATAGAAACATCCAGGAACACTCTCAGCCTTTTGAACAATAACTTTATCATCATGACATGTTCATTTTAAACCCACACTTGAACAACACTGTCATGAGGTTTGTCTATTCGCTCAGTTTTTATTTGTCTCATATCAATATCAGTCAAGTTTAGCAAAACATTTAGTTTTTTTTATTGACAGTATGTGATGTTCACAACCATCTAAAGATAATCATACCCTCACATATAGTTCCTTATTTGTTCTTTTCTTGGAAATCAATAAAACTTCCAGTGCCACCTCACAGACTCGCTCAGTTCAGATTCTGTTAATGCTTCTCTCTGTGGCGAGTCAACTCGGCCTGTTTGCTGCTGTACGCTCTGACTCATGCAATGAAGAGCGGACACACATTTAATCATGTGAGGATGACTTCATTAGCTCAGAGGAGAGGAAGAGAAAAGGGATGCAGAGAGGGGAGGGGAGGAAGAAGTAGAGGAGTGGAGAGGAAGAGGAGGGGAAGAAGTAGAGGAGAGGACAGGAAAGGAGAGGATAGGCAAGGAGAGGAGAGACGTGAAGGAGAAGAGGAAGAGGAGGAGAGGCAAGGAAAGGAGAAGTAGAAGAAGAGGAGAGGAAAGGAAAAGAGGACGAAGGAGAGGGTGAAGGAGAGGAAAGGAAGAGGAGAGGATTAAGAATAGGAAGAAGAGGAAAAGGAAAGGAAAGGAATTGAAGAAGGAGAGGAAGGCAATGGAAGAAGGAGAGGAGGAGAAGAGGAAGAGGAGGAGGAGGAGAGGCTGGGAGTAAATGGCGGGGTCACACTAGGCCCTTATATAGAGAGCGGAGACAAAAGACTACTTGATTTAACTCACAAAGGGATAATCTTTTAGTAAGTCATCAAATGCTTAGGGTTACAAATGAATTTCCATGCCGGGTTGTGTTTGGAGATCATGTGACAGCGTGGTCCTGAAGTGCACAGAGAGACGTTTTGTCTCCACTTCAAAGTTTCCGAAGTGAAATGGCCACGAGACAAAAAACTGCATTCTTCTGACTCACTGACCAGAAATTGATTTAGGAAAGTGTCACGGAATTTTTAGCATTCCTTCTCCGACAGTCGCTATATGGAGAAAATTACTCGGACAAATTGTTCCATGTGATTCAACGGCTTCAAAGAGGCATTGTTCACTTAACCTCCGTGGATTCATATCCTTTTCCGAGCCTTTTACCAGCTCATCCACTGCAGGATGTCCACAATGAAGCGAGTGAAAGAGCCCGACATGCATCACGGTTATGTCAGAGTGTGTGTGGGCAGATGACGCCAACTCGTAACCGTGCCCCTTGTAATCTCACACCTAAGGTCAGGCTGGTCAGGGAGGACTGTGGTCAGCGCGGCTGTTTAATCACAGAGGGGTCCCGGCTTAGTGAGAGCACGGTGGGATGTGGGTTCTGCCAGTGGCTGCTTCTGTCAAAACAAGAGCTTTGAAATGTGTTTTAAACCATCCGGGTAAAAGACGCAGCGATCACACCTGAGCTTGTTTTTAAGGTTCGTCACCAACCAAAGCTTTGGACCAGATGACGGAACCGGAGGAAAAGTCCGTCGATCACTAAACTTGTTGGAATTAATCCTTCAAGAATGTCTGGACGATAATTTGTGGGAAACCAACCGATAGTTTGAGGCGTTTTACTCAGAACCACAAATGTCAACCTCATGGTGCCACCAGAGGAAAGGAATCAGAGGTTCACCAAAGTCAGTAGGTTTTGTCGTCTGGGGAACGTTAGCGAACGTCCAAATGGAAATCCATCAAATACTAGAACGACATTTTTCCATTCCACAGACACAAACCATTTTCATCTTGCTATTATTAAACAGAATATAATGAGGGTTACTTGCTCGGGAGATTTGCTTTCTCCTCCTGGATCGTGTCCAGGATCTTTGTCCTGATTAATTGCAATAAGAGCAGTTGAGGGTTTTTTTTGGGAATTTCAGGAGTCAACTGTGGGATTTTTGTTTGGCTGAACTTCAGCTGCCTGTCATTAGCTTTTGTTGCTATTCTTGGTTTAATCATATTGGATTTAGACAATAATTGCAATGCTATATTGCTTTGGCTCAATAAAAGATTGATGTTTTGATGATAGTTTGTAATGAAAAAGTCAATTTTCAAGTAAGAATTCTTAACATTTACTTATTCTAGTAGTTATATGGACTTTCTTTGACTTAAGTGAGAGTAAAGTGAAAATTTAGAGCTCCTGGACAGTTGTGGTTACAAAACAAGCAATCTTCTACTAAATAAAGATTTTAATGCAAACTGACAAGAGTAACAAACTGTGGATTAGAAAAGTGCCTTCATTTACAGTTGAAATGCAAATCAATGCAAAACAGTGTCGGCCACCGAAGGAAAATGTGGTTCGACCATTTAAAAAGCAACCAAAGTTTGACTCCACGCCCGAATTAAAAGATTTTTTAGTTAGATGCCAGAAAACGCTGCCTTCCATCATCCTCAGTGAGTCGACCATCGCTCTGCCTCTCAGGCCCCTGGGAGCAGATCTGATGGTCCAGTGAAATTATCAATACAGACGTCAAACTTGACAAGTTGTGCAGCTCTGGCAGGAGCTGACGAGCTTCAACGAGCTGCCAGCAACTTTTTGGCTCGTTTGGTCGGGGTTTTTGAAAAACCGATGTGTCCGAGACAATTTCAGCTTTAAAGGGTTTTTTTTTTTTTAAACTGCCGTCACATCCATTTATACAGCGTAATACTGTGTGTGTTTAGTAATAATGTGAGAAAATGAGAAATGCTCCGTCAAACTTTAACAATTCTGTATCGGTTATAGGTCCGGGTCTGGATAGGGCGTGTCTGGTTCCGTGTCTGGATCCAGATCTGTACTAGAGATCTCCTGGAGCCTCAATGTAAAATCTATCAGATTTAAAACTTGACTTAAAACCTTTATTTATTATATTGAACTCATGAAAAGTCAGTGGAAAATATGACATATTTAATGTGAAATGTAAAGCAGGAAATGAAATGTGTACAATTCGGCTTGTGGCCAAATTGAACTTCATTTAATCAACTGTGCGGTAATAAAACCTCATGTCATCCAGCTCAGTGACAGTCGGTGATTAACGTCTCATAACACTGGACCACAGCGGACAGGCGTGTGTGTGTGCATGTGACCGAGAGGCTCACGGAGAGAAAGAGGGAGAGGATGATGAGGAGACGGAGAAAAATGCAATTAGAGAAAGCAACAGTTGTTGATCAGTGCAACGGTGGATTAAAGTATTTGTCTCAATCACAGAGTCCTCCTGAGTCAGAGAGAAGGAGGCGGACATTAGTCACAGGGCCGGAGATGAAAGCCAGGCCTAACAGAAAAATAATCACGGATCTCAGGAATTCCTGCCAGAGCCATCTCTCATATAACTTAAAAGTCCCTGATTTAGAGAAGACGACTGGGAAAAAAAACACATTCCAGAATTACAGGTCCCTCAGACAGAAGCAAATCACAAACCCTTAAAACCCATGAAATTAACAAATTCATCTCTCATGCTGTTTCATAACTTGTACACCTGCAGCATTAATCCTGACAGAAAACTGGTTTCTCATCCCCGGGCTGTGGAAGTAGTTGTCCATCATTTTACTGTGTTTGAAAGTTGAGCCAGGAAACTGAGGGAATGGAACAATGACAACAAACCATAAACTGAAATATACGCACGACTGAATGCATCCATTTCACAATTTAACATAGATCGGAAAGGTATACAAAGATAATCCGATCCTGTTCACTGTAGGAGATCGTTACATTTGCCACAACAATGAGCGCACGTCTCCGCCAAGACCCGACAGTCCCCGTAAATTCAATCAAGCTGCACCAAATCAGAGATATCGGTCTCCTAAATATGCCTGATCTCTTTTATCAGCATCCAATAATGATCCCCATGGGAAACTGGCCCCTTCGTCCGGATCCAAATTGAATAGGTTCTTTCTTGGCTCAAAGTTTCTTGGATAATCTGTTCAGTGATGATTACGTAACCCTGCTGAGTGACTAACCAACAATTACACCAACAATTAAACCACCACAGGGGCAGTAACACTGAGTTTAACAGAATCGAACACATCCTAAAAGACAGGAACTAACACAAAATCCACATTTCATGTTTGTGTCAATAAAACACTTAATATCACATTTTGTGTTTATCGATAGATTTTGCTGCGTAAATGAATCAGTGTGATCCTTCAACAGAAACAATCCATCTTCCATCTGATTTGTCTGCAAAGGCTCAGACTCTCAGTGTCAACATTTCAAAAAGCAAACAGATTTATCAGACAGTCAACACAAGAGGCTGTAATATAGTCACATATTCAGCTCTTTCATAACTGCTCTCCGCTTTTACGGCTTCTATTTTAGGAACGCGGTGTAAAGAGCATGGAGCGAGTGCTTTTTACGGGCGTGTCCAAATATACTTTTGTTTAACCTGAGAAGCAAAAGGTGGCTGCGTCAGGTTAATAAGGGTTGTACATACTCTGCTCACTAATCATAAGCGTGTTTTTAGGTGTGACAATAATTCCCCATAAATGAATCAGCGCACCTCCTCCCATTTCCTTATAGCCTGGTGTGATTAGTTAGTAAGAGCAGACAAGTAATGAGACAGAATGTGCAGAGGAAACATGTCCGTTTAAATACAGACAATTTAATTTGTCACTACTCACGTCATAATAATGTGTACAGTGTTTGTTCATTACTCTGCAGTGTAAAGCAGTAAAAAGTTAGATTTTGCAGCGATCTTCAGACATAATCTCCAGACAATCTCCAGAAAATTTAGGTGGAGAGGTGGAAAATAATGCAGGAAACAGGATGTGAATTCCACTGCAAATATCACGTCTTGTTTGTAGCACATCAACACTGACGTCAGCTCTTATCGCCAAAAGCTGGCGAATCTTGTTGTCATCTTCTGTGGCCTCCTCGACGTGTATGGCACCTCTCACTCATCCTGAGGTATTTGTATTATTTTTCAGTTTTGTGTCAGTCGGGTGATAGAAACATCAGGACATTTTAAATCTTTACTTCCAAAATCCATTTTTCTTCATTGTCTGTACTATTGTTTTTTGAATCAGTGAATTGAACATTTCATAGATTTTGATCCCTAACCCTTGGTAGACTATATCCAGCACAGTCTCATTAAGTTTAGGTCCAGGTGATGGGACAGTTGCTTGAACTGGACATTTTATGTGAAATATCTTGATTTGATGTGAAAAGTGGATAAAAATGTAAAATCATACTCTTCTGTTTTCTACCAGAGAGAAATCCAACCTCATTCTTCCTCAGTGTAATGAGAAGACTGAACGTACAGACCTTTGGCCGTGTGAGGTGACTATTTGCAGCGGAGGCCCCGTCCTGCTCTGTGTGGCACAGCTGCCTTACAGGATTTATTTCAAACATTGTCAAGATGCCTTTGACACAATGTCATTACTCACATTGGCCAACAGTGTCTGCTCTGTTCCTCAGTCATTCACCTCATTATTCCTGCTCCTTCTGCCATGTGACAATTTCAAAGAAAGAAAAAAGAAAGTTTACCCCCCCCCCCCCCCTCCTCTGAACTTTTGACCCAGCGTTACATAAGAGGGTTCTGGGTTTCTGACGTGTGAGAGATCAGGGTTAATGTGGCTCAAAGACACAAGATCCAGAGAAGTTACATTTCCCCAAAGCAAAGAGTGGCAGAACAAACAGGACCGAGCAGCTTCTCGTTTCAGCAGCATCTTCACCGGGACGTCCTGAGGTAAACAATAGTGCAGTGTTTCCTTGAGGTACAGAGAGGGATTTTTTTATTTTTTTTTACGAGGAGACAAAAAGAGTTGGACAGAGAGAGAGAGGAAAAAGAGAGAAAGGTGTGTGAAGGAATGTCAAAGAAACGTAGATCAAAATCTCGTTTCACTCGTGCCAACTCTTCAGGGCATTTCCCACTGCAGGGAATCTTGTGTTGAACACAGATTAAATATATGGTGCGACTCAAGATGCTTCAGAGGGCAAAATATTTATTTATGTCATGTGCTGACTTAAAGAGGAAGTCAGACATGTTTACAATGCGTTCAGATCATGTAATTTTAGAGTCAGAAATCCCCAGTGTTTATTTGTATCTTAGGAAATAAAGTAAAATATGAACACAATATACACAAACCACTCCCTGAGGCTTTGTAAATATGAACTTCATGTAAATACACAAAGCTTGTATTTGTGCCCTTTGACACCACAAGTCACATGTGCTGCCGACACAAACAAATGTCTGTGCGTATTTTTAATTTTGAACTTCCATCCATCAGATCACCAGTGCATCAAATCCACACACACGTTCCCATTGTCATCATTTAAAAAAAGTGTATTTAATTGCCTAAACTGACAAACATATGGAAAAAGAACTTATTTTTCATCACAAATAGAACGGCAGTCAATAGAGCTCATCCCTCAACCAAGGTGGAAACAGTTTTAACTCTTAGTTCCAGTCAAACGTATGTGATGAAGGACAAGTCTTTAAATAATAAACTACCACCATCTGCAGACTGTTGACAGATAAAGTCAGTTTAAATTCACCTGACACTGAAAGAGATGGTGACGTTTATAGAATTATTAGTTGTGAATTGAAAAAAACAGTTCCTGTGAGAGACTTAATTTCTCCTGTGCTACCACCGGGATTATAAGAGTTATCAAGATGCAGACTGATCCAAAAATGTCTTCTAAGTTTTACAGAAAAGGAGAGGAGCTGATGTCTGACGGTCATGAACCGCTGTCATTCCTTCCACTCAGCCCACAGGCCCCGCTGACAGCTGTGAGTCACTCAACCGACATCGAGAGGAACAAGACCCGATTGTTGGGTCAAACATCCGACTGACCACTGCACCCACTACAATGAGCTGGAAAAACGAGATGAGATGAGAGCAAAGACAACACACTCAAAAATCGCGGCTAGAAATGGATATTTAATTCAACAATCAGCAAATAATTGTCAAAAATGTTGATAATCCATAAAGTAAATAGGCAAATATACCAAAATTTTATTTAATCTTTTAATAAGTATTTTCACTAAAATTCTTGGTGCATGATATAACAAGAAAACACACCAGCAGCTGCCCCCTTGTTCAGAAATATACATGCATTTAATGTATAAACATTAAATTAGACATATTCTGTGTAGCTGGAGTCACAGATCTTCTCCGGCTGCGTCGACTAAACCCAAACAAACTGTGAGGCAGAAATTAACCTTGGCTGGCAAACAGTGAGTGGCTATAGACCAACTCGGCCAGCAGGCACTCACTCGTATCGATCCACAGCATCACACACACACACACACACACACACACACACACACACACACACACAGTTGCACACACTCAACCAGAGTCCGAGCCCACAGCTTGAATCTCTGCCAGCCCAATGCAGCACTGCAGATATGGGTGTGGCCTCAACAAAAGGCTTTTCTTTTTTTTTTTTAAATCAATACTTAAATACATAAAACAATGCATTTACTTTTAGTTAATTGATGCATTAAATCTAATTTCAAACAAATTAAAGAAATTGAGTCATTTCATCACCTAATATTTCCCACTCTCCACACCAACAGAAAAAAGAATAAAAAAAAGAAAGTCTAGTAAAGATATACGGTAAGAGCAGAGGGAGGAGGACAACAGATTTGTCTTGTCAGTTTGGAACAACACCGTGACTGTCTGGTATTAACGAGGCTTTACCGGCCAGCAACAACATTTACAAGCTCTCACAGTCTGATGATGTAATCGCTTTCACAGCAAAATCCCTCTCTGTGCCGTGCTTCCACATCCATGTCCTCTTCACTCCCAATGTTCGCTCTAATGGCTGGGTGGGGATAATGCCAGGTTCAAGTGCGGCTGCGGACTTCAGAAGCTGAGTGAGCGAGTCCGTCACACACTAGTGATTTTTACTGGTCACCATGTTTGAGTTCTAAATGAAAAGCAAACATATAAGGAGATAGGATCTGGATCCTAATGTACACGGTGGTACAGTGGACTCTCTATAAGAGGAGTGTGTCGTGTACAGTCCAAACCCACTTTGGGCAGTGGCTGATTTTTCGTGCTACCACACATTAAACCTAAACTGCTGCGGCAACTTGAAAACATGGGTTCGTGTTTTAAGTCTGTAAACATAGCTACAATATACCTCACTCATTAACACCACCTACTACTTTACCAACTTACCCTGCATGGTTTTAGGCCTTCGAGGGTTATGGGGGGAGCTGGAGCCAATCCCAGCTGATCGCAGGGCCACACATGGACAAACAACAATTCATGCTTACATTCACAAATAAAGGCAATTTAGAGTCTGAGGAAGAACTTGTAAAGAGCCACGGAGATCGTCCGTACTGAGATTGGACAGAGCTAACCATCACCTAAAACCATGATGGAGGCATCTGATTGGCCCCATATTCGTTGTGCGGCATGACAGTGACCCCAAACATGCGACCACGATCATAAAGAGGTTCCTTCAGAGACAACAGGAACAAGGAGACCTGCAACAGGAGCTCCACAGAGCCTTGATCTCAAAATCATGGAGTCAGTGGCATCACATACAGAGACACAGTCAATCCACAGAAGAATTGTAGCTATAGCTTTTTTTAGACACTTACAACCAACAGATAATGGATCAAGTACCTTGAATTTAAGAGCCACTGTTTTAAATGAGCTATTCGTAGGTTTTCGACATCGCTACCTCAATGTCAGAGTCAAACTTCATTACTTTATTGAGTTTTATGTTTACTGCACTTCAATGGCGTCCTCACTTTATTCAGTGGCTAAAAATACCCACATACAAACTACTGACACTTGAAAACGTTCACAGTTTGACATTCTTGTGTCCAAGAAAAACACTTATAAATTTAAACTTACACTGCAGTTCACCTATGCACCTTTCTGAAAACCACAGGAAAATAACAGTGCCAGTATTGGAGCAGATTTGGTGGCATTACACTCAGCGCTCCACTCAGATAATGACAGAGGGTTGACTGACCTGAGTCAATTTGCCTCTGTGTATAGGATGTGTTTGACAAGCGCTAAGTAAATGTACTCAGCCATTAGGAAAACAGGCCTATCTTTGAGAGCAAACACTAATCCCACTCACTCCAGAAGCCTGAGTCAATACCCAATTTCTCAGCGCCAGCACGTTGCTTGGATAACCTGCTGCAGCTACAAATGTATTATCTCCCCTCTGGTACTTCGACAGAGGAGGAAGTTTTATATTAGATGCAGTAGTGGAGGAATTACTCGGACAGTTTAGTTTAGTGAACGTAAAGATACAACAATGAGAAAATAATCGAGTAAAATCTTTGTTGAGTAAGTTAATGTCTCCAAAGTATGAAAAGTAAAAGTAGTGGTTGTGCTGGAAAATGTCCAATGAGATGGATGTTTTATCATATTCGATGCTGTTAGACTGTTAATATTGTTTCATTGGTGTGTGCAAAACTCTTTACCCTCTACAGGGCACAATACAGTTAACATGAGGGGATATCAGATAATTAATCAGGTAAAGTTTGTGTTAATTTATTCAACTTTATTCCGACTTTTTAACAGTTACGGACACGAAGCATTTGAGAATTTTATTGGCAAATGTGTCTTTGGTGACATTTTCAAACAACTCAGACGTCAGAAAGACAAAAAGGAACCACAACAAAATGTTTGGAAATTAGCAATTAAGCGTTAATTGCTGCATTGCAATTAATAGGAATCTGGAAAGTAAATGCAGGTGTCAAAATAAATACTCTGTACAGTACAAGCACATTTAAATTGTACTTCAGTAAATTACTTGAGTAAATGCACTTTGTGATTTTGCATCAGCGGTTAGTTGCAGCCAAACGTAAAATAAAAAAATATGATTCTTACTTTAACAAACATGCAAGTTTCGAAACTTTATTGCGTCTGTTTCCAATACACAGCTCCATGTTTCAACCAAGTGACCAATCATAAAGAAGTTTATTATCCACCGCTGAGCCCATCTCACATTAAGATGTGAGTGCAGGAGCGGCCGGGCTGATCGAGATAACTCGTGATGGTTGTATGTAACAGAGCAGTAGCAGGCAGCTTCAGATAAAACCCCTGACACGTTCCACTGTGCACACACATAGCTCAGTGTTTTGTTTGTGGCGTTGACTCTTGGCGAGTGTGGAGGTGTTCCATGAGGGTTCACAGGCTGGGTTTATGAAGTGGTGACAGATTTTTGGGATAGTAGAGAAACCCCTCCACTGCTTCTCTGCACCCTGACTGTGTACACGTGAAGATCTGTGTATCAAGTATTTTCATTCTCTGAGCGTCAGTGTCTGTGTGTGGAGAGACTAAGAAAACCATGCACAAAAACACTCAGCATAATGACATACTTCATCATTTCCTATGTGCAAGATAGCTGTCCGAGCTGTAATTCCATACAGCCACAGAGAAAATGAGTAACAGCTCCTCTCAACGCTCGGCTCAGAAAACCCAGAGACACTCACTGTAAAGTGAGAGGAGGCAAAACACAGACCAGACATCAGCAGAAACAGGGGAAATGCAGGAGGCGCAGGAAGAAACTTCCTAAATCTGGCTGCCATACATTAACAAGGAATGTAAGAGTGAGGGGGAGTGAGGGGGAGTGAGTGAGGGGTGGTGGTACGGCGCTCCTGGAAAACATGGAGTCCAAGTTGACGGTGTTCAGACGCAGGGAGAGCAAAGTAGAAAAACTAGAAAAGAGTTCAGACTGAATTGTAACTGACACATCTGCAGTGTTGTTTTAAATCCTCACATAGTCAATGAATGAGATAGTTGTTTGTGTACGAGACAATGAGTCCAACACAGAACTGAAACCATGAGTCCAAACCAGAAGATCACTTAGTCGAGCCAGGGGCTGACAGTCTCCTCCACTTCAATCACGCTGCACCA
This sequence comes from Paralichthys olivaceus, assembly GCF_024713975.1. NCBI lineage: Eukaryota > Metazoa > Chordata > Actinopteri > Pleuronectiformes > Paralichthyidae > Paralichthys > Paralichthys olivaceus. The sequence goes on from NC_091093.1 coordinate 26,360,361, forward strand.
AACTGCACACACTCAGGTATCAGTCCTGATTGTTTTCATCGAGATCCATGAATTATTCTCTGGTGAAATGGAAAAAAAGAAAGAGTCTGATCTCACAATGTTCTCATGCTCATCCTTCCACCAAGTTTTGTGTGGGAATCCATTCAGTGGTTTTTGTGTAATCTTGGAAATCTTAGAAAAGGTAAATACTCCCTGTAGAATCAGCTTGTTACCTGTTTTCCTCATATTTAGATACATTTGAATTTTTAATCTTGTTTTTTAGGTTTAGAAAAGTTAGTTGATGGACATAAGCAAAACTAATCTCTTTGGGCTAATCTCTTTTCATTCAGCAGTCATGGGTTTTAATCGTACGATGAAGAAACTCAATATCAAACCATGAAAACAGAGACAAACTGCAGAAATCAACACAGTAAAAGTGAAGTGTGGAAGCTAAAGTAAAGACGGACGCCACAGTTCCTCACATGAACTCATGAGAAACAGCTTCAAACGTTACGCTGCAGAACAGAGAGGTTCACTCAGCCAAAGGAATATAAACCTCAGCCTCTTCAAATATTTATAAGCTCAGCTTTGCACCGTCCTCACAGTGACGGTGCAAAGCTGCAGCTAATTGTTACTACACATCAGTCAGAGCTTCGGCTTTCCCAAGTTTCTCAGGTTTAAACAGCGAAACGACTGCACGCGGGGCGAGAGCGGATAATTACGGCCTGAGTGAAAACAAGCAGGATCTATTACATGTTAGGATAGTGGAACGCATTCTGCTGAAGGTTTGTGGGAAATTAAAAAGAAAACCGACACCTAAATCAGTTGAAGGCATTTAAATGCATATTTACGATCCTGGTGCTCATGTTAAAAGTTACCTGGATTACATTCAAACTCAAAAGACGCAAGATCTTACTGCAAATACTCGTTCTTTTAATTTAAAGTTGGAGACTTTCCACTTTTTAATTAAATCCCTGCACTCTTTTATTTCTTATTTTATTAATTTATTTCAGTGGTTAACTCTTGATTTCTTTTTAAAGGCTTTTTTTGTATTGTCTTATGTTGCTTTTACGATTTGCACGATGCCTTTTGTTTTTTTATGTGAAGCACTTTGAATTGCCTTGTTGAAATGTGCTACACAAATAAACTGGCCTGGCTGCATATTTTGGAAAAAATGAACTATAGTTCTAAAATGAATTTCTGTGAGGGTGACAGCCCTCCATTTAACTTCTTTGGTTCAGTTTGTAAATATGTGCCTGGACTTGGAGAGCTTGTCTGTTAACAAATGTTAAATATCACTCCATCTACACATTTTCTATCAACAAATCCTGCTTGTGTACCCGACACTGTCAGGACTGTTTGAGTTTCAGCTGCTTGGTAATGGAGATCATCGATTTATTTATCTGTTCATCTGGGAAAACCAGAGAGGAAAAAAATAAGACCGTGAGGCCAAAGAGTCCATTGTCTTCCACTTATCAGAGATCGGGTTGCAGAGGCAACAGGCCAAGTAGGGTAGAGCCCTGCACCGAGTCGACGGTTCTACTTCGAGCTCCCGATGGATGTGGGAACTCTTTACCCTATCTCTGCCACCTGAGGAAGAAACTCATTTCAGCAGCTTGTGTTCATCATCTTGCTCTTTTGGCTCTAAAAACTTAAAATTCCTTGATTCCAGGTGCGTTTGCCTCGTTGGGGATGTGATTTGTCGAATGAATTGGACGAATGAAGAATTCTTTCAGTTGGGGTTGTGTTTCTGTCTACGACTGTTTTTGTTTCCATCTCCTGAGAGAAATATATAATATGCTGAGCTCAGTTGAATCATGAATATAACCATACGAGTCACATTGTTTTCACATTTGATTCATTACCATTGCAAAATACTAATTAGACCCACGAAACGCTGCCTTGTTTGAAACCTGATGATTTCACAAAACCATAAAGGTTTTTTTTTTTTTCTTTCCCATGTAATTTTCATTTTTGACCCCATTGTGAATAATTATATCCTTTTGTCCTTAACAGACTTAGACACACACACTTCTCCTCTTGCAACACGTAAGTATTGACACTTGCCACAAATCAAATTGACTGAACTGTGTAATAGCTGTTAGCTCTGACAGCAACAGTGTAGAAGACAATGTACAAAGCTCTCTCTTGCTATGGCAAATACTGACACATGGACCCAGTGCCAAATATAAACTCCTGTTAACCTCTAACTTCAGCTGACAGATGAATATCTCTGTGTGTGTGTGTGTGTGTGTGTGTGTGTGTGTGTGTGTGTGTGTGTGTGTTATACACTACGGCATGTGTATTGTGACCTCTCATGTCATTAGCCACCACCCAGGTCATGTTAGCAAAGCTTCGTCCAGCCGTGTTGGAGCAAAGTCGGAACAGGTGGTCTTATCAGCAACACGCCCATATGTAGGCCACATGTCAGGCATTAGCAGGCCGCCGCTAGGCTAACGCCGAGCTATATGCAGAGCAGAGGTGAGACAATGCGCCGAGGTGAGGGGAGTGACTTAGCCCCGTCACTACTCTGGAGCTCGGTCATGTGGTCAGGCCAGAAAGGAGGTCAATCCAATTAGTTAGATCTGAGAGACACAAACATCAGGACTCGGTCCAATCCCGTGACAATCCCATAGTATCCCGACCCCGCAGGTCCCCCTGTCTGACCGTACACACAGATGTGTCAATACATCGATGTTCTTCTCTTAAGGCTTAAAAAATGTGATCAATAGGCAAATACTATGGTTTACATTGGGTGGAATTAAGTGGTTAATTATTTAATCCAGAGCGCTGGGCTGCTCCATTGTGTGACCTCACTTAGTAAGCTATTAGTAAATGATTTGACCTCACTGCACTCAGCACAGTCTTATTCATGGAGGAGCCATAGAGTGTTGAGCAGTCTTATTTATATATATATATATTATTATTATATATTTTATATTAAACCTTAACCTTATGACCTGTACTGTAGCCAGCCACCAGGTGGCCATCAACATTATTTGGCTTCACTTTTGGGGAGCTGTCATGTCGTCCATCTTTATTTACGGTCTTTGTTCACAGTCCACTACAGCGCAGCTCGGGCCGCTACTTTCTCTCCGAACCCATCAGAGCCAGAGAGAAAATTTGCCAAACAGGATGTTTTTCTCGATTACCAGCACAGGCAGTGTAAAAATCCCAGGCAATGTAAGTTAACCTGACCTGAACCCAAATATACTTTCAAAATTTTGGTCCAATCCCACCCAAGCTCGTTGGACCAGGCTCAGTTCGGGTATCCTCACTCCGGTGTCCTCCAGCAACTTGTAACGAGTTGTAAAGCAGAGTTAATGTCCCCAAAGAACTCGGGAAAAGGTATAAAGATATACTGCAAACAAGGGGAAAACAAACAGTGTACAACATTAAGAAGGATTTCTCTGAACATGATCCTTCGTAACGCAGTGGTCTTTCGGTTATGCTTCTTCTTCAATGATTTAAGCCTGAGGTCGGCGTTTACTGAGCAGAACAAGTGATGGCTGTTTAAAGCTTTATGATAGAAGGGAAATATATGTCCACACTCACTAAACGAACCACAACTCCTCCTCAGAGCCATTGTTCTGGACAGTTAATGACTCATTCATATTACCACAGGCAACTTTCCCAGAGCACAGCCATGTACTCTTAGAGCGGCAGCAGCACTTATCTTCTTACTCAGAAGGGGCCGCAGCAGATAGACGCACTGTGACTGTAGTTATGGGCAAACAGAGGAAGAGAGAGAGAGAGAGGAAGATGATAATGGCACCTGATAGCGCTTCACATTTCCTGAAGTGATATGATATCAGATGAACAAAAGTCTTATCTTGGGTTCAGCTAGCACGAGCCAGAAGAGATGACCGACATTAAATCCAACTTTCCTCAACTTGGCACCAAACAGATCCGAAGACAAACTACTGGAAAATGTAAACTGCGTCGCTTGTGTCCGGCCCAGGGACGATCTTTCCCCCTCGTGTTTCCTGCTCCCTTCCAGATGTGTGCACTTCTCTCACTCTGTTTTATTACACCACATCTGGACGAATAGGGAACTCACAAGATGACCACAAACCCCACACACACGCCACATGAGAGCCTTTCAGCAGAGAGGTCATCTGCAAGGATTTAAGTCAAGTAAGGAGGAGGGTGTGTTCTCAGCATTTATGTAACAGACTTTATTGATGCTCAAAATTATGAGGACGGAAAATCAGCAGGAGGAATGAACTGTGCGTTCTGTAGGAGGGGAAGAGGGAGTTCACATTTTTACTGTTGTCTTTGTTATCACCTTCAGTTTTTAGGAGAAATGTCACAAACTTAACCTTTTTCTGCAGATTACTGATAGAAATTGAGAACGTAGAGTGAAAAAGATTTTTAAAGTGTCGGATAAAGACTTTCTGGGCTGTTTTCAATCCTCTCTTTTGGGTTGTTTCCATTCCTGCAGGGGGAGAGCGGAGGGGAGGAAGGTGGACATGACTGAGCTTCCACCCAATGCTTTTAAAACAAGTCTGGAACATCCGCTCCTCCGCACAATCAGATGAGGTTTTCTAACGAGGGATGAGACAGCTGCAGACGGAACTGAGACATGTGGGTTGTCATTCAACAGAGAACACACTTTATTTTGCCACTTCCAGGAATTTCTTACAAGGGAACTAATATGTTTTTCCTCATTTTCTGTTATATATCTATATATAATAATGTTATCATGTCAAAAGACATTTCAGATGATGAGGAAAACATATGTAAAATGAATCCTTGTGATATAAAACTTCAGGCGTCTGCCTTGAATACTTGAAGTATTGTTTTTGTATCTCTGTACCGAGCTGGCACCTGTTTTATTCAGAGTCAATTTTCCAAAAACAACTTGTTCTCCCAAAACTATGTTAATTTGAGTACAACTAAAGGCATTTAAAGGTACTCCAGCACACAAAAAGCCAGTGGTGCAGGTTTATTATACATTTGAAAACAGCAGAATAACATTTCATCTGTTAACTTTTGTGTTTCCTCACACCAGAAATGTTCCACTTTTTACATTTGACATTTTAAGCCCAAAACATCCTCCTGTAATCTTTGTTGCTGCAGGTGTTTGTCTACAGAACAACGTGTCGACACAAGCAACGTACACGAACGGATTTGACAAGTTATCAATTAACCAACTATAAAATCTATTCACTGTTAATAAATAGTTATTTTTCAAATCATTTGATTAAATACGTCTAAATAGCAGAACCACATATCCATCATCACAATTTTCCAAAGCCAAAATGGACGTAGCCTATTTTAATGTAAAGAAAAACACCAGCATATATTTCACATTTAATAAACCAGAATGATCTAGTTCTCTCAGCTCTACTTGAGAACTACACACATTAGAAAGAAGGCATTAATAACACAGACGTGTGTGTTATTTCTAAGAGTTGGCTTCAGCACACGTCAGACAGAATAAAGCTTCTTCTGTCCATCGCACGTCTTAAAGAGACACTGGTGCAGGTGTTATCAGGGCAGTAGGGCAGCTGGTCAAGTCTGACACAGTGTGTGGGTCTGTGTGAGCGTGCATGAGCGAGTGCGATGCCGACGAGGCACCTGCAAACTTCAGCAGATCCAGGCACAAGTGAAGAGCCTGTGAGGAGACATCTGCGGCTGACGACTGAATATTTGAAAGTGAAACGAGACAAGACAGAGCTACAGATCCGGTCATCAAAACAGCTGCTGATTAATGGTTTCAGCTTTAGAACAGATGTTGTTGTGTGGCCGTGAAGAGTGACACATTTAGTTTCCCTTTATAATGTCAGCTATTGCTTATTATTTTTGTATTTATTAATTAAAGCAGTAGATAAAATACTGTAAATTAGATATTTTAGTTTTGCCTGATACACAACACAAACTGAATAAAAAACACTGTCCCTGTTGCGACTGACCACCAAATCTGTCCGTGACCTCTGACCTCAAGCTGTTGCAGCCGGAGTAACAAGCGACACTTTATCAACAGAATTCTCCGCTTGATAGTTTTTTTATTTTGCACAGATGGGTGGACAGAGCAGGAACAGAATGTACTCCTGTTTCCCAGCCAGTGGTACCAGGCCTCGTGTATACAGTTTCAGAGGAAAATAGGAGCTTGGCACCAGGGTGGCCAGATAAACAAACAGTGAAAAGTAGCAGCTGGAGCCGTTGAGATTCCTCATTTTTCAGCTGCGGCGAAATGCCATTAGTTAAAACACTGAGGTTATATTTTATATCAGATGAAATTAAACTAACTCATTCTAAACCTGCTTTAAAGAATATAAATACTGCTATTTTACTTTGGCAAAAACTCACTAGAGTTGTGGAGAATTTATATGAATCCTAGAAGAAAACGTCATTTATCAAGATTCCATTTCAATTTTGTGAACCAAACATTAAACAAACATCAGTTTGTATTAGCCTGGATTAAACGCCTTCTTGTTAAAGGAAGTTCCGACATGTTCTGCTGGGACAACAGCAGGACAGAGTGACAGGAACTGATGAAATGGAGGCTGTGCTTGGATGTGAGGTCAGGACTTTACTCTCTAATGGTGGAGTTAACTACCAGTCTAGAGATTACAGACGTACAATCGATAAAACAAATTACGGCTCAATTTAAGAGTTCTCGTATTTAAAACAAACTTGCCTTTGCTCGATCATCTGACACTATCCTATAAAACTGGGCAAACAGTTTTGAGCCCGTTTTCCACCTGATTTCAGACCGAATTTCTGTTTTCGTACAGTCATATGTCATCAGACTCCAAATTCTGCAACTATTTCTCCAGTTGTGCCTTGGGTACTGGCAAAAATGCAAAAAAAGTGAAACCAGGATCTGGCGACGCAACACAAGAATGGATGCCAGGCAGGTTGAGATGTTTGATGTTTCCTCCTCCTCCAATCCAGGCCAGAGAAAAATACATTTTATTTTTCAGGTTTCAATGCCGGGAGTGACAAATATGTTCAAGTCAACACAATTCTCCCGTGTAAGAACTGCAAAAGCAAACAAACTGACTTCTTTTCTTTGAAAACAGCCAGACTGGTCTGACAGGTACGTATAGGGAGAGCATTCGGGTCGTGGCTTGACGTACGGTGCGGGCACAGAATCGTGACCTTTCCAGTGCAGATGATTAAATCGCACAGTGTGGGTTGGAATTTAACAGCATTTTTATAATCGCAGACTATGCCCATCTTAAGCAAACAACTCTAAACATATGGCATAACATTACATAATCCTCATACCAGGGATGCTCCAACGCCAACGTATCTATTCTTCCACTACACTGCCAACCACAAGATTATGCACAAACAATTCTGTAGAACAGGAAGTTGAAGTTCCATGTCTTCACTTCAACATGTTACTAAACCAGGGAATGCAGCCTATAGGCCGAGCCCACTGTGTAAGCATTCGCACTGGTCCGCATCACACTCTTTACCCGAGTTTCACCTCAATAAAACAAACACCCCTGTAACTATATACTCAACCAAGGGGGCCGCAGCTCATGAATGGCGCTCAATCATTCCCTCTCCCTCTCATCTCGTCCTTTTTTTCACTGCCCCAGCCTGAGGAAAACAACACTTTCAGGGCACAGTAAATCTCGCTTGACCCCGCCCAGTCGGGGGAGATCACGTAATACACACTAATCCTACTCAGAATTAGTGGGGGCTCTAGGGAGATGGTATTAAATGCGCAAGTGTGTGTGCATTTCTGTGCGTGAGTGAGCGAGTGTATCGAGGTAGAGGGGAAGGAGAAGCCGAGGGGTTGAAACTGCTGACCTGGGTTGACTCACGCTGGGAGTGTTTCTGTTGGCCGGGAACACGAAGGAGCACAACAGGAGCTCTGGAGCTCACCGGGCCAAACAGACCTGCAGGTCACTTACATGCACATATGATGGATATTTGCAGGGAAGTCATCCAACTAGTGGGCGAGACAGATACACTACACTTTAAAAAAACGAATAAATGGCACAACCACAACTGTTTTAGCAAACATGTGTAAAAAGGTTTGTTGAAATCGTTGTTTATTTTGATGGGCGGTGTGGTTAGCAGCGGTTAGCTGTCGCAAGAAGCCTGGAAAAGGGTTCTGGATTAGAACCGTGACTGTCGAGGACTTTTCTCTGAGTTTTAGACTTCCTCCCAGTCTGAAGACATAAAGCTTGGGTTATAGAGACGATAAATATCGTAAGTGTGAATGTGTCTATGTGTTGGTCCACTGATGCGCTGGTGACCTCTCCAGGGTGTATCCCACCTCTCGCTCATTGTCAGCAGGGATTGGCTTGTTTTCAACTGTCACAAATCACAAATACTGATTAAAGCAGTTTTTTTAGTGTCACAATGACAATGGATGTTGTTAACCTTTCTAAACACCAATGTAAAGGCTGTGTTTATCATAAATCACTGGTTAAGTGCAACGATTGTGAGCATCCATGTCTTTGTCCTTACACGTTCCTGTGTCAATAAAAAGTATATTAATGTGTGTGTGCACATTAAAGTGGTTGCAGCAGCACCTTTAGCTCAGGGGCCTTGAAGTGCTCCTGAAACATCACACACACACACTCACACTCTCACACTCACCATTAGCTCTGGCCCTGCACTAATGCCCTGTGACACCTCCCTGGTCACTGAAAGCAGATCCTGATGATGCGCTGTCAGAGTGAGCAGCGTGAGGTAACCTCATACTCTTGACCCAGGGGAGAGCAGAGGACAGCTGAGCTCATATTAAGCTGTCACTTCGCTCACATGTAAAAACAAATGGCCGTGCTTCCTGTGAGAAGTCTTTGTTTTCATCAGCGTCCACAGTAACGTTGAACCAAGACCGTTCCATCTACCCATTCTTTTTCTGACGCTTATCCAGGGTCGGGTCGCCGTGGCAGCGGGTCAAGCAAAGTAGCCCAGATTCTCTCTCACCGGCAACATTTTCCAGCTCCTCCTGGGGATCGCAGGGCGTTCCCAGGCCAGATGAGACATAATCTCTTCAGTGTGTTCTGGGTCTACCTCAGGGCGTCCTACCAGCAGGAAGACCAATACTGGTTCCTTTCTAAAACACATTGCCTTGTATTGGTTTCATAAAAATCACCTGACCGTTATTGAAAGTATTTATATTAAAGTGTATGGGTAAAATTAAGGGTTAAGGGTTTGATAACAAATTTTTTTAGCAATCATTGCTGCGTTTTCTTTCAGGATTTGAAAGTTGAATCCCTAATATCAGTAGCAGAAGGCAAAAATCCTCAGTGTCGGGCTGTAATCTATAATTGTAGAAGAACCAAAAAAAACAGGAAATGTGTTATGTGGTACATGGTGACCTCAGCAGTCACAAAAACAAGAGACATTGATTTTTGCACTAACCTATCATTACTGATGAGCACTGTGGGACAAACACACAGCTTTAACTGTAATGCTGCTTTCCGTCATTGCTGCCTGTCATCCATTGCTATGCAGCCAATGTCAGTGTTCCTCATCTGTATGCAGGTTCAGGCTGCAGGCTGAAAATATGGATGTAACTTTGTATTTAGAGCGAAGTACAGGCTCTAAATCTCTCTGTCATATATTGCTCCAACAATAGAAGCATTTTTAGTATTTCACGTATGTTTGTATTATTCATCTTCACTCTGCAGGGTCAATTCAAGTCCAGAGGTGTTGATGGTTAAGCAAATAAAATCCTTTCATTCCCCTTCAAACTCTTTAAAGGCAAATGAACAGCATTTATAAAGCGGGGTAATAACAGCACTGTGACATGTCCTCGAGGTTTATGTTTCCATCTCCTTCAAGGGTAGTTTTATTAATTAAAGTACTTTAGTGACGGAGCTTGTCAGGAACTTAACACCAGCTGATGGCTGGTTTCCAAAAACCAAAACCTCTTGTAAGTGATATCCTCTATCAAGATTTTTTTTTAAACTGCCTTTCTATATGTTGAGGCCTCCGACTGAGTTCACCTCTCGACTGACAGTCAGTCTGTCTGCGATGAGCTTGTTGACTTGAGGGCGATGGTTCAGTGCCATCCTGGCAAGAAATGTACTAATGCAAGTTACTGCCATTAAGCAAGGCACTAAACCCTAAGTTGCTTTTTGCAGACATGAACTCCGCACCTTGTTTTTTTTGCATAAGAAAAACGCAGTGGGAGATTGTCAGACACGTTCACAACAACAGATGTGTGGGGCATTCAGCGAAGAGGTGGCACATCATGCACGAGGCATGACATAACGAATCAATGCCACCTTGGAAGTCACATGTTCTTGTTTACAGCACACCTACGTCAGCATCACCCAAATCTCTCACATCTTGTTTTTCCAAGGTAACAATCTTCCATTGCTTCGACTTCTTTTTCATCCTGAGATATTTGTATTCTCCTAGTATCGAGTCTGTCAAGGAACCGAATGCTTATTCTTGCAATCACGACTTCCAAGGTCAGGTATGCTTACCACCATTGGGGCGCAAATTTAGGAAATCCTCCAATGAGTTGTATCAGAGAAGGTACAATCAAACTATGTGTCCATTCAGGTTGGAGGACTTTTGTGCAGGAATCCTCAAGGAAAAAGGCCGGTGTGTAAAATCAGTGAAGCTCCCCTTTAAGTCTACTGAGGCACAGCTCTTAAAATCAATGGCTCATGTCAGAGGTCAAGTTTAAACTCAAAGCTTTAACATGAAGTTGGAGGAACATTAATTCCAGTAGAGGTCAACACTTCAACTTCTTTTGAAAGCTAAAATCAGCTACACATGTCAAACATCTTTCTCCCTTTCCTGCTTGTCTACTTTCGTGAATGAAGAAATGCAAGTGTTGTATGAGGTCATGTTGGCTGCTGTTCATTCCCCCCTCTCCTCTACTGTGCAGTAGCACTGCAGCTTTAGTCTTGGCATCAATCACCGGCAGGCAGATACGCAATCTCACTATGCAAACAATTAAAGGCTGCTCCTCTGCACTCAGAACTACTCACTCGTGTTGCTGTGTAGCGGATTAACCCAATATGCTTACACATTAACCCTGGAGACACATCGATGAATGGCATTCCTGAGTTCTGTGTTTGCTAAACCGAGGGCAATAAAACCCAGTGTAAAGCTACTCGCTGCAGAGATTGTTGTCGTGCTGGTTACCTTTGAACTTGGCTTCTCAGAGGAGGCTTTCAACTTGACACTGATTCTAAGAACCCAGAAAGAATTCGATTTTGGGCAATTAATGGCATTGGTCTGTAATTTAATTTGTTACCAGCCATCCCACAATATCAACACTGACCCCCACATAATGATTTGGGTCAAATCTGAATCCATAGAAGATCTTTGTGCGGCTCATTGATTCAATCGGCCCCTCTTGACTCTGCTCTCTCTTACACCGACACACACTGTATTCTCAGACAATATCATTTGGTCTTTTTGAACAGAAAGAAGAAAAACATTCGGGACGCATTCTAACAAACACACTTAATACCAGGTCTGAGCACGACCTGTGCAGATGAAGAAATGCCACAAAGGCATGCATGCATTTCAGCGAGCATTGCCCAATTCTTTGTAAGTGACTCGAGTGTAAACATCTGTCAGGTGACGTGACAGTTAGCGATACACCCCCTTCTATAACACTCTTGACAATTTGTAACCTGTATCTGCCTTCCGGACTTGCAGCATTATCCACACAATTGAGCTGATATTGAAGAAAAACAATGTGTGGTTGTAAACTTGTCAAAGACTCTTGACTGGCCTGCGTTTACGTGACAGGTCCCTGAAGAAGAAAAGAATATGAGTGGAATGTCTTGAGTGATATGAAAACAACCAGTTTCCGTCACAACCTTCAGCTGGGCCTCCACAATGTCTGCCTTCAGACAATCTTTCCACTGTGCAGGAACAAAATGGTCACAATCACAAAAAACAAGAATCTGCAACTGCGGCCACTGATAGCCTGCTGGCTGCTCGCAAATAGAGAGCTCCTCTGTGCACTGCGTAATCCCCACACAGCTGGACTGAGGGTGCAATAAACCTCTGAATGGGGGCAGACACAACTCAGGGCCGAGCATAGAGACAGTCGTGGCTAAGCAGTGTTGAGTAACTAATCATAGAAGCCATACAGAAGCAGGAATAAACACATTTAATCAGGCAAACTGCCGAAGATATGAATGCAAACAAAAAAACATTGAACGCATCAGCCCACACGTTTTGGTAACTCGAAATGCCTACTGATGTCTAGCATGGAATCATCTGCACACATCAGCCAACTCCAAACTTAAAACTGTGCCTCTGCTCTTGCCCAACCGGTTTTCCATTGAAATCAGTTATAAACACAAACTCCGGACTTAATCGCTCCAGATCAAGTCTCTGTCAATCTGTCCTTTTACTTGATTGTTTCAGGTTTCTACCGGGTCAGAACATGTTTTTGCTTTCAAGTGTCTTATGTGACTTGAGGCTGCCACACTGCAAAGTTCCATTATCAACAGAACACATACACATACATTTTTATAGAAACCAGGATTTTTTTTTTCTTACCTCGAGTACTGGTCCTGCCCCTAAGATTATCTGCTCCACTCCACTGGCAAAACCCTTCTGGCTGAGAGCAGTCAGGTGATGAATAAGGAAGTTTGTGCTCTGAGTCTTTCCAGAGCCGCTCTCCCCAGATATAACAATGCACTGATTCCTCTGTCTCTGCAGCATGGTGTGGTAAGCCACATCCGCCACAGCATAAATATGTGGCTCCAAATGTCCCAGAGTATGGTTATCATACATCTTCACGTACTTGGGGTTGTAGATGGGCAGGAACTTAAAGGGATTAATGACGATGAGGATGCTTCCGACATAGGTGTAGATTCTCTCCTGGCGGTAACGCGAGCGCAGGTTGTCCAGCAGCGAGCGCTCGTTGAGCTCCGGCAGGCGGCACAGATCTGCCTGGTCACCCTGGGATTCAGGCTGTGGCAGCAGTCCACGCTCCACCATGCACCTGCGCTCCTCTGTGACCTGCAGCCACATCTGGAGGCTGCCGCCATAGTGAATTGAACCATCCAGGTTTTTCTGTCTGAGCAGGAAGCGGTAATCCTCGCCGCCAGATAGTGAGCGGTGCTCTAATGCCACACGGGGCCAGAGCATCATCCGCTGCACAGGACAATCGCTGGGGTTCAGAATCCATTCTTCCCCACCAAACTCCTTCACCTCAGCTAGAACATAACACTTGGTGCGGTCGAGATGGAGGCGTCCGATGACATGTTCGATGGCATCAGCCGCTGTGGTGGTCTTGCGGGCACTGATCGGGCAGTAGATGGTGCCCTCGGCCAGGGCGCCTGGGTAGATGCGCACAGTGAACTCCACATTCTCGAAGCGCTGCCTCCGGCCCAGGGTGCCGATGCCACCAACGCCATCACGAGCACTCATGGCGGAGCAGGAGTTCCCATGAGCAGCAGCCCTGCACTGGCACGTCCTTCACTGGGCTGGAGGGACCACAAGTTCAAGACATCACCACTGCAAAAAGAGAAAGATGACAAGTAAGGATCTATAATCTGTTAGTTTCAGAATTTAGAACACGACTCGCTCCGGACTGCGTACAACAAAAACACACAACTCTGAAGTAACTCAACATGAATTAAAGAATAAAAACATTCCTAAAAATACAAGATCTAGCAGAAATTTAAATCTATTAATTACAGATTTATTAACACTTCAGTTAAAAAAAAAAAAGCAAATCGTCAAAATGTATTTGTTGGAATTTGGAATGGTTTTGTATTTTATCTTGAAAAATTAAAAGTCTGTATATGTGGCGATTGATTTGATCTTTTCAGTTCAAATAACTCTGATTGTAAACTGCAATGAATGAATGAATCTTCCACCATCTACTGATCTAAGGTCGAGCATTAGATAACAACACAGCTGAAATCTGACAGAACACGAAATTAGTCCGATTACGACAAGAAAAAGGCCTCATATGCGATTATGTAATCGAGTAAAGGGCCCAAATATTTTTGGGCTTGAACTCGACATGCATACTCAGAGGATGAAGGATAAGTCATGAGGATCTACAGGATTACCATTAACACACATACACAACTCCTAAGCACACACACATACACACAAACTATGAGAGTTTGTGTGTTTGTGTGTATGCCACGACCTGCAGCTGCCATCCTCTTCAGTGAACACACAATCAAGCCATTCACTCACTTTAATACACAGCGTTGTGACATCATGGGGTGAGTGGAGGCCACGGATACTGAGAGACACTTTATTGACTGAGCTACTGACGAGAACTCTGCTGCTGCTGATCCCTGATTCCTCACCGTCGACAGAATCTGCACCCGACACACCACAGTATATCTGAATGCAGCAATATACATCAGTTTTTTTTGGCCCCAGCAGATTGATATTGGCCCCTGAAGTGTCCAGTGGTAGAAATATCAATCAACCAATCGATTTTATTTGTATAGCCCATATTCACAAATCACTATTCCAGGGCTTAAGAAGAAAGAAGAGCCCTGTACATAATTTGTATGTAATCTGCGCATTGCGTCTCCAAAAGTGCAAATCAAAAAGCTTTGAAAATAAAATATGTATCCGTGTGACGTGTAGAAGACACTGCTGTTCCTGGCTGTGAGTGAACGAAGCCCCACGCTGCATTCAGAGGACAACGACCTGTGTCAGATTTAAGATACTTTCTTTGTTCAACAGAGGAGTCAAACCATAGATAGAGCATACATTGCAATAGCTGATGCATTTGTCCTTCTGCATAACCCAGAAGGCATTGCAGCCTTGTGTATCATTAGTCGGAAATGTTCAGTGCATTCCAGGAATCATTATGCGACGTGCTGTACTTTGTCTTCATGTTGTTCCAACTCTGCTTCATCTCATCGACTTTAGATACTGATTTTCAAAGCACTCAGGAATGGGCTTCAACTTGTTGCCATCAGCTGTGACGTTCTCTCAGAGGAACAGAAGGACCGCAGCACCGTGGCACTAACGTGGCACCAATTCATAAAGGTGTTGTGGCTGCTCTATAGGAATGCTAGATATTACTGGTAGTTATACAATGCAACTGCTACGACTGCCAGATCAGGGATTCTGCCGTTATTAGTCACATTTTATTCTAAATATTAATGATTATTTCTTAAATCGTCCACGAAGCTCAAATCAAAATCATAGTAATAACTCTGGATGTGTTTACGTGTGAACAGGCATCACTGAGGAGAGAGACCAACAATGGCAGGTATCAACTGACTGTCGTGAATGTATTCCAGGCCTCTGTGATTACACCGTGTGTCTCTGTGTGTGAGTGTGTGTTTTGAGCCCTGAGTTAGGGCCTGACGCCTGGAACAGATGGTCAGCTCGCTGCTTAAAGGATAGGGAGGGGAGGGGGGGGGGATTTATGGTGGAGGCAGTGTCGGACAGAGCAGGGACATGCAGACGAGCTCTCCGTTTACAATCACATGAGAATAATCAACCCACTCACATCAACTCCAGGAAACCACGACAATTCTTAGCAATCACAGCACATCATCCATTAGCAACTTTCCCTGTTACCATCTTACTTCTGTTAGATTTACAGACGAGTGCATTAACCACAGCCGGGAGTGGACCAAGGTGACATGAGGGGAATCCTGCTCAGACTGGGGGAGGGGATGACGGAGGTAAAGGTAAATGAACTGGGACAAATACATTCGTGATCAATAATAAAGGAAACGCAAAAAGATATTGCAGCGAGAGCTTCTAACAACTGACAAGTGAATTCAAATGTTCTGATCACTCTTCTCGGTTGTCTAATGTATCTGGGTTAGGTTAATGATTGATTGACAAGGAAGCACGAGAACAGAGTGACGTAAAAGTCCTCGTCTTCCTTCCAGAAACTGCTCTAATTGTTTGTTGTTGTTCAGTAAACACACTTCACCATGTTGTTAGTGTTGCTATTTAAAACCACATTTGGGCCCATATCAGGGCTCTGGATCAAGGTGTGACACATGGTGCAGTTACCCTGTGTGTGTGTGTTATACAGAGTTTTTTATCAAGGGACGCATAAAAAAACTCATCACTGTTCTTAATCAATCAAATTGTTAATAGATGATTGATCAATAATAATAAATTATTAGCAGCGATGGCTGAACCAGGTTAAGTGTATCATTAAACACCAGCTCAACATGAACAAACTGCCAAATGTGTTACTGTGACAAACTATTGTTTACACACAGACGCACGCACGCACGCACGCACGCACACACACACAGTCTATTCTAACCTTAACCACGCAGGCAGACCGCTGCATTGTAACTTTAAGAAAACAACACGAGGTCTGATGCATAAGAGCCAGAGGTTGGTGCCCTGGAGGAAGTGACAGAGCAGAAGGAGAAAACCTGCGGCGGCCTCGTCTCTGTTCTCCTGAAACCACTGAACCAGAAACAGATCTGGTTACATCACCTGAATGGGCAGCGATGAAGAATAACAGTCAGGTAACGTGACCTGGACTCTGACTTTTCCCAAGACGTGGTCGATCAGAAAAAACTCAGTCAACGACAAAACATCAACAAACAGCTGAATTTAAATTCACTTAAATTCTGGATACTTACATTTTTTTTAACTTGCAACTTGTTTGTATTTTCAGAGTCATGTTGAAACTTATCTGCACTGAAAACCAAAGTTTGAGAGGAAACTATTCCCAAACTATTTGTGTTCTTTGTGTAATGTGAACATTGTCAGAGAGATGCTTGTGTCCAGGTCCCCCCTGACAGGAAACCAAGCAGAGGTCCAACCATGTGAGTCACACTCTTCAATGGCTGCCATTGTTGCAGAGAAGTGAAGGATCAAGTTTGGTAAGCTTTCTACGATGTGAAGTCATCTTTCTGAGAGACTGTGCATGTGCGTGTGCGTGTGTGTGTGTGTGTGTGTGTGTGTGAGAGTCACTGTCATCGGGGCTTAGCTCATGTGTTCCGGCCTCATAATGTAGTGGTGGCTCTTTATTGTACCTTTAGCCGCTGGGAATGTGTATGCGTTGTACTAAGGCGTGTGCGTTGGCACTGGTCTGTGAACTCTCACATGTAGTCTGCACATTTTTGTGGGTTCATTTGTTCGCCTGCAGGCTCCGTGGTGCCAAATCTAGCTGCTGTGTTTATTAGCTACATGTCATAGGACCACACTGCTAGTTTCTCACTGTTGTGCATTTGCTTTCTATCAATTATAGAAATGAGTTTGCAATCGTGTGTTGATAAAAGCTACAGTTCACATCTTGACTGAGGCTGTTAGCTATAAACAATGCTAAAGCAGTTATTATTTTTTATTTTGGCCCCGTCTGTGAAATTATTTCCGTGAAGTTGACGCGCTTAGAGCGTTTTCACACCAAGTCTGAAACAAGGTCCTAACCAAGGCTCATTTTTACTCCTCCGCCTCTTTTTCTTCTTCTATTTTTACTGCTCAAATTTCTGCAAATGGTCAGAAACTACGAACTATCACAAGAAAATGTCTTCAACAAACCAAACCCTGGTTAAGTCCGATCTGGGCCGGGACCCTTATATTACAAAAACAGTGGCTCTTTTATGTGCTGGTCATCAGAGTTGTTGGTTGTGTTTATAATTAGTGAGGAGAGACACAGTCTGACCCTCATGTTCAGATATTAGCAGAGTCATATAAAGAAAGGTGTGTCATCTTGTATTTAATGTTTGTCACAGTCTTTTTTTAGGTTTGGACTGATATGTTATTTGTACAGGAGGTAATTTACACTCCTCGGTTTGTCTGTCAGCAACATAATGTAAATGAAAAATATTTTAACAGTATTTAATTATAGTATCTTTAGAACAACTAGAACATATTTCAAGTTCAGCTCTTTGACTTCTAGGACTGTTGTCTTAAAGAAGGTCCAGGTCATATTGGACAACACTGACAAAGCCCCTGAGCTTCTACCTTCAAGAATAAGATCATCACGTGTGAGAGACGCACTTACGATGGCAGCGCATTGCAGCACAGATAAGACAGAGAGAGAGTGACTCTGCTGAGCAGAGTGAATACCACCACACAGAAACCCATTTCCCCACTTTTAATAGGGCGGCTGCCTTCAGAAACCGGCCCAACCCCCTCCCAGCTACAGGCAGAGGAAATTACACTTCAGACATAAAACACCTACAGTAGAAGCAGTCATAAAACCAACCAAAGAAAAGGGGATGGGCACGAG
Organism: Paralichthys olivaceus; assembly: GCF_024713975.1. Classification (NCBI taxonomy): domain Eukaryota; kingdom Metazoa; phylum Chordata; class Actinopteri; order Pleuronectiformes; family Paralichthyidae; genus Paralichthys; species Paralichthys olivaceus. The sequence goes on from NC_091093.1 coordinate 26,378,446, forward strand.
CCACTAAAAACAAAACACTGACCTTTGTGAGGAATGTGTGGTTATGAGTCGTACAGTAGAAATTATGAAAGTGGAGGAAACAAAACAATACCTGCAGCATTTCCAGGAAACAACAACTGAACTTTTCAGACAGAAACAGAAAAAGCTAAATGAAAATAAGTGCAACTAAACTGTGATTTCTGCCATTTTCAGACATGGAAAACTGTTTTCGGAGTTTTCCTCCATGGCCAGAAATGTACAAGTGACAAGTTTCTAGATCTGGTGAAATGTTTGAAGAACAGGGTCCTTCTTTGAGTTTGTCTTTCATGTATGAAGAAGGCAGCAGGAGATTGTCCACGTCAGACGTCTTCACAACAACGGGAAATGTCTGTGACGTTCAGGTGAGGGCTGGTGTCTGGGTAGTGAATGCAGGAGGCAGGACATGACGTATGAAGCTTGCTGCAGTCCGCCCTCTCACTATAATCTCTCGAACATCGTTGTCTTTCCATCTTTGTCTGTGTCTTCTATGTGTATAGCAACTCTTTCTTGATCCTGAGATATTTGTTGTCTTTTTTCTTTTCTTTTTACAGTTTTTCATCTGTCGCATCTTAGAAACGCAAAGAATTTTCTCTCACATGGGCTCACGCTGACATTTTCCGTTTTACTCGGTGGCTGGCAGGAGAAGTTCCCGGAAAATAGCAGATCAAGAGACTCTGACTTTCTGTTTTCTCAAATACAGCCCATCTGGAAATTTTCAGGAAAACGAATAAAGCTTTAGTAATTGGGTGGGACACAGAATCTATGAGTTCAATGTAAGAGAGTGAAAAGTGAAGCAGCGATTTGGCCAATTTGCTCATTATTGTGTCATTTTTTACTTTTCCAAAACTGCCTGATAATCTCGCCAGGATGCAGGTTGTTACCTTAGTGTGGACGATACCTCAGACTGCAGAAGTAGTGTCACCATCTCCAGCTGCAGCTTGAGAGGAGTGGAAGGGTCACCTGATTGATGTGGACATGGACGTGCCATACGAGCACCGGCACGTTCAACAAACTCACACATACACATAATTACAGGTCATCGTTCCTCTGAGCCAAACGTATCAATGTGTAACACAACTCTGCCTCTGCAGCTTCCCACACAAATAGTTCACCGTCGGCCTGCGGGCAACTCCGCAGCTCAGCGAGAGAGAGGCCCTGACCTTGTCAAGCAAAGAGCTACAAATTCTCCTGCTCGAGCAAAAACGACCGAACTAACGCTGCGTCCTCGAAGAGACAGTAAACACAACTAAACCGCAACAGTTAATACAGTTAAATGTTTGTTTTCTGCCACAATATGACATTATTACAGAGGCCATGAGAGAGCAACACACAGCAACCGAAGAAAACACGAGCAAACACACAAGCAAAGTCAGAAAACATCAAATTGACAACAGATGTGCTGCAAAAACTCACAACAAAACCAAAGAGACAAACACGCCGCAAGTAGCTCAGCTGATGAAAGTGTTTCATAAAAAATGATGAACTTACTCATGATGTTTCTTACATTTTAGCTCATTTCCTTCAGTAACTTGATGGTTATGATGAGCAGGCTCTAGATGTTTTATTAATTAGCTCATTGTCTGTTTGTGTGTGTTTTCTGAAGTTGCCGTGCACTGAGCTCTGATTGTACAGCACAATAGCTACCTGTACTTGTTGTAGCATCACTGAACATTTTCACAGTAAAGATTAGGTACTCGCAGAACTTAACGGTTAAAGATTGTGGTTTATTCACTGGTTGAACGTCACAAAAAGTTTTTACTGTTGCAGGTTAGTTGTATAAAACTGAATTTCTAGCACTGACTGAAGTAACATTATAGTAGTGGAAATGGAAACCTGCCGAGTAAGGTGGTTCAATGTCAGAGGAATCGTAGCGAATGGGGAATCTGCAAGGTGTTTATTGTGAGTCAGCAAAGATTGTTAGACGGATTGATATAAAAGGAAATTTTGTACAATTCTGAAAAAGCCTGGTTGGATTTAAAAATCGCAGCACGAGGAAAACGGAAAGAGGCTTCAGGAGTACGATCCAGCTGGACAGCACGTTGTCAGCAGTGGTTTACCAAGCATCCCTGCGAGAAGTCTCTACGTCACCAAACCAAGACGAGCACATTACTGCTGCTGTGCCATTTTCCGCTGCGTTCCGTCCTCGTCTGTCTCTGATTTACATGATTGCATTTTGCAGATCTTTACGTTAGTGCAGTCACTTTCTGGAAAGTGTGACGGGCATTTTTGTGATTTTATGACGGTACAGTTGACTAAGCCTGGCTACTGTTGTGAAAACCAATTACTGAGCCAGATCAGCGAGGCCGTGTTAAAGTAAATGGTTGACAGAGGTTACCTTTTTTTCCTCGACCATGTGGTTAATTGACTGTAACGTGAGGATACAGCTCAGCTGCCTGTTGTTCCCTCTCCCTGTATTTAACTCACTGCTGAATGACCGTGTTTGACGCTAATTTGGGCAAATGGAAAACAAGGAGCGCAGGATGCCAACATTTTAGTCAGCGTCTTGAACAGTTTGGTTTTGGGGTTGAGTTTAAATTGCAGTTAATACGTGCTAATTCTTCCTCAAAGCTCTGATGTGTGGGCTGTGCTGACGGCTGCAGAACCTGGACTCTTTTCTGGGGGAATGACAGAAACAGTAGATCTGCCAACACAGGAAATATTTTCTCTGAGCAGCGTCTTTGTGATTGTAGTGTCTGAAAGTAGCTCTACATCTGAAGAGGAGTCGCAGAAGAAACAGTTTAGTTCTCTTTTAAATATTTCCTGATATTTAACAACCAAGCTTTAGTTGTCAATCACAAGGATTCACATAACGGTAAATCTTGAAATCAGCTATAAATCAGATTCTTTCTTTTCAATAATCCACCTCAGCGACTTCACTTTACAGCAGCAGTTCTCTCATGCAGAGGTTCCCAAACTTTTCAGCCCGTGACCCTCAAAATAACAGTGTCAGAGACTCATGACCCCCATTACTCCAAAAATTCACCAAGTGCAAATGTTGCAATGTTACGTGGGGCTGTAAACTGATCTGTGTATTGACAGATACCCAACAGTGAAGATCTCAGATTGGGGATAGGGTGTGTAGAGTGTAGAGACCCAACCTGAGCTTGTTGGGCTGGGTTTGGTCCTGTTATGTTGGCTGGGTTAACCTACTAGAGAGCCAACAACACAGTCAGAGCAGTATTACCTCCAATAAATACCTTAATATCTAGTTCAGCCTGATTTACCACTCATGTCATCAGAGTCCCAGTGACCTTCATGGAGATAAACAGTTTCCCTCCTAATTTAACTTTTCAATTAAGGCCCAGAAGGAAGGCTCCGTTTTTCTCATGCACCAACAGTAACATGTTTTCTGGGCCGGCGGTAAAACGCAGCATAGCATACGTTCTTTTTTCATTTTTGCATGTTGTGCACTCACTCGGCTCTCACGTCTTTCTGTCTCTGTAACTAATGACTAGTGTACTGCTAATGACTAGGAAGTGGTGACTGGGGTGTGGAACGTGAGCTGTGACCGATATATTCAGAGGTACGGCAGGAGGGAGAAGAGGCGGAGCAGACTCAGAGATGGAGAGAGTGAATGGAGAAAAAAGGAGGGCATTTCAGAGACGGAAACGGACCAAGAGAGAGCGAAGAGGATGTCGGTTTCCTGAAATCTGAGCTGTGGGAAAATGGAGAGTGAGAGCGAAAGATAGGAAGGGGTGAGAAATTAAAGAAATTCGACAGAGCCGACATCCCACCTTGAACTTATTGTTGACAAAGTTCAATAGTTTGTCGAACAGCCGGTTTAGTCCACGATTTCAGCAACAATTTGTTCTGTGATATTAATGTTGTCCCAATTATCTGAGAAACTAGGAAACTGTTTTCTGCTCATATTTAGTTGCAGCAGTTAAACAATTAATAACCATAACGAATAATGAAAGTCCTCATTCAAATCAAAGTTACATTATGATCAACTGGATGCCGAATGCAACAACAACTTGTCTTGTCCTTTACATTATTATTTGTTTGCTTCCATTAAGGTCCCTGTGGCATTTTAGACATAGAAGTCTGTAGAAACCTTCAGGAAATTCAGGGAATCACGTTTAAAGCTCCTTAACCAAAATAAACTAAGAAATAATTTAGATGAAACAAAAGAAAAGAAAGAGCAGAGGGATCAATCCATTAATAAACCACAACTTCTTAGCACAAGCATGTTATCGAGACATCTGAGTCTGTGAGGCCAGAGCCGGGCTGGAACGCGTCCACACTGTAATCACTGTCCACACGGTAATTAAAAATGACTGAAGGCCCCTTAGGCCCGTCTGTGCACACAGCAGAGGATAACTGTGGCTACTCATTCTGAATGAAGCGCTGCACCTACACCAACACCCTCCACATTCCACCGGCCGAACTCCAACAGGTGACACAAGCAACACGAGAATATGACACTGGAAGAAATGCCATGTGTGTTTGCTAAATTAAGAGCCTTCGCTGCCAAGGAACTATTATTGTTGTTGCCTGAAGTGGACGGCAGAGAGAGTGGAGGGAGCCGGCAGAGGAAGGAAATGAATACAGGGAACGGTCACCACTGTAAAGACGGAGCGCTGCATGCTAATATGTGCTGTGATATGTACAATCTGTAGCTTCTGTGCCTTTAACTTATTGTGTCCCTGAGTTTGACATCACAGGCCTCCTGAGAAAACAACAGTGCATCAACGTTGTTAATTAACTTCATGTTTGGACAAAAAAAAACAACAATTCCAAAGTGCGAGGTTAAATCAGAGGCTTGTAAATGACTGTTGGATTAGTTTTAATAGACCCTCATAAAAAGAGAGGCCAGAAGGAATGGAAACATGGTCGCTCCCACACACACACAAACACCTTTTATGTGAGTGGTGACAAGCAATTGCCATGTCACGTTTGTCCTGCAAGAATTAATGGTGACCTTCAGACTCTGCCACAGGCCGCTGACAGGACCTGATATTTTAAAAAATGCAGCCTTGAATGAAAGAGCAACAGAAACAATGGGAGTAAACAGCACCACTCCTCTGTTGTTGCCGCGGAGAGTTCCACTTCCTGTGTCCACTCCCAGGACAACGACAGCAGCTCTGGGTGAGACGGGAAGTGCAGCTCCACGGGGCTTCGACATAACAACACCGTAACCTCACCGTCATAGGACTGTTGATGGATTTCTAGTTCACCTTCAGCAAAAACTGCTCCTATTACTTTTATCATTTTTAGGTTCTTAATTAAAATAATACCAGTAGCATCATTTGTCGACATTAAAAACATCCAAAAACCCAAAAAACAACACAAGGCTGTTGTGACAGAGACACAAAGACCAGGTATTTTACACTCAGCACTAAAAGAAGAAGGCTCTCCGCAATGCAACACAACCAGTCATGTGACATTTCGGACAGTCACAGACGGTCACACAGTGGGAACTGGAGTGACTGTGATGCCGACTCCACAGCATGAAGAACGCGTTCCACTGATGCTCTTTGTTAGAACCTGCATGTCTAGTTCCAGAGCTGCCCTCCAAAAATGTCCACTATCACAACAGAAACAATCAAATCAAATATTATCCGGCTGCTGAAGGATTCATGAGATTATACATTTTAGTATCAGTGGAAAACTTCCTATTCTATTCCCACGAGGACATTTTACAGACATTTAACATATTGCTGGCAGGAAAAGTTCCAAGTTCCAGAGCAACTGACTCGGACATTTGCGTTCTCACGTACAGCCCCTCTGGAGATTTTCAGGAAAATGTTCGGACGTCAGCACACGTCTGAAAGCAGCTTTTCATTCAACCATCTATATGAGTTCTCTTGTTTCTTGACAAAGGAAAACATCTGCATGAAGATATGTATTGACCCAAAGTGCAGTTCAGCCAAAGTCATAAAACTAGAGAAGTGTGAGCTAATGCTTTAATGACCCACTGGTATCAGAAGCCAGTGCGGTTTTCAAGGAAACAACGTGATTACATGTGATAATTAAAGCAATCAGAGCATTTTCCTGTAAAATCTAAGAAGCATTCAAGAAGGAACATTTACACATTTTCCTACACACTCCACAAACTTCAGTGCATTTCATGGGGCATTGTGAGAGCAGTTTCCTCAACAGGCCCTGCCACGTTCCCCTTTACTCCATACATTGTAATTACCTGAATTATAGTCTCATTAAGCTACTGTAAGAGGAGAAAATAGTTTGTACTGTATGACGGCTGAGTCTAAAACAAGGCCCTTGCTCTTGAACTGACCTCACATTTACATTTTATTGTTTTAGAGAGTGGAAAAATGTTTTCCCCCTTTCAGACTCCATTCTCGCTCTGGAAATATCAATATGACGCTGCACAGGCTACATTTGGCTGATGGAGTAGGAAAAGTGCACCACCCCGCAGTAAAAGAGGCGAACAAATGGAAGCAACATCAACAGATACTGCGTTTACACATAAAGTCTTTAGGGTAAGCGCTCTGTGGGAAATCAGATGTAGAAAATCTATATGTTCAACACATAAATCCTGCTGCTGAAATTTGTCAACAGCACATCAACACCGGCATCAGCCCTCATCATCACAAACTCTCGAATCTTATTGTCTTTCCTTGTTGACATCTTTATCTGTGTATTCTGTGTGTATGGCTCCTCTTTTTCAGCCTGAGATATTTGTTTTTTTAACGTCCCTCTCAAGTTTGAGTCCTCAGCAAATGGACCATGCCCTCAAAATGTACTTGGCAGCAGGCGACGAGGTGTTATCAAAACAGCAGAAGCAGCAGAGGTTGAGGAGACAAAAGAAGAGGAGGAAGGAGTTGAGGAGAAAGACGGTGAGGGACGAGGAGGTATCATTGACCTGGATTAAGCACACTCCATTTCTCCCTCAGAAAGAGAGTCTGTTAGGCCAAACGGACCCATTCACCCGCCCCTGGCCTGGGGGAAGCCAGCGCTGAGGAGCAGCCAGGACACCGACACGTTTCCTCTAGAAATGTTCAGCAAGTAAAATACAACTTTCCAGAGAGGCTGCGCTCAAAACTGTTGGACTTGAACGCACATTTTACACATAGACACAGAGGAATGGTTAACAGGAAGCATCCGCACACACAAACGCACACCCAGGGTACGAGAGGCTGCGAATGCCAAAAGGACTCATCTCGTCTTTCATAGCTGAGCGGAGATGAGCAGTAATGACTGTAACTACTCACACTACTCACACAGCTTAGTGCCAAGATGCCTCCAACCTCACAGTGATGAGCACACATGTCCTCTAATGTGCGCAATGAGATGAACACTGTTTCCTACTTTGGATACCTGTGAGCAAGTCAAGCTAACAGACATAAACCACGGTTTCTGCAGGTTCCCAAAAGTTACATTTAAGACCATGATGAAAATAATAAAATACATATTTCAAGTCTAGACAAAGAACCAAAGAAATTAAGGAAAATGGGATTTTGTAGTTTTGCTTGATACAATTTTCCCAAAAACACATTTAGAAGCGGGGAGGTAGCATTTGATGATCCAATCAAAGGTCCAAAAATATGTCAAAATCATATTCAAGGAAAGAACTCATTTATTTTACAAGCAGCATAAACACCTGAAAAGACACCGAGTTTTAATCTAAATGTGACCGACATGAACTCATCATCTTCATGGACAATTAACTGCAGTAGATCTGATTAAATCAGCTGCCAGGATTTCTTTTGTGATGCGCTGCATAATGACACAGGGAGGTTTTCTTCCCTGAGGGCGTTCAACACCTACACTCACATCACCATGAATTATGGAGCATGAGTGGGCACCATATGATCAAAAGCAAATGTGACAATGTAATATATCAGATGTTGCAGATGCAAAAGTATAATTATGGACTTGGTTGCAAGTCAGTATGTATATTATGTTTTCAGACTCAACGCCCAGCAAATGAAACAAACCCACCGCATGAAAACAGACTGACATCCTACAGTTCATAGTGTCGGTGAATCCTGGCTGTTCAAATGTAAATCATGACAAAGAGAATTTCAAGGTACTGAAAAAAAGTCTGCAAATTCATGGTTCATAACATACTTTATAAAAATGGTTTGACTGAACTTTTAATAACGTGGTTTTTTAAGAAAATCATATTTTAAATGTCTTTTAAAATGGTTATTGTTGAGATTATTTGGAAACTGAGAGAAATAAAGTAATTGATTTGAGAATCTATTTCAAATCCAAATCACAAACAGGACAGCGAACAGTGTGCGCTTTCACCGACTGATAGTAATGACAGGTCACTGCGTCCAACCCGGGTTCTGAAAGTTAAGCATAATTTTAAGCACATCTGTTTAGCGTATTAGGAAAAAACATGACCTGTAATTACAGGGCAGTGTTACAGAGGCTCTCGCTGTCTCTTCTGAGGACGGGGGACAACTGCTGTCTCGCTGCCTGCAGCAGACCGCAGCCTTTTTGAAATCTGAGCCTGGTGGTGTAGTCAAAGCCGCAGTCGACAGAGAGAGAGACAGCGAGAGCTGCAGCGTCATGATAACGCAGGTTTGGTTGCAGGCTTCAAGGAGATGAGGGTTAGACTCAAGTGAGACTAAGAGTTTTCACAAACTAAACTTTAGGTTTAGTTTGATTTTCCAGAAAGCCTTCTGACAACCCCACACAGCATGCATGGCCTTGTTTTATTTTGCAGAGTTTCTAGTGTACGTGTGGAGAACAACAAAAACCATGACCAAGACAGATAAGAGTTAGTAGACATGAAAGAACAAGCATTAAGCCTCTTGCATGGTATATATTTTTTCATATATATATATATATATATTTACACACAAAAACAGATGCACACAAAAATGTGGATCTAGGAATATGAGGGAAGACTCAGGAGATTAGACAATAACACTAACTTTCAGTAATTTACATCCGCAACATTCAAGACGTTTTTACCATCCTCAGCAGGCAGGCAGACCTCAGTAGAACTCCTGCCCTCTATGTAACTGTTCACTGGGCAATCGGTTCATGCAAAGGTTCATCGTCCTGACACTCACCCCCCCCCCCCCCTGCCACATGCACATCCACATTTTAAAAAGGCATGCACTTATTTCATCGAACGAGTCCAAGTATCAACAGAGAATTAGCATCAAGAATTAAACTACTGAGTCCAATCTTAGAACAATACCTCATTCTCACAGCTGAAAAGGTCAGAACACTCCAACCCTCCATCTGAGCCCTGATTCAGCTCATACTGGCTCAGACGCTCCATTTTCAAATCCATTTGATTCTATTTTCGTAGCTCATCTGCTCTGTGGTGCACGTTAGTGAGCACGGCACGCAGAGCAGGAACATTTGCTAACATGAGACAGCTTCACTTCTTAGTAGGCTCTCTCTTTGACTTTGGAGAGACAATAGAGACCCTCTAATCCTCTCCAGGGTTTCTGACCATAATCGTTCAACCATGGTGGTTTTACTCATGTACTGCAACCTTGAACTTATCTGGACATGACCCGCAGGAGCTTTTTGTGCAAAACCAAATGTCCAAATCAGCTGGACCAGATATTAGGGCTTTACCCTGCCAGTCCCTTAGCACAAAGTCTGTGAAACGTCCCATTGAGCCAGTCTGTGAAAAGAGCAAGTCCATTGTCCAGCCTCCCAGGCACCACCTCTCATCTAAAACAGTTGATGAGAACACGTCAGATATGGACGGTCTCCTGTTGGGTGCTACATGTGTGAAAGGGAAACTCCACATTGTCCTGAGTTCACAAAGAAAGATTAAGTCACTGCACTTACTGTCCGATCTGGAACACATCAGCGAGTGTTATTAGGATGAAAGTAAAAGAACGGGGACATCAGACTCTTTTTGGGGCTCCACTTCTGACCAGAGGTCCACAGTTAATGGTTAGACCTCTTCAAGTAGCCTATATCATCTGGTTTACTGATAACTCCTGTAAATTACACAGGAGAAGTATGCCAACTATCAGCTGCCCCTTATCGCAGCCTGTGTGTTGTCAGTTACAAGCAACCATCTCCGCTCTCCCTCCCCTCTTGCCTCGTTCTGACAGTGCACAGACTACTGTAAACTGACAGAATCTCACAGATAACGGCAGTGTAGAGACACAACTCTTAACTTTCTCTTTTCCTGTTCTCTTGACTTGATCTCCGGAAATAAACTAGACCATCGCTCCGTAGAAGGGAAACCTGCGCCAAGGCCGAAAAATCCCAAGTAAATTCAATCAAACTGCACCAAATAAAACACACACACTCATAGATATCAGTCCCCTGAATGTCTTTCATCAAGAACCATGAATGTTTTCACCACTTTGTTCACGTTAATGTCAATATTTAATGGGTTCTTTCTTGGCCCATTTTTCTGACAAGTTTCGTGGAAATCTCATCAGTAGTTTTTGTGTGATCCTCTACCAACCAACGAACAAATGAAATCAATACATTTCCTAATTTCCGTGAGGTTCAATATTTCAAGTTGAAAAGAAACAATCACACAACGTAAAGAATTGGAGGCAAAACATCCATATAAGTATTTAAACATTTCCCGGTGCTACGACATTCGTGAAGGCTTCAACAAGACTTTCGACTGATGGTTAAAGTAGTTTCATGGCTGCACTGCTCTGCAAACGGACAGTATTGTGTACCATTACACAACAGCACATGCCTGAGGATTAACCGTCGGCCCTGTCCTGTCTGTACCATGAGGCTGCAGGGGGCCAGTAGCTATTGTCACAGCTGTGACACACGAAAATTCAGCATATAACAACTTTAGTTTCTAGCTCTGTGCTGCCAAAACCCAGAAGTAACATGGCCACTGAAAACTGCAGAGTTCTGTCCCTGAACCTGTGACACCATGGATAGGTTTTACTGTAAGTCTTACCTCTTACACTGATTAGCAGTTCATTTGTGATCATCAAGGCCACCAACCATTCACTTCAAAGCACTAAAAGACAAACTAGGAGGCAAGTGAGCATCTAACATCATCATTCAATCAATCATCCTTTTGAATCATGGAAAGCCAATATTAAGCAGAGACTATTTATGACAAAGAAATAATTTCAGCAACAAAAGAACTAAACACACACTTTTCTTTCCTAACTAAAAACCTTCAAGGATGGAATGTAATTTAATACAAGCTGAGCTTCCAAACAGATCCGTATTGTTTGTTGACTCTGTTTCTTGACATTTTGAAGGATTAATTAAAAAGAACAAGTTAAGCTCATTTCAAATAAACAAAATTGCAAAGAACAACACAATGCACTTTCTTCTTTCCATCTCACTCCATCTACTGTTAGCACCAGTGAGTTAATGAGGGGAAATGCAAAACGAAGGGAAGCTGAGCCTTTGAGGCCAAAGCCTCCCTCATATAATGGCCTACTAAAGAATGGGGAGCTTTGTTCAGTGCAACACAAGCAGGTTCCTCTTTATTGACTTCATGTGCATGCCAATCATTTACGCCATACAATCCTGCGACCACAACACATTTCGGGACATCCCGATCATGTGTATTTCCAACACGTGACTCGTGTTCCCCCAAAAACACAAGCAGCGATTCAGTTCACCAGGTGACACCTCCAGGGGCTGATGATGGGGTCATTCCCATTTTCAGATTATGGTAGAGACTGTAGGATGGATGCTCTCAGGCGTTGTTGTGGATGTGCAAAGAACTAGTCACAACATGGAGGATTGATAACCTAATCATCTGGAGAACAAAATAGCCTGTTTGAGGAGTCGCTGCACTTTTCAAAAACTCTGTTTTTAAAGAACAATGAGATGAAATCTGGGATAAATGTTGTGACCTTATTCCCATAGCTGGAATTCTACAGAAACCGATGAAGTGGTAGTATAATGTATGTAGGTCAGTGTGGTGAACTTTAGGCAGTGAATGACACAACATGGAAACCTGCTTTTTTACCGCGTACTTTCCTGTTTTTTCACTAATAAACAACCAAAAATGTAAAGCTGATATTTTGTTGTTCAGACTTTTGGAGTCACACAGTCACAAATAAGTATTACACTTATAAAAGAACGTTGGGTTAAATATATTATGTTGTTTTACTGCTGATATATATTTTATGCCAGAGGTTTTTGTCAAATTTACTAGACATGTACGAGGGCATGTAAGTGAAACGATCTTTATCAACCTAACAAAGGTTGAAACTAAAGTTATGAAACAGAGAGTGGTTGTAAAACAATGAGGATTCTTGCTAAATCTCAGTCATGTTTGCATTACAACCACCATCTTTACTAGTGACTGATTAACAGCACATTTAATGTCATTTCAGTGTGAATCAGAAATGAATCAGTGTGAACTCAAGGACACAAGGAGCGAGAGGCCACACAGGTCTGCAACCAAAACCTAAATTAATTGTTTCTCTTAAGTAGTTTTCAGAAACGCTGACATTTTCTGGATTTTCCAAAGGGGCTGTAGGTGAGAACGAAAATGTCCAAGTCAGGTGCTCTGAGTAACTTTTCCTGCAGCCCCGGAAAATGTCAGAGTGAGTCCATGTGAGTATACAGCAGGAAAATGTGAAAATGAGTTGATGTCTAACACATGATGGATGAAACTGGAAGAATCCAAATATCTCAGGATGAAGGAGAGGTGACTCAAATGAAGGAGATGCCTGCATGTAAACAAAAACATGTGAATTCTGCGGCCTCCTGCACGCTTCACCCAGGCTCCGCCCCTCGACTGAATGTTCGTCTGACCCCAAAAGTCTCCTGCTGCGTTCTTCACATGTGAAAGATGAACTGTGCAAAATGTCCAGACCCATTTTTCCAGACATTTTTCCCGAGCTCAAAACAGTGCCTGAATAGCACATTATGTAGCTGTGAGAACGAACTGCAGAAAATTAGCTTTTGTTTTTGTGATTTCATGACATGTGCACCTTCTTCCAAATGTGTTATGTAAAATGTTTTGTCTTATTCAAACCCTGGAAACCTTTATGTAACCACATCTGTACGAATTAGCTCCTGCAACGACTCAAACTGAAGCTCTCAGGTGGTGTCGGTGAGATTCTCCCAAAACAGACTGATACAAACTGAGGCCAGTTTTTTTTTTTCTCCTTCTTCTTAGAAACAGCAGACACGGGGCCTGTGGGGTGTCAGATGTCGACGGGGACCAGTTGCTGGAGTCTCAGCCTCGGCCGCCTCTCATGCTACAGCAGCTGTGTCTTCTCAGACCTCACATTCCTGCAGGACAGGCCCACTTTACTCTCATCACCTGTGTCGATCTGAGGCAGGACGAGTTCTCAGGGGAAACTTCACAGCTACTATGAACCGGATATAAAACAATGAAATGATGTTTCAAAAACAAGTCAGCTAGGATAAACCTCTGAGGCCATATTATCTATTTTCAGTATGTGTTGTACAATGGGCAGTGTGCAATGTGCTGGTTAATAACAGTATATGTGTGTATATGCAAACAGTCTATGCATAAGCATGTCCCTGCTTTTTTTTTTATTTTTTTTTTTTTTACAGCAGATAGTGTATGTAGTACTTAGATAAGATAAAGTCAATCTAATCTTATCTCAAACGTTGCCACAGCCCCACGATATGAAGACGTTTAGCTCTGACAACCACAGAAATCCTGTTCTACAAAATACAGTGAGATGAACGGCGGGGGGTTGAATCAAGTTATGACCCTCTGCTGAAAGTGGATCCACATACATTTTAAGGACAAAAGTATTGGGACACACCTCTTAATCATTGAATTCAGGTGTTTCTTTCAGTGCCATTGACCACTTAGCTCCAGTAAAGGGAAATGTTCATGCTTCAGCTCACCAAGACATTTCGGACAATTCTACAGTTTGGGAAAGACCCTTTGCTGTTCCTGCATGACTCGGCCCCAGCACACAAAGCCAGGTCCACAAAGGCACGGTTGGGTGAGTTTGGTGTGGAACAACTTGACTAAGAGCCCTGACCTCAACCCCATCAGACCCTCTCATTCAACATCATAGTCTGACCTCACAAATGCTCCTGTGGATGAATGGGCGAAATCTCCCACGGACACAAATCTTGCAGAAAGCCTTCCAAGATGAGCGGAGGCTGTTCTAGCTGCAAAGAGGAAACCGAGTCCATCATCGTATCCACAGGATATGTAAGAAACAAGATGGAACCTCTGACCCGACACTAGAAAATGCTGAATACTGGCCACACTAAATGTTTTTACGCTGGAAGGTTGTGTTAGCATTACAAACCAGAACTTGTACAGGGCGACTGCCGCTCAAGAGGAACAGTGGGTCAATCACTAAACAGAAGGTTGGTGGTTTGATCCCTGGCTCCCCCAGTAGGCATGCCAAAGTGTTCATGGGCAAGATACTCCTTGTAGCATACATTAGCGCTGTATGAAAGGGTGACTTTATAAAATAAAGATAATCAGCAAGTAAAACAAGCTACAGTGTCGATAAACCCACACAATATTTCGGCCTCTGAAGAAAATGCTGAACCGCCACAGCAGATAAAATAAAAATCCATAAAGCTACATGCAACACAGAAGAAGCAGGACGTCGAGTGTCGTAAAACGCCGTCTCTCGGTTCGCTGACTGAGTCGTACATACGCCCCATGATTCAGCAGCTTCTTCACCCCATTAGACCTCCCTGTTCAATTACAGCTGCTCTGCAGTCTGCACTGCTCTCACTGCATCACAGTCTGACCTTCACTAAATAATACATGGAAACATTTATCCCACTTTACTGCGGCCACACACTCAGACCAGCACATCCCTTCCTCCCATTAGAGAAATAACTTTTTATTTATACCGCATCCTCTTACACATGCGCCGATGCTGTTCTGTCTGCTTTCTGTTTGTTTGCTTTCATGCACAACCGCAGCATTTAAGATGAATATCAATCTCTTGGTGAAATCTGACAAACTGACATCATGCAGTTAGGATTTCAACGGCAAATAAAATCATGCAAGTGTGTTGGTAAGCTGTGACCTGTTTAACTTACTTGATAATCAACCATGTGCAAGTTTCAGCTTCTCTGCAGTTTAGGATTTGCTGCTTGTTTTTCATTATGTGCATGTAAATAAAATGTTTTTGGGTTCTGTGTAGTTGGTTGAATAAATCAAGCTAATTAAGGACCTCACTTAGGATTTTAGGAACATTTGAATTACTATTTAAAATGTTTCCTATTAAATTAACATAGAAAACTTACAGTATCAGGAACAATAACCAACAACAGGTCTAACATTGGTACAATATTATAATATCAATATACACGATCTAATGAAATAAAGAAAATAATCAAACTGTTATATTTTTCAACAGAACTGGGGTTCTTCAGTTTCATATTTCACATGAGGACAGCTTCAGATGACTTTAGATGGCATGTCACTGAGCAGCGAACTTTGCAAACACACACACACACACACAGACACAGACACAGACACACACACACACACACACACACAGACACACACCTCTGCCAGTCCTTCAGCAGAAGCAGCAGCTGAGCTCGTACACACCTTAAAAGCGTGGCGACAGTTCACGGTGTTGTAAGTGAGCAGCAGATTAACAGAACAGGTTCGTTGCAGAGACTGAAGTGATTCGTGGACTCAGCAGCTGAATCCAGAGCCACATCCCGCACTCTCTCTCTCTCTGCGGGGCAGCACCGCACCGAGCTGCGGGTCCTCTACGACATCACACGCTCTTACCTCCAGACTGTGACCGCTGAAGTCAGCTCAGAGTGGGGCTCAAGTTTCCCGTGTCTCGGTGTGTGGATGTGTTGCAGAGGCTCCACAGCTTCTCCTGTTTAATTCCCACTGAGTTTCCTCTCGTGCTCTCTCTGAACTCTCAGTCGATGTTCAGCTCGGGAACTCGCGCATTTCTGTGGAGATACATCCGTGTGTGTGTGTGTGTGAGAGAGAGAGAGAGTGTGTGTGTGTATGTATGAGTGAGTGTGTGTGTGTGTGTGTGAACTCGGTCCCTTGAAAACTCTTCGCTTCGTTAATCAGTGCGGCCACGCTCGGGCGCGCCACTGTGCGCGTTCACGCTGGCTCCTGGGAGGGGAGAGGATCGAGAGAGGGAGGAGCTGAGGGAGAGGATGTGCACACGCACACGCACACACACACACAGTGACGACATTTTACTAGAAGTCAAATCTGTATCTAAAGCACAAA
Organism: Paralichthys olivaceus; assembly: GCF_024713975.1. Classification (NCBI taxonomy): domain Eukaryota; kingdom Metazoa; phylum Chordata; class Actinopteri; order Pleuronectiformes; family Paralichthyidae; genus Paralichthys; species Paralichthys olivaceus. The sequence continues at coordinate 26,394,536 of NC_091093.1, forward strand.
ATTATTATTATTATATTATATATCATTGTTGTTGTTATTATTATTATATGATGCATACACTTCACGCCACACGTTTCTACATCATCACCATTTATAGAACTACATTATTATGATTATTATTAGTATTATTACATGATCTACACACTTCACACCAAACGTTTCCACACCATCATCCTTTATCATATAACTGAAATCAGTATTCAATGTAATCAGTTTATTCAACAACAGCATGAATATCTACAACACTGTTTTCATTAAACCACAAACCCAGGAAAATCACATTTATAAAAACTATATTTTTTAGCCATTTAAAGGAAGATGAAGTCATCCAGACTGATTTCCTTATTTGTTTGGTGGCCTCCAGTTTCCAACACTTTAAAGTATTGATCAAAATGTTAAATGTTTCTGGCTTCTTGGTTGTAATGATTTGTTAAGGAAACAGATTCATCAATGATTAACATTTACAAAATGTGTCATTACAACAAGAAAATGTTAAAACACGAACATTCAATTATACTTTTACTTCACTAACATTACAAACACCTGACCTGCACCTGTTATGGAATAACACTGCAGTATGTACAGTACTTTTACTGGATACGTCCTCCTCTTCAATACTGTGTTATCACTGCAAACACATGGAAGCAAAAATCAATGTGCTTCATTATAAATTTCTCTCAGCCCTTAAAATCATGAAAAGTGGACTCACTGCACATTATAGAAGAATATGGTTTAGAAAACAAGCTCCAGCCCTTTGAATATTAACTTTATTCAGACGAAGTAACTTTACTTTAACTCCTTTATTTGTTTTTACTCACAGTATTTAAGTCTCACGTCTGCTTTGTCTCCTGCTCATCACTTTCGAAACATTTAAAATTGTGTTCAATTAAAAAAACTTAAAAAAAACTGTAATGAACCAGACTCTCAGAGAAAGCACCACGCAGGTACCCGGATGAGAGCCGCCAATCACAGCCGAGCATGTCTCCTCCGTACTGTCGTGAAATGTTTACGTTGCGACGCTGCGGCAGTTTACGGCAGGCGTTGCAATGAGGCGCAGGACCTGAGTTTTCGCGACACTTTCCCCCTGAATGTGTCTGTTCCAGGTACGAACAGTGAATCACACGCGTGCGTTTTGATGGAACAGATCGAGGTTCGAGCTCTGGAGCTGAAAACAAGGAAGTTGTTTCTCTTCCTGTGACGCTGGAGGCGGAAGAGGCTGTTAGCCCGCTAATGCTAACCGCTGCAAACGCATTGCAGTGATGTGACTCACCTCCGTGTTTCACCTGCTCTGGTCCATTAAACTCCGCTGTAGATATTGTAAAGTAACACTACAGCTGTAACATACTTCATAGTGACGAACCCCACAGCTTCTGAATACTATAAAATACTTGTTAGTAACGAGGAAACTACTAGATCTGTGTGTGTTAGCTTAAAAACACACACAGGCTCCTCCGTGTACAATGTTGTTTAACACTAAACGGGGATTTAAACAGTGATTATTTTTCATTATGATTAATCTGTTAGTTATTATCCTGGTTAATGTTGGAATATCTGCTGAATTATTATAAAGATTTGCACAGAGTTCACAGTGACACCTGCACGAAGCCTGATATTAATGGTCACCAGTCCAAATTAGTTATGCAATGATTTCCTAATATAGGAAATTAATTAAAATCAAAGTTTATGATCAAAATAGTTTTAATTCAAAGTTACAAATCTGCACATTTGAAAATCTGTATCCAGGAAATGTCTTCTCTTTTTAACGTGATAAACAGCCGGAATACTCAATATTGTAAATCAAAAATCTATTAACTGATAATCATCTAATCATTTTAGCACCAATTCTATATTCAATTGTATTTTATTGACCATGTTACTTAAATGTTTAGTAAATCTACAACAGTGATTTGCATTTAAGAATAAGTTTAAGTATGTTAAACTTTCATTGGTTGTAATTAAAGCTGTTTCCCTTTGAGCTGTAGTGGAGGATAGATATTTTGTGGCGTGGTGGCAAGTGCATCAAATCTGTTTGTGGCTTCTATTGGTAGAGAACTAGTTAGCAAACACGAGACACAAGTTAAGAACATGGAATTATTTAATATTTGGTTTGATTGTTTTTCACATAAGTCGCTGATTAATTTGGTGACGTCTGATCCGGCAGCACTGAACTTTTCCTCTCTGTTTTTCAGACACTGACTGTTGGAGGATGGACCCTGTAGTGTTGAGCTACCGGGACAGCCTGCTGCGGCGCTCTGATGTGTCTTTGCTGGAGGGACCTTACTGGCTCAATGACCAAGTCATTGGTTTTGCCTTCGAGTACTTTGCTTCCGAGCGCTTCAGAGTCCTGGGGGAGACCATCATCTTCATCAGCCCTGAGGTCACCCAGTTCATCAAGTGTGCTTCTTGCCCCGATGAGTTAGCTCTGTTTCTGGAGCCGCTGGATCTCGCTTCGCGTCGTTGGGTCTTCCTAGCTGTTAACGACAACTCCAACCAGACTGCAGGAGGATCTCACTGGAGCCTTTTGGTCTACCATCACAACTCCAACCACTTTGCACACTATGACTCTCAAAACGGCAGCAATTCAGTGCACGCACGGCGCATTGCCAGCAAGCTGGAGCCCTTCTTAGGTGCAGGGAGGAAAGCGCTGTTTGCGGAGGAGCCCTGCCCTTCACAGAAGAACAGCTATGACTGTGGCATGTATGTTATCTGTATCGCAGAGGCCTTGTGTGAGAAGGCGAGGGTGGAGAGCTCGCCACGCCTTCCTGTGCAAATCATTACCCCAGCCTACATCACCCAGAAGAGGGCTGACTGGTGCAGACTGATCCAGAGTCTAGCTCAGAATGACCTCTGCTGCTCGCTGTCTTTTCCTTAGCACGTCTCCCGTCAGAATATGCAGCTGTCAGCCGCCACATATCTACTGCTGGAACATCTGAATGCACTCCTTGAATACAGTATTTAACTATATATGAAGTATATTTCTATTACAGTGTATCATACCCCATACTATGATAGAGTTTAAAAAATATTGCAATACTACAAATCTTGAAATATTACGAACAATTGGCACCATGTTAAACCCGTTTATATGCACAGCAGCATAGAGTATGTAAAGAACACCAGCATGCCTACAAAAGGAATTCCCACCCTACATATTTATTGAAGATGGCGAACATGTGGAAGAGGAGTTACTTTCTTTCCTCCATTTCATCAGTTTGGAGCGAATGTAGAACTGTTTACTCAGATTATTGCTCAGGGTCATTTTAAATGAACTAGAATTGACAAGAAGAATGTGCATCTTAACCTTGGCTCCTACATTTTGTCACATTTGTTCTGGTCACATTCATTCTTGTTTCTTTTTTTTTTTTTAACAGGCTGTGAACATCTATAGCTACAAACTTTCAGTTCTGAAACTGTTCAAAAGAAAACTACTGCATGAGGGTGAGATGTGCACTGAGTGTTGTGAGTGCTGGAATGTATGTTATGTTCTGACATAAAGAAACTATCAAACTCATCATCTGTAGAACTAATACATTTTACTGCTGTCACATTTTTTGTTGACAAAATTCTGAATTTGTTGTGTGTTTTTTTTAAATGGTCTCAGTCGCTGTCTTGTTGAGCTCAAGCTGCAAAATAATATGTTAGATCAGAATTCAAATATACAAAAAGTTTAAAAGTTACCTCGACAGATTTGAACAAACATGCAGTGTTATCAGTGTTGGTAAAGTGCTACTTTCATTTATGGATATTATGTAAATGTGTTACCAAACTGATACCCTGAGCAAACTTGGTGAAAACTCCGTGCTTCAGTTTTTCGGTTGCGTCATAGAGTTCAGTCAGTACTCAGACCTGCTTTGCAACAGCTTATCAGTCAAACATCTTATTGTTGTGGTTTGAAAGAAAGGAACATTATACTCACAAGAATGAAATGACATGATGGATTGCAGCATTTTAAAGCTGCAACACACCAGAGGCAAAGTGTGAACGACAGCAGTTTATATTATCAGACATTTGAAACAGACTTTCAATCTACGGGTGTTAAAAAAAATATATATCTTTAGAAACGCATCAAAAATATCCACTGATGCTATTTTCATAAGAGTCCAAAGATGAAAAAAGAAGGAAACCACACATCCATCATTGTTTTCAAATACAAAAGCACAAAGGAAACTGGTCTTTATTTACATCTTTATTATCCAGAATCCAACTGTGGCCTCTGACATGTTTATGAGTTGCTTTGTCAGCTGGTACAGAAAGTAGGAGCTCAGCATGGAGACATTCATGCAGCAAAATAATGTGTGTGAATAACAGGTCGTTGTCCTGTTTCTCTAGAAAATAAAGTGAAAAGTCAAGATTAATCACAATCTAGACAAATATTTTCATTCTGAAATCAACCTGTTGCTTTCAAATCTGATGTGTCATAGAAAAAGCTGTTTGAAAAACCTGACTATGGGAAATTGCCACATTAACTAACCACACAATGAGTATAATCAGCAACACTCATCATGAAGTGGGTGAAAGGAAAAAGGAGACAACCTCCTGATCTGGCTCACGGCCCAGCACTGCTCTTAAATTTCACTCTGCTGGGTCAGTTTCCGCCTGCGCTCTCCTTCCTCTGGCATCCTGCGCTCATCTACATCCCACAGGCATAGTTCACCCTGAGTAACCAGTCAGACGAGCCGTCAGGGTTTACTATTGTCCTCATAAAATGCCACAAAGCCGGAGCATTTACCACCCTGGCAGCGCTAGTGAGACAAAGCACTCGGGGACAGGAACATTCATTTAGACAAATCTGCTTCTAAATGGCCAGTTTACAAAGTATACTTCATTGGGGGTTTACAGGGAACGTGAACTTGACTCTCCGTCAGGTACTCTAAACTGCACCATGGCTTAATTTAGCTCATCTCTACCAGATCATCTGGATGGATCATCTGTCGGGACACATCTTGATGAAACAGCATTTTCTTACTATGCACTCAGGTCTCACAAACTTAAAATGGAAATGCATCCTTCTCTTCAGGGTTTCAAGATGACATTTTCTCCAAAGTTCTCCCGTAACAAGATAATGTGTTGGTTAAATTAAAAGTAATTATACAGAGTATTACTCAGGGTCATAATGTTCTGGATAACCGAGATGGATTAGACTAAAACTGACTAAATCCTGTACCTGCTCTTTGCTCTCTTGGCAAATGATGCACATTTCTCTGTGGTAGAAAACAAAGCTTCTCAGTGTCTGTGGTTTTATTTTGCTGCAAACAAACAGTGGGGTTAGTTATAATCTCCGTCAAAATCTTAAAACTGGTCATTCTTCTCCTGCTGGACTCAGCTGAGGCTCTTCTCACTGTGCATGAGCGTGCACATGTGCAGTGAGATGAAGGCTGAAGACAGCAGTTGACTTGAGAAGCTTTCAGTGGAAGCAGCTGTGAAACAATGTTGGATGGAAACTGATGAAATTCCGTGAACCAGATTGAGAGAAAATATATTATAAAAGATTTAGTAGTGCGTGCACAAACAAAAACTTGGTACAGCCCAGGATTTATAGTGTAATTTGTTGCATGAATAAGCTTCTAATAAAATACTGATGGTTTCAAATCATGGTTCAATTCAGAGTGGAAGAAAACACGAATGTGTGGAACAAGGGAGTAAAGACTACACATTTAGAGTAAAGGTAGATTTTGCACCAGCCTGATTATACATGTGGGTCACAAGCCAAAAAGACTGAGATCCACTGCATGACACAACATAACTTTGTTATTCACACAATCACATAAACCAGTTAAGTTAGAAAAGAAAAAGAAGTTAGGAAAGGAGTCATAGACTTTGGATTGAACATTGCATCTTTGATGAAAGATAAGAGATGGTATTGTGGATGGATTCAATATCTTCATTAGCAGGTATGCACAGTTAGCAGCTCTCAAACCAAATGAAAGGCCATTGGAAGTTTTGAAACTTTCACACTTTAACTTCAACATTTCACGGCTACAAAGGACTTTTTTATTTGTATTGAAATCTGCAGTTTGCCTGTGAGGTTTGACTTTTGCCTTCAAACATTATCGCTTCAACAACTTTAAAATCTGCTTCTGCATCAAAGCACGAATATATACGGTTACGTGAAGCTGCTCGGAGGCGGGTGAGATGTGCAGTTACCACAGACATGTGACCCTGAAGGCAGCGACCCACTGTCGCTGATGAAGAACGAGAATATATCCCAGGAACTGTCTTTGTAGTCCAGACCCCAGATGTGCAGACACATATATATATATACTTTCATTTAGATTCATAAACAAACACAGGCCTCCATTAGTTCACTCACTCACCACTGCTCTTCATCAGTGTTGTGTGTAATTGATTTCAGCAGCAGCGGCCAAGGTTTCTCTGAGGATCTCCACATGTTTCATATTAACTCGTCAGATTGAACCTCAGGCCTGGAATACACACACACACACACACACACACACACACACACACACACACATACACACACACACACACACACATTTATACGCAGACCATGCAATTCCATAAAGTGCGCTCAGAGCTGTGTTTTTGTTCATTACATCATCTCCTGTCACAACACATCTGCAACCAACCACAACAACATGGAGCCTTTTTAGCTTCATTTACAGCAGCGTGCACAAGAAACGAGCAGCATCTCAGAGAGAGGGACGGACGGACGCAGTGAACATTCTGCACGCCTCAGTTTCCAGGTGTGCGTTGCACGTCTAACACGCCTCCACGGCTCAGGAGGCGTATGTAGGTCAGCTTCAAATCACAGCGTCCCATCAGAAATGAAAGGAGATGAGGCTCAACATGTTCACAAACTGCAGAAGTGCCAGCCCAGCTTGTTGATCTCACTTGTTGGGATCAGGTGGAGTTGTTATGTGGGTCCATCCTCTGTCATCTCACTATAAATCATTTTGTAGGTATGTACGGTGGCCCTGAGGGACAAATAAGCAAACAGCAAGAAAACAAATTGTCCTTCTTGTGTTTTGTGATTTGCTGACCAAAGCTTCTTCAGCTTCTACATGTGTGGCTCCTCTTTCTCTTCCTGAGATGTTTTATTCGTTCAGTTTTGCTTCTTTCACATATTAGAAATATCATCAACACGCCCACTCACTTGCTGTGGATTTGAAGTAATATCTCCTCTGAGGTAACCTGGAAGATTAATAACAAACCCAAACAAATCCCATTTTACTGTTAACATCAGCGAGAAACAGCAAACGTAGCTCTGTTTAAAGACGTGTCATTGTTTATTGTTGTGCAGAATAAACAAAAAGATATAATAAGAAGATATAATAGAGGTGCGGGAGGTTGTGTTGTCTTCAGACAGAGCAGCTACAGCTGTTTTTTCCTGGTTTCAGATAACTGAGGCAGCTGCTGCAGGTAGAATTATATTTACTGCACAGACACGAGAACGATGTCGATGTTTTCATCAAATGATCTGAAATAAAGAGCAAGAACATCTTTATAATAATCTTGTACTATATATATATTGTGTCACTCGATCTTGTAACCAAGCCACTGAGTCTGTGTCCAGCAGTGAGTCGACACACACACACACACACACTAAGTTATGAGGGACTGCAGATCTCTCAGCAGCGGACATGCAAGGGTTGATTTAGTTACTGCTGGAAGGAAAAGGAAAGAGTTGATGAAGCGCAGATGCTGGTTGGAGGAGAAAGAGAGGAAAAGATGAGCGTGAAGAAGAAAATGAAAAGGTCCAGTAAATCAAATTCCATGGTAATGTTCATATCATCCAACCATGAAGATTCAGACGGCTGTTTCTCGAAGTCGAAACAATGACGGCATCATTTGACTTTCAAGAAAAATTCCCAACAACAGAGATGTCCAATAAAAATACAGAAAAACTCCCTAATATACTGTCGCTAACTGTTATCATACATTATCGTACAAGTTATTTTCCGCTGAAATGTTGTAATATATTGTTTTTGCGTGTTCTGCATAGTTTCACGAGCCTCCCACCACGACGCTCTACAGCTCTCTGGAGAATGGGTGTGAACTTGTTGCTCTCGGCCGATGGTGGGCCTATAGATGTTTAAATATAGTCAAGCTATCCAACTTGTTTGTGAACGCTGGGGCGTGTCTGTGTGGTCGCAAACAACTTCCGCTAATGAAAACACGGTTTCACATGTGGCTGTCGCTTTGAGGTCGTCTGGCAGGAGACAAATGAGAAGTTTTATCAGAACTTCAGCCGACGTTCAGCGTTTTTTTACAATCAAGCTCAGTCGGAGCAAAGAACGATATCGTTTGTTGACTGGTTTTCCACGGAAATAAGAAAATATACCTCAGTTTATTTTTCTTTCCAGCGTGAGCCTTGACTTCTCTAATCTCAGACAGATCTATACGTACACCAGCTCATCAACCAAACACACGGCGGCCATTTTCCTCAGGGTGTGAAGTTCAAATGCTGCTATGAACAGAACGATGTTGCGCTGCCGAGAACCAGGTTCATAAAATTTGCTTCATGTCTGATCATTAACTGAAAAGATAATGATAAGTGGAAATCTGGAGGGACAGGGGACCATGTCTTCTCTACTAAAGACAAAATACATTCGTATTCATTTCCAAGTGAATTATATCTTCATGCCTTCACTTCTAACAAGACTTTATTTCTTAAACAAGCACCAAACAGAATGTATTAAAAACAAATGTAAAATCAAATTGAATCACCCCAGAGTAGAATATTTCCATTAGATTTATGCTTTTTCGTAATTAGCCTTTATATTCTCTCTGGATATTTAACATCCCCTTGGATACAGGAAGACAAATCAGTGAAACACAGAACCACTCACTTCATAAACGGATTAACTGCAGCACACTCGGTGCTCGGAGCAGACGTGGACACATTAAATGCACCGCTGAGGTCATATGTTCTTGGTAGACCTCCAGAGTGTGAGATGTCTTTTTTTTTTTAACTGTGTGCAACACCGACCATTACTGTGAAGTTACAGTCAGCATTCTCCTTCACACCGGGGAGGTCAGAGGTCGCCCACAGAGCATTCCAGGACAGACAATACGGCTCCCTGGAGGTATGGAGGAGGCTGCAGCTTGTCTGGCCATCTGCTTCGACCTGCAACCCCCCCCCCATTACTCCTCGGCTAAAACCGACTCTGCATACACACACACACACGCACATACACCCACACACACACACACACACACACACACAGACACAAAAGGAGTTACAGTCATTGCAATGAGCCAATAATTATAATAAACTGGTTTCTACAGCACTTTTATTAAATAATAAGCAAAATGTCCGTTCATCAGTGGAGGAGGAAATATCACGATCATTTACTCAAGTAAAAAAATACATCATTACTAGTTAAAGTCTGAAATACGTACAATGAACCCTGTGAGTCATGTGACTATGCATTATAATACTGGACAGTTATCACTGATGCAGTGTTGTAAATCTGTTTTCAACAATATTATACACACTTGTCCAGTTTCATCTAAAACAATGCATCATGTTTTATAAGCTGAGCAGATCTTTTGCATGTGAAATATACATTTGTTTATATCTGTTAAATAAATGTGCCACAATATTTCCCTCAAGTGAAGTCGAAACATAAAGTCGCTATTAAAATAGTCAAGTAGAGTTTAAGCACTCAGGAATAATTCTTAAGTACGGTGCTTAATTTCTATATATTACACTGTTGAAAGATAATAATAATGAAAAACAAATAAATGACTATTGGAATGCTGAAGGTCTTGAGGTTATAAAATGAAAATACAAGTGGAAACACAAATATATCAGTATTTTACTTAACTAGAGTACTAGAGTTGGGTTTTATTTGTTAATGTTTTGGTTATAATTTACCATGTAAACATTTAATAATGGACCAAGGAGACGTGTTAATTAAAATCAATATTAAAAACATTTAACTGACTATTAGAAAGAAGGAGTTCAGTAAATGTCTCTTGCAGCAAAGGAGTGAAAAACACCTTTGAACATTTATATTGATTGACTGAGTTTGTCAGCAGGTTGTTGGGGGATCGATTACAGGTTCGATACCTCTTGACCTCTTTCTTTGGACACGATCGCTTGACCCTCTGAACCAGATGTTGTCCTCTCTGGCCCCACCCCCTTCTCACTGCAGGAAGTACGCCACCTGTCAGTTGTCATGGTATCCAGGTGGTGCAGCTTTTGAAGATGCAAACAGGCTTTTTATGGCATCAGCCTAAATATGACGAGCATTCATGGATATTTATTAAAGTTTCATGGGAGAATTTCACTGTTCCACAATCTACGCACCAGAATAATGATTATTTAACTCAGGTTGGTTATTTATTGACGCGGTGTCGGTCATTTTAGTTATAAAAAGGTGGAAATGTGGAGCTCTGTGTCTCTGATCACTAGATGTCAGTGTAGTTTCCTAAGTAAGGATCAGTGCTACACAGCAAATCCAACACTTCAGTAATAAACATATATACATACTGCAAACGTCTGTGATTGATTATCCTTTGTTTGTTTGCAAGATTAACTACTGAACAGATGTTTATGAAACTTGATGGAAGGATGTGATGTGGGTCAAGACAGAAATGTTAAACAGTAAATAACAGAGAAACTGCAGTATTTCTGCTTCTTCGGAGCAGTTGACATTTCCGAAAACATATTTATTTTTAACCCACAAGTCGGGACAAGTTTTTTTAAAATTTAAACTGAGACATCTGGAATAAAACCAGGAGGCCTGGTGCACAGCCAACACTCCACATGTTAGTTATTGAGCCGTTCTGTGCGCGGGCCAACGTTTGTGTTCCAGTTTTTACGATTGAGCCTTTAGTCGTGCAGGTTACAAAAACTCGCCTTGCTGTCTGGAGTCAGGCCTTTTCATGGTGGTCCTGTATGAAGGGACAGGATCGAAAGTTTCCAAAAAATGAATTACAAGCCACATTTTTCCTCTTCCGCATTTCCAATTTAATTGATAGAGATTTCACAAACTTGTCTACAACTCTGTTTCTGTCGTCTTTTGCAAAGTCAGTGAAATTTCTTCAGACAAAGATATTTCATCACGAACACTCTGATCCTCAATGCATCATTTTTGAGTCTTTGGTGACTTCATTTGAAACGTATAAAAGAACAAACACCCTGTGCACTCCTTCCATCAGCAGGCTAACACAACTAAAAACATCTCATTCACTTTACAGTTAACACCCACAGGTGGCGTTGTTGCTCCAGTATATTTACAGTTAAACGACAGGTAACTTCAATCACTCACCAGAACATGATTTCCTTCCATAAATACTTGAAACAAATGACATCTGAGTACCTATTAACAAGCAAACCAATAGATCTGAACGCTTTGAAGAGCTACAGACATTTGAAATAATGTGTATTTTTAAAAAGTGCATTGTTGCGGCTAGTTTTAACCTTTCTACTGAAAAACTGTTGGTTCAGTTCCACAAAGTTATAGATTATTAACACCACAGCTCACCTGATACATCGTCGCTAGCAGTTTTTTCAAGTAATTAATGTGTAGAATTATCTCTTACCTCTCCACCCTCTCCCTTCCATCCTCCATCACTGCTTCTACACCTCTACACTGCTCAGAACTACCTCAGTCATGATATGATGTCTGTGGGAGGGACAGGCCAAGGGAGACAATCGTCATCTGAAGTAAAACCTACTTTATATTCAAAAATAAATACACATAGTCTGTTTTGCATAGTCATGGAAGTGATCACTGAATCAACTCGTTCCGCTGCGGGGACGCTCCGCAAAGGCGCCTGCAGTCGGACGGATGTTGCACCGTCATGTTTTGCGGCTGGTGCTTGGGTGGATCTGCTCAGAGCTTTATAAGCTGGTCCTGGATCTGTGCAGCAGGACGTCGACGACTACGAGCATGAGAAGAGCAAAGAGCAGCCAATCAGATGAGTCGCAGCAGAGAGCAGTGGTTACCTGGACGAGAAGAAAGAGAACAGGTTGGTGGAGTCTAAGAATAAAAAAACATTAATATTTTTATGTTTTCATCCTTTATTACCAAGGAGATTATTTTTAATCTGTGTTAGTTTGTTTCTCTTACACAAAAACTACTGAAAGTATTAATGTGAAACTGGTGAAGGAATGAAGGACGTTGTGTTGATCACATTGATAGACTTGGATTTTTCTCCACAAGTTGCTGTTGCTCAGGAAAAGTGACACAGCTCTGCTTTAATTTTTTTTTTCTTGAAATAAAAATCATAACAAGACGTTTGCCGTGTTTTCAGTGGTGACGGTGAACCGACCTCTCTCTCAGGGGCAGGTTTGGGTTATGGAGGAAGGACAGCTGTTGCTCCAGACTGCAGACACGAAAGGCCAAGTAGCAGGAGGACAGGATGAGGAGAATGATACTGAAGAAAGAGAAGGAGACACACACGTGACACTTGAATGATCTGTCCTTGGAGGAGCTGCAGCGTCTTCAGATGAACACTGGGAGGCAATGTTTGACTTTCCATCAACACATCATGGATTTACACTGTCCTGAACAACCCACTTTAAATAAGACTTCAAGACCAAATCAGTGTTTGTGTCAAAACTAAAGAATAAAATATGAATGCATTGTGATGTTGGAGAAAATGAAGACATGTATAAAAACATGTATCTCAAATAAACCTGCACTCTGGTACCTGACGCTAACTTAACATGACGACTGTAAAACATATATCCATCCGTGTTCTGCTTTTTTCATTTCATTCCATCTTCTATTTCAAGCTTAGATAAAAAATAGAGTTTTCATTGTAATTAATGTAGATTATAGAGGTGTTGTGGGGGTCGGGGGTGCAGTGCTCTGTCATGCCCTCAGGGTGAAGGACATTCACTCTGCAGATGCTCCAGTGCAGATGGAGTCAAGAGAGCCTGGTGTTCACTAGAAGAAAATATCTCATGAACCTTAAAGATTCAATTATAAACAGCAACACCTCGATGTAAAAATAAAAACTGTGTGTTTGAATAGCTCTGATCGCCCACTGTTCATATCTCCATGTTAATGTGTGTGTGTGTGTGTGTAGCAGTGAGTCAGCTGTTGGAGGAGGTGAAGGTGCTGTTGGTGGTGTCTCTCTGTACACTCACAGCAGGGTGAAGAACTTGAGCAGCTGGTACTCCATCTGGCCCAGCTCCGCCATCGGCTCTGATAGAAGACCCCTGTCTGTCTGCAGAACTCGCTCTGCAACACACACACACACGTAAAATCATTAGCAGCTCTTGGCTCGAGTACAGTACATGTTTCACATTTAATAGTTCTCGCCCACCTGTTATCTGTACGTCCTGAACACATTTGGACTCAAACAAGAACGCAGCGCTCGCTCCCAGTTGATGTTGTGACGACATGTACTTTGGAGTTTAAAAAATGAATGTGTCTTATCAGTGGTGCTTTCCAAAGGGAGCCCGTCTTGTGTTTACATGTATGAAACGCTGGAGGCTGCAGCTAAAATACATTAATTAACGCTCAGTCAGACGACAGCTGCTGCTGATTCCTGCAAACGTTGTCATGATGACTTTCTAAATGTGAAACGTTGCTGTTGACATGAGGCAGAAATATTAATAAAGTACAGAGTGTGTTGAATCCGGCGTTGTTTCCACTGTTATTCATACAACTGTAAACAGTGAATCACCTGAATGATATAAAACCAGGAGCTTCAGAGCCTGAACGATATATTGGTAATCGCCCGATATTTGCCTTTAACAGACATATCGGAATCTGCATTTATGTTATATATGAAAACTATTATTCCACTGAATAAACAATGCAAAGAACATTTATTCCTGTGTTTCAAGTAAAAAATATCTGTTAATCTTCACTCTTGTCCTAAAATCCCCACATTGGCTTCCTGTCAGTTTCCGTATATATATATCTCAGGTTCTTTTACGTGTTTTTGAAGCTCTTCGTGGTCTTGCAACATATGACTCACATGCTGACAATGTATGAACCAGATGGGTCCCTCAGGTCCTCTGGCACAAGTCGTTCCAAAAGTTTTCATGAGTCAGCTTTAAGCTTTCATACTCTGAGCCGCTGGAGCAGTCAGCCAGAGGATCTGAGACTCTCCTCTCCAGTCTTGCTTTGACTCAGATTACATTTTTAACTCTCAGATAGTTTTTAATTGTTTCTGTTCTCTGTCTTATTATCAAATTGTCAGTCATTAAGTACTTTGAACCGTCCTAACCTGCATGAGAGGTGCTGTATAAATAAAGTTTGATTGAGCGTCGATGATACAAGAACTCACAACGTTCAAATCTCCAACATTAACACAGTATTTGGAAACGATCTCCAGCTGTTGAAGTGTCCTCACAGGACTCTGACAGCAGACATTGTTCGTGATAATCTCCACTTAATCTGCATCTGCCCAAAGCTTTTTAATTCAGGCCCCCTCATGATTTAATCTCCATTTGAAGCTTAACGTGCCCATTGCGTAAGAGCCGGTGCCGTCCTGAGTTCTTCACTGTTTCTCCTCCTCTCACACAAACAACTTAAATTAAATAAAACGTAAAAACAATACTTCTATACTTTTTCTTATACTTCTACTAAAGGATTCAGACAATAGAATGTAGGCGTGACATTATGATTTCCTATGAAACTCTTCATGGAGGTCACTTTCTTGTTGGGCTCCTAAATCTTTTAAATCCTTGCATTGACTGAGGAGGTTGGGTTTTTGCGTCGCTGTCTGTTTGCAGGATTACACAAAAACTACAGAACCAGTTTTCTCAAAACCTGGTGGAAGGGTGCGGTATGAGCCGAGGAAGAACACCTTAACTTTTGGAGCAGATTCGATTAAAGGGGCAGATGCATTTTCTTTTACTTTCTTAAAAATGGTGAGATAGAGCGTTAGCCTTGGTGGAGGTGTACCCTCTCTAGTTTCATCTGTTATACCTAAATATAATCTACTGTCTGATTTCACTCTTTTCTTTAAAACATCCATTAAAAAACTGAAAGTCTCAACAAATAACAACTGGATGTTTCACAGTTTTCTACGTTCAGACGAGTTGGGATCTTTGTCTTAAAATCTGTGAAGGTGCTGCCTCAGATTTCAGTGTGAATCAGGAGTAGAAAGTGCATTCGAAACCCTTTTGGAGTCGTAATAGACAGAATTCACTCCAACGACTTTCAGCACACTATGTTTCGCCTCCATCCAGGCAGGCAGAGGCAGAATCCTGGAGAACGTGTCCGTGGATAAAGCCTTGGACTTTGAATCCATGCAGCGACACTGATGTGAACAGTTTTATCACCTTCCAGCAGCTGCTCTGATTTGAAGGGCGTGTCCGTGGCGCTCAGGCTGCTGGTGGAGTTTCCCAGCAGGTCAGGAAGGGAGGAGGACACAGACACCACGGAGGGTTTCCTCCTCCACTTTAACACCGAGGGGAACTCGTCAACCACGGGGAATTCGTCCGTGGTCGGGAACTCGTCCTGTGGCACGGAGGAAAAGAGGAGAATGGGTTGGAAAGATGGGGATTCAAACCATGGGGCGTGGCTATAGGTGGGCCTCGCCTGGGCTCAGCCAATCGAACAGCTACAGCAATAAATCACTGTTGTGATATGTTGAGGGTAAATGTAAGTATAGAGAAGTATATTAAAACATGGCTGTTATTGAGGGTGTTGACTGAAAGTTTAAAGTCGGCCCTGAGTTGTTCCTGTGCACAGTTTCTTCATCCCATCAATAAAAACCATAGAGTTTGAATAACTTACTGACACAATCACTCGTCCTGTTGCTGCTGTGGTTGTGAGTCTTTTTTAAATCTGCTAGTTTCAACAAGAAAACACATCTGGACACGTGCCAGGCTTTTTACTTCATTACATTATTGTCACATTTATCTTTTCCATACAAAATACTCATTTAGATCTTTCCTGGCTTCTAAATCTGAGAGAATTTTATATTTCAAATTGTAAGCTTATACATGTACATATTTAAAATATAACAAACAGTTGTTTAATCAAGGATTATAAACATTAAGACATTAAAGTCTCCCACATTTAACAGAAATAAATCTAAGCTCAGAAATAAATAGAGCTATTGTATGAAGATGACAGATGTTTTTTCTTTAATCATCGTGTGACTTTCTCCCTGACACCGAGAAAACGGAGCTAAACACAACATCACTTCTCATTTGAAATGTTTCCATATTGATTCATTCTGGTGATAAATCACAACATTCACTTACATCAGTCCTTCACTGTAACGAGTCAATCTTTGTAAAGGAGATATTAGCTCAAACGGATGGGTTTAAAATCTTTACTTTAGGGTTAGGTAATTAAAATGATGCATCTTGGGATGCGTGTGTATCATTTATTTTTGGTAATGTGCAGTTATAAATGTTCTATGAGAAGACTTTGAGTTAGACTTTCTAAAAATCTATAAATGTGCAGTTACAGATATAAAAAGTTCAAAAATTGATTTTGTTCCCACTTTACAAACAGTCATAAGAATGTTTCTAATTAGAAAAGTATGTTTTATTATTAACTATTAATTATGCTGTTACAGCTTTGGAGACTTTTTAATTTTCAAGCTTTGAATATAGTAAATATCTGTTAAATATGAACCTGTATGAAATCTATAGATATATATTAAGCTTATTAATGTATTTCATCTTTTAGATTAAAAAATTTCCAAGTTGAGCTTTGCTAAATCTCTTTTAAAAAAACCCCCACTGGCATCGTGAATGGCCTTTTTGTCTTTGACTAATATCAGTATAGATGAAAGCTCGATAAAAGACAAGCATGTTAACAGAACTGAATTCTTCCTTAATACAGGAGCCGTTGTGCTGTGCTGTGCTCGACGGTAGCTGCACATGCACAAGGTGACTTCACCGAGCCCTCTGATAATAATTCACTGTCAGGCTGCAACAGAATCATCTATTGATCCTGTCTGTGTATGAAGGGAAGCCGGCCTGCAGGTCAGAGGTGGCTGCGAGTGAGAGTTATCGGAGGCCTCAAGAGCCAACACGACAAACGACAAGGAAATCATTTTAATCAAAATGGATAACTGATCGTTGTGGTTTCACCCACTTTGGTTATTTGAAGGTTTATAAAAGAGCGTCTGTAAAAAACAAGTTATCACTGACCAATGACAAGGTCGGCTCCTCCATGAACTGCTTCAAGCTCAGACTCTTCCCATTGACCTGGAGAGGAAAAGTCAAATTAAGTCAAGCTAGATCTGCTTACACAGCACAATGAAGACAACAGAGCTGAAGTACTTTTTCATTAAAAACGTTAAGGACAGAAAAGTACCTGATTAACTGACCACACATTATTTCATCTGAATTAATCGCACATATTCACATGTGAGTGACGTCCACTCACCTGTAGGTGTGTGCAGATCCTGCGAAGGACGTCATACACGCTGTCTCTTGACAGCAGTGATACAAATACATACTGAGGAAACAAAAAAGAGAAACAGTGATGTTGTTATTCAGGTTTTTAATTTTCACTGTGTACCCGAAACGTGTAAAAACAGAACATAGTATACAGAATGAGCTAAATAGAAGGTTTTGCTATGTGACTGTGACTTTGACCTCTAAATTTCAATCAGGTCATCCTTGAATCCAAGTGGATGGTTGTGTCGGATGTAATGAAATTCCCTGTGAGTGTTCCTGATGTATGACGTTCACAAGAACATGAGGTCACTGTGACCTTGACCTTTGACCACCGAAATTGAATCAGTTCATCTTTGAGTCCGTGTGAATGTTTGTTCCAAATCTAAAGAAATTCCCTCAAAGCGTTCTTGAGGTATCATGTTCATAAAAGTGGGAGAACTTTAATGAAAACAATACTCTGTGCACACTGTTCGCATCAGTATAAGTAAATATATACAAGTTTGTTCATATCTACAGACGCAGTCGTAGAGCATCAGCAGTGCTGGTGACGGGTTAAAGGGTTTACAGGCGAAAAAACACTTCAGGGATTGAAAAGCTTTAATCTGAGGCACAAAGAGGAGATTTCTCTAATCACATTTCTGTTCTACTTTATTCTTTCATGAAAAATTATGAACGACAGGTCAGTGACAGCTTAGAACAAAACATCCGTCTGACCTGGATTAAAATCGCTGTTGTCTGAAAAGTACTTTAGATTTTACCTTTGAGCATTTTGAAAACACTGAGTCGATGTTTCTGCTCAGTTCATAAACAGTCCTGTTGCATCAAAATATTTAACTGAATTACCTTTTTATTATCATTTCTTCTTCTTCTAACCATGGATTTGATTATTTTTCCAGTCACTTTTCAAACAGATGCAGTTGCACTGTGAGTTTGGTTATGTAATGTTTCTATTACATAATCCTACAGACATACTCTATAAGGACACACATATTTGTTCTTGTTTGGTCTGAAGCATTGTGTTGAGTCATGTTTCACCTTTGACAGTAGAAGGTGATATATATATATTATTGTAGTAGAGTGTCTGAGGAGCACTGAGAAACTTGTGCTTCTTCTCAACTTTGTGATCCCACAATGCAATGCTCTGTGCGTACATGAAGCTGAAATATCTGGAAATAAAGATGAACGACTTCGTCCTGTTGTACAAAAATGAAGCCAGAGTATTCCAGATACAGGCGTCGCCATCTTCAGCGTCACGTTGGAGCCACAGACTGTGTGTCAGTGATCATGGAGAGGCGTTGCTGTATCTAGGTCCCGTCGGTGCAAGAGTTCGACCGATCGAGTGTCAGTCTCAGCTATCGATCACAATATTTAACCATTCCATTTTATAGCATCGGTTAGTTATCAGGAGCATGAACAAACATCGGTGTGATAAGAACCAAACCTGGAACAAACAGAAACCATCTTTGGGTTAAATGTAATTGACGTTTTAGTTTGGTCCATGTCCCTTCCACTAACATGGAGGAGGCAGGGTTTATGACCTATACTGCAGCCAGCCACCAGGGGGTGATCCAGATGATTTGTCCCCCGTCTTTATTAAAACAACATGCAGAATATCATGTGATCTATTTATCGTAAATTAAACAAACGGATCTGCGAAGCTACAAAATAAACTTTGCTGCACACAAATAACAGAATCACAACATTGTCATCCTGTTTTTTGTGTCGCACTCAATGGTTGATGCTTAGTGACGATGATTGTTCTGCTGCTGAGGTCGGAGCAGAAGCTGAAGGAACAAAACACCGGATGAAAACCACCTGATGACGACAGGTCTGATGCAAAGTGAAGAGGCTCCATGTGGACGTTTGGCTGTTATGGTGGAAACAGCCTCCACTATGTGGCACTGCCAGGCCCGGGACTCCACTCTGCTTCTATCTATAGCGCGGTCCTGTTGTTTGTTCCATCACACCTCAGCTGGAAAACACGCCCGCGCTCTGCTAATCAGCATAAGCATTTTAATTCACCGCGAGTGCGGCGGAGGTGTTTACCTTCTGGCCGGTGTCTGAGGTGATAGCCAAGCCGTTGGGCACCAGGCCGGCTGTTTTGTGCTTCTTCACCAGCCTCACAGAGGCGACAGGGATAGCCACCTACGGAGAAGATGGGGGGGGAAAAGGCACAAACACAACATTTATAAACAGACAAGGACAAAAACAAGGTGATGAGGAAAACAACACATGATTTAAGTAAATGGAAGCTGACACTGAAGTACACTCAGGGAAAGAACCCGAAAGAAAAATGGGTAGAGGACATGAAACGTGTCTTATTTCAGTCAGAATGTGAGGAATGCAGTCAGAGTAAGAAGCTTAGTGTCACTAAGATGTCAGGAGAGGTTTGGTTTCAAGGAAATGAAGGAAAATGAACAATCCACAACATATCAAAGAGAAAAATCACGTAACTGGTCGAGGTCAAAGGGTCAGGGAGTCTGAACGTATATATATATAAAGAGAGAGGGGGGGGGGGGATTTTCTATGTGGGAGAATTAAGACTGTGACAAATTGGTCCCTAATCCTTGTCTGAAGAGCAGTTCAATATTTTGTCGTGTTGTCCAGTCGGCTTGTCAGATTGTGACGGGGAGTTCCTTGGTTCACGTCAGTCTGAGTTTATTGAGCCGGCTGTCTGTCGTCCGCACCTTGATGTCTTTGCCGAAGAGGTTGGCATAGAAACACAGCCAGTTTCTGGAAATGTAGAGTCGACCTTGTAGGAGAATGTCTCTGAGAAGAGCGCAGGAGTACACTGAGGACACACGACAGAAAAGAGTGGAGTCAAGTGGACAAACAAAAACATACAGGTTCAACCAAAATCACTTTCATTTAGCTTCTTCACTTTTATTCTGATAAGTTTCACATCCTGGCATCACACTTTAGTGCAAACCAAGTTTTTCCTGGTTAAATAAAAGTAAAATAAGAATCGGAACTATAAAATGGCAACCTCAAATAAAATTACTTGTTATAATCATCACAATATATAAGCAATATATGCAGACTAATATTCAGACGATGCATAAAGATAAGTAGCAACACAACATGTGAGACACTATATGAGACTATAACGTGACACAATAACACAATCTTAATCTTCATGGTCAAAAAAAGGAAAAACTTTGAAATAACATAAAGAAAACAACAAGGATGTGATTAACAAAATATACAAACACAATGAAATTGAACTGTAGGTTTGAGAAACGTTTGGTTTTATGTAGCTGTCGTCACATCAGCACTGGATCATATTTACATTCCACAGCTCATGATGCATTAATGATTATTTTTCTGACCAATATTCCAATAAATCAGAGTTTACACTGTAAAAAAAATACTGTTAAATTGCTCAAATTTCTCCAGAGGACTCATTCAGAATCCAAGTTAAACTTCTTATTATACGAAACAGAAAAGTAGGAAATCACCAAAGCTGCGAAACTGAAACTGAAACAAGGAAATGTTGAATTTTTGATTGATTCTGTTTGACGATTGATCAATTATCAAAATCAGCTCAGCTCATTAATCTGACTAATCATCTCAGCTCACACAGTCAGATTACAGAATCACATCAGAGCCTATTTCTAATAATCAATCAGATCTGAGTCTGAGAGGATTAGAAAAACAGCAACAGACGAAACAAATGAAAAGCTGAAGCGTGAATATTAACAGGTCGAATAATAAAACACACAACACACACTCTCAGAAAAAGTTTCCTGTACCTTTCATGAGAATCTCATCCTTGGGTACACACTGGAACAGTTTGTGGTACTGCGAGTTGTACTTGCTGACAGTCTGTGCAGAGGGACAGGGCAGAGTCATGAGCAGCTCCTTGGTGGACCGGCCTGCCTGCACGGCACCAGCACCGGCACCACCAGCCACTCCGCCGCCGCCGCCGCCGGCCACTCCGCTGGCTGCAGACACCACCCTCTCCCTCAGAGGACGCGAGCTCTGCACCAGGCTCAGCACGTTGGCACCGTACACACACACACACTCGCGCACATCCAGGGCCTGGAGCAGGCTGCTGCAAGACACACACTGTTCCCCTGTCACCGGTCAGTACAGGGCAGAGACGGAGCACTGCCTCGCTGCATCTACCTCTGCTCTACACACACACACACACCTGGATCTAATGTATACACCCACACCACACACACACACACACACACACACACACACACACACACACACACACACACACACACACACTACAGAGTTACAGCAGCAGTGCCTCAGTCTGCAGCCTCTGAGCTGCAGGAACTACAAGGCTCTCTTTCTCTCTCTCTCAAATACTCCTCCAGTGGCTGTACACTGTGCAGCTGACACCCTCCCTCTCCTCCTCTGCACACACACACACTCTGCCCTTCATCATTCTGGGCTGTTAAAAAAAAAACCCAACTCACTTTGGAACACACACACGTGGTTTTCCTCTCCATTCTCTGCTGAAATCCCTTTTCTTTCTTCATCTTTTCCCTCCCTCCGTCTGTCAGTGTCTCGTTCTGTCTGTAGTGTCAGTCTGTGACACCTAAAAGTGCTTCTCAAAGAAAATCTTTCTTCTCCTCTAAACTCACAAGAGGTCTCATTCATCCCCTGTTTTCCTCCCTCGTATCTCTGCCGCTAAACTATCTTTGCCCGCTCTTCTCCCTCCTGTCCTCTATCTCATCCATCTTTCTTTCCACTCATGTCGGCTCACTTTGCTGTTTGATGTCGGCCGCCCCTGTTTTTGTCTTTCTATTAATAGCTGGTGCTGGAGCAGCTCCTGTCCTGCGTGATATGGAGCTTACACTAGGTTACAGGAAAGCACAAGGCTCCATCACTAATGGAGGAAAGCCCGGGGATAATGCAGACTGTCCCTGGATAAACATTTGCTGGAGATTTCATTAGTGAAATGGCTTCAGATGATTTGTTGTGTGGTGCGGTCGCATTATTTCTGCCCTGTCATGAAGCTGTTAATGTATTTTGAGGACACTGGGCAGGACTGCTGCAAATGCTTTGTTTCATTATTACTTGTTATTACTTTAGTATGAACTGGATCTATTCTATGAGACTTTACTAAGACAGTGGTGATTGGGTCTAAAATCACTGCTGAGGTTTTGTCAATGATATAATTTGTTTGGATATCGAGTCGAAAGTGTTAAAGATAATAACATTTGAGAAATCTCATTTCAATGGAACTGTCACATACTTATTATGGACGCATGATAGTTTCTTTGGCTTCTTAGCATGTTATCATGTTAGCGTGCATATTCCTAAAATATAAATGAACTAATTCATCAGACTCCAATCAGATTGAAATACTGCAGTATACATGTCTAAGGATTAAACATTTAGGTTAAAATGAAAACCGGTCGGACTTACTTCAGTCACAGAAAACCAACCATGTGGTGGGATGTAATGAAGTACATTTTTCATGTATTTGTACTTTACAGGTAGCCTTCTTTTCACTTTTACTCCTGTCAGCAAATATCTGTACTTTCTGCTCCAACACATTTTTACAAAACAAGATCGTTTACTTTTAATAATTTAATCAATTAAAGATTATTTTTGTCATTTTTGTCTGAACTTTTAATCGAGTAAAATGTTTGAGCTCTTCTTCCACCACTGACACTAAGTTCAGAGAGAAACCAGACTCACCGAGCCCCTGTAGCATTTCTTCACATCTTCATAGGACAAGTCCTCAATCAGCTGAAACCTGAAATGAAAGAAAAATAATGTATTTACCTCTCAACAATTATGATGCTTATATATGATGCATCTGAAAGTCACATCAGTGTACTACTATGAACAAAGAAAACCTTTAAATATATACATCTTTATATTCATAGATGAAAAACACTGTTATTCACACATTTGGAGTCAGATGAAAACCATCGTCCGGTCACTGGCAGGGTCACAAATAGATGTTGTTTAGCTCGTGTGCATGTGTACAGTATGCGTGTGTATCTGAGTATGTGCGCGCTGCGTGAAAATCCCAGCTGGGTCACGGCTTCCACATGACAAGTTAATCACCACTGTGTGCATAACTGCAGGAACTGTCACAGAACAACACGGAGGAAGATAAACACCGAGTTGTTTGAATACAAATAGTGACCATGCCAGCAGATTATCCATGTTGTTCTTTTTATAGTCAGAGTACAGCAACACACGTCAACACACACACACTCATGTGTGACGCAGACAGAGCCTCACTGAGGATAAAATACAGTATGTTCATTCATTGAAATGAACTGATGTCACAGTTAAGATGCTTTAAAACAACAAAGTCCGAGAGGGGAAGAAGTTTTTGACGGATTGATCCCTGACGTGTGAAGTCTTGCTCCCTGTATCTCTGTGTGAGTGTCGGGTGATTGACAGCGAGCAGAGGACAACGCTGACGTGAAAACACTCTCCTGCTCAGGGAGATACCGAGGGAACAGAAGCGCAGCGGCTCTGTGTGCAGTTATCTATCATCTCTGTCTGTGGACAAGACATTTCTCATTTTGAGAAATGGAAAAAGAAACAAAGTCAGAGAGTGATAGAGTCCAACAGGAATAATTATGTTCTTTTCTTCTTCAAAGATTCGAAATGACAAAAGTAAAAATATACTGTACTTCAAAATATATATAAAGGTCAGTTATAAAGCCACTGAAAAGTACGCAGTCACAAATATGTGTCTTGCTTCGTTGTGGTCTGATCCAGTCTGGGCAGTGGGAGTATTTATTTTAACTATTCTATAGCTTTTATCTTCTTATCACATAAAAACTATAAAACCAAAGTACGACAAAGGTGCAAAAAAAGAACCAACTAGCTTCTGTACGGAAATCCGCAGGGTGGCGATCCTAAAACCTTTTAATTGAAAATTTAAACTAATGCAAATGTAGTGTAGGTGACAAAAAGGAAATCACTTCATACACACATTAGTATTCTCCTCGGACAGTGTCCTTTACGAAGGAGCATCCAGCTAAAACACTCCTCAGTGTTGACTTTACAGCAGCAGGACTGTCAGCGTCACTCCTCCGATGGGAGATCGTCCTCTGGGGAAGAAGAGACGACCTCTGTCCTCAAACAGCCTGACTCTGCTGCCTCGCACAGCGGGAACGTGACGACACCTTTAATTGTGCTGGAGAGACGCCGATTTATATGAGCGCACGGCACATTGTACAAACTGCACAGTGCAAAATAATATAATTTGTTTAATCTGAAGAGACAGAACAAATGATCAACATCAGGAATCATATTAATTCTAAATGGAAATAGGTGGTTTCATTTTCACAACAATATAAGTCACGTAAGACAATATAGCAATTAGGAATCTTTTTATAAAGTAGTACTACTTAAAAAAATGTACAAAACAAGGAGTAAAAGAAATCAAGTCAGTAATTATCGAGTGATGCTGTTCAACCAACAGAAAAAGAAAAACTCTAATGAAAACATAACCTCTTTCTGCAGAGGTAATAATATTCCTAAGTTTCGCTTTGTCAGGTTTCGTTTTACTTATTTGATAATACTTCAGTAACTGAACTGGAAGATGGCCGACAATGAAATGAAATGAAATGTGAGCCTCTAACTAAAGCAAAGAGAAGAAGAGAGTGAGACTTGGCAAACTATGGTTTCCCTTAAGACTGAGACATAAAGGACAGAACTGAGCTAACAAAAGAAAGACAGAGACGACAATAAGCTGCTCAGAATCTCTTCTTCTCTACAACTGAATGCAAAACAAACACATGATTTCACACACAGGAGTTCGAATGAAGGGTCGACGTTCTGCTGCCCGCCACCGTCTTTGTCAGCAGACAGGTCGGTGTTACGGACAACAGATGTATTGTTACGTTCAGGAAAACAATGCAAAACTACTGGACGAGCTTCACAACAGATTCAGCTCCACATGCACATCCAACCTGCTGATGAAATTCACATGACGCTGTTAAAAGCTCAGTGGACGCTGAGTTGGGATATTTGGTCAAACTACTGTTGTCAAGGTGCTTTTCCATTGACGTTGTATTAGATTGAAATATAATGTAGTGTTGCTGTTATTGTGATAAAACAACTGTTAGATGGTCGAGGGGGGGACGGCTCTTCCTTATGGGGACAATAAATAAGCTATTATAATTAATAATAATAATATTTAATATTATATTATATATACTGATAATACGTGAGTGTGTGAATGAGTTTAGAAAATAGGTTCATCCATAACCAAGAAAAATTACAGCAGAGATCAGGTCATAGAGTCTATAGCTCCCCCCCCGTTTACCCTTTTTAACATGTGATTATTCTGTGCAGCTTGTTCTCCGAGTGCAAATCTATCGTTCTCCCTGTTTCTCGCTGGTAGAAAAGACGTCCCATGCGACCATGTGATGAACAATAGTGCATGTGTGCTGCTCTTCCCGCCTGCTGCTTGCTGCCTATAAATAGGATCCACAGAAGCTCGGCATTCCCAGGTGGAGAAGGGAGAATGATTATTAAAAACACAGGCGGCTCTGTGGGGACCCACTGGCGTCTCTAGTCCTCGCACTCGCTCTCCATCTGTCCCTCTCTTTAAAACACCGTCCAGGTCTTAATCAATACCTCTGCTGCATCTAAGAAAAGTGCTTTAGGCAAATTCCCACTGCGGCTTTAAAAGAGCGTTGGATGAGGGGCAGCCGGGTAAAGCGTGTTATACAAAGGGAATTATAAAAAGGTTGTGTTGGGACGATGTGTGGGGAAATGATGGACGGTTGAAGGTGAAGTCTAGTGAAGTGTCACTCAAAGTTTATTTTAGGCATTATTCAGAGGTTGGCCTACGGAGGATTCCCTGTTTGTCTCACCAGCTGGTTCTGTCCTAACCATCCTCACCAATTCATTCTCTGATTGGTTGGCCCGAGAGGGACCCGCCCTCCAATGCTTGGTTGCTCGGAGACAGAAGCCGTGTTTGCAGCAGCCTTTGAAACGTGACAACATAGCCGCTCCGCTGTGATGCAATCAGTCTTGAAATGCAGCCTCAGAAGGATGCAGCCCGTGGGACAGGACTACAGTGAACCTGTCTGAGTCGTGCACGCGACACTTCATTATCCACATTAACCTAAGAAATCTAAACAATTGAGTTTTATCCTTTAAAACTTAAAAAACAAAACCTGATTATGAACAAAGCAAAAACGCCGCCTGTGACGTGTGTGTGTTTCTGTGTCGGTCAACGGATGCAGCTTGTCCACGTATCTCCGTGCCCTTGGCTGCGAGGCGGAATAGTGAAACTAATTACTGGCTCAAAGGATCCTAAATTGAATCCTGAATTAGAAAGCGAACACCTCCCATCGGTGGCTGGTGGAGCAGCGGACTCCCTGACATCAACAAACTCGAGGAGGAGAAATTCGGGAGTGAAGTGAGAGAGGAGGACGGAGGACAATGAGAGAGATGACGAGAGAAGATGTGATTTCAAATGTATACGTCAGCTGCGTTCATAGAAAGGTGAAAATAAGGTCACTGGTATTTGTTTGAGCAGCCGAGTGACTGATAGCGAGTGAGCAGCTGTGGCTTTGACTCAGAAACAACAAACTCTCTGAGCTTTCATTTCACAGACACGGGAAAGTGTCTGAAACAAATGAACGCTGTTTGTCAGGAGGTTCAGTTACAACCCAAACATCGTCAGGGAGGAAAATATGGACTGACGATAGCAGCTCTATAATCCAGCTGTGGTTTCAGAACAAGACCATGTCGCATGTGTGGAGAAACTTGATGGATGTTTGAAAATATTTGCTGCGACAGAACATTTTAAATAAAAAATATTACGCAAATATTCCGCTGGATAATTAATGATTTACAAAAACAAGGCAGTACACAATACTGTGTGATACTGTGTGATACTGTGCTATCGAAGGATGTGTAAAGTGAAAGGTGTTTATTGAAGCGACAAACCCACAGGAAGGCGTCGCTCATAGGACACAGGACATTTATTTCATGTTTGAGTATCAGTCCCTTTTATTAATGTCAACATGTTTCTAATAAAACCTCTGATAAGAAACCAGACAAGAGTTAAATGAATCTAAGTAGGAGGAGCCCAAAGCCGAGCTAAAAGAAAAGCAAACATCAGAGTTAAACTCATCAGTCGTCCACAGAAAAAGATTCAGACTTAATATTTATGTGGTTTCGTGTCTCCTGAGCAACTGTTCATGAGCCATAGCCACCTTGTAGGTCGAAGATGTGGTGGATGTGTGTATTTATAAAGCTTCGTATGGCCCAGTAGCCGTAAATCAACACAAGCAGCTTATGTAGACAAATATTTACAAGCGGACACGTTCCTGGCAGCACCAGAGGACAAAAAACATTCACACTGCTTGTTGAGTGACTGACATGTGCAAAAAAGGGTTCAAGTCCCTCCCATTCACTGGGTCGTCCAGCACACACTGCGCCTCTGTGCCAAATCCATCTCAGGACTGATTCCAAGGATTACACTGCTCCTGTCTCCAATCCTTCTTATATAACACACGAGCATATTCACATTCTTCTGCAGAGATAGACGGACATTAAACTGATTAAAACACGTTGGTGGTTTATAACTTCAGCGTTTTTCTCCCCAGGACTTTTGGGGGGAAAAGAGAAAACATCCTTTGTGAGTCTCTTTGTGTGCATGTGTGTGTCCACATTTGACCATTGTTTGACATCAAATGCAGCTGAAATAAAAGTAAAACAAAATAAGTGCTGTGAAAATAAATCTCCTCGGGCTGTAACTCATGACCACGCACAGGATGCAGATGGTGAACGAGGAAAAACAAGAGCAAGTGTTGCAGCATAGCGTGTGTGTGTGTGTGTGTGTGTGTGTGTGTGTGTGTGAGAGAGACTTGCCTGTAGTGTCCGTGTGTGTCGTCGTCCTTGGAGGGGTCCAGGTCCTGAGTTGAGAGCAGGCCTGTTTCTTCGCTCTGCTCCTGCTGCTCAGTCATGCTCCTGGCCCTGAACACACAAGCACACAGCTCGAGGTTAACAGCAGGAGCCGCTCCACCGGACTTTCATGTGCAGTCGTACAAAAAAAAAAAAAGAAGATAGATGTTTGTGTTTGTTTCCAGATTTGGCTGCAAATAGAGTTCGTCCTGTAAAAGTTTTCCGGGGCAAACAGGTGGACTCTTAAAATCAACACGGCGGTGATGCAACATTCAAAGTCTGATTCTGCTGCTCTGCTCTACATTAAAGATCTCTGCTCAGCAAAATAATGCCGTGTTGTGTAAATGGGGTCAACACTCACCCAGATGTAGGAGAAACATACAACAGCACCTCAGAGGTTGTGCAGATGGCTGACCTGAGCTGCTGCTGCTGGGAGCTGACGCAAACCTTTTTTCAAAAACATTTTACACTTCACTCCGAAACTATTTTGGAAGCAAAATGCCTCGTGAGACAAACGAGAACCAAAGACCGAGGGAGAGAAGCAGGATGTGACCATAAACTGTGTGAGTGAGATGTTTTCATTTCGTTTCTTCACGTGGTTGATGTGGGACGCACAGTAAAATTAAAAACTCAACAGAACAGAATCACACTTTGATGGATCTGCTGTTCGTCTGCTGTGAAAGCTGTGAAATCTCCGTCGACAGCGAAGCAGCGGAAAACAAACAGGTGGGACCTTGACCAGGTAACGTTTCAGTTTGATGTCCCCACATGAACTCCGGCACCGACAGTATAATGTGACTGTGGTGTATTAAGAGGATTTTTATCCTGGATGTGATTGTGAAGATAATTCTTCATTCATCTTATTATCAGTGTTCATTGATATTAGATTCTAACTGCTTATTCATTACTTTTAGCCTATTATTATTATTTTATCTATTGATTTGAGATAAATATTGTGTTTCATTAACTATTTCAACTGTTTTTTTGTAGCAAACATTGTTCTTCATGATTCATTATTATATTTTTCCTCAATTCCACAACCTTCCTAATCCCCCCGATGACGTCACTAACACCTGATTGGGAAATACTGATCGACATGAGAATTGAGAAGAAAAAAGATGGAATTACCTTTTAAATGTTTACTCTGTTGTTGTCGGCCTCTTACAGCTCGAGTTGTGGAAAGGTTTCAAACCTTCTATTGTGTAACTTCTTCCTCTTTGCACGACAAATGTTCTTTATTAAAATGCACACACACACACAAACACACACACCTGCCCTGTGCCGTGCTCTCCTCTGGGAGAGGGGAAGTCGTTACCACCTGTTCTGGTATAATTGCAGGTGCTGATGGAAACAGGCTCCCACATGCACTTTCCAGCGTATTATCTCTAATTGGCCAGAAGCTTTACGTCAGCCGCTGACCTGCTCAAACAACAGGGACTTCCTGGTGCTGGAGGTCACATCTGATCTGTGATCACAGGGAGGTTGAATGGGAGATGAAGGGCCTGTTGTCACAGATAAGGGAAGTGTTTGTGGAGTCTTTTCACCTTAAGCCCGAGGTTAAGGGATTCAGGAGGGGGATCTGGTTCCAGATGTGGGCCTGAGGGCAAAGTTCAAGTGGATCTTGTAGATGTTGTTGGGAGTATTGGAATATAACAATATATTGATCCCAGGATTAAGAAATTAAAAGAAATCTCTTCAAACTACACTTATGTTTGCTCAAAAATAATTTGAAAGAATCCTGATTAAATCTGAGTAGAAGAATTTAAACTAACAATGTAAATAAGTTAAAAAGTGTCTTTGTCCATGACTTTTAAATTAGCCTACTTATGCTAACTGTCTATAAACCATAGACGTTGATAACGAAATATTTAATATTAAATAAGTCATAATAGTTTATAAGTTAATACTTTACAAGAATTTAAAAAATGGTTTTAATGAAAACCTACAGAAGCTAAATTATACGCTGAGTCGTTATTATATTATTAAGACTGAACATGACATCACTGACTGCTCTGGTTTGCAGCCACAGCTAAACACTGAAGACTCTTCTGTTAGATCCTCCTCCTCTCCTTCTCCTCCTCTCCTCCTCACGTCCTCCTGCGTCTCCACAGACAAACATTTTGTGCTATCACGAGACGTCCTCCGATCCAATAAACTAATCTCGTTAAGGTCTTGGGATTGTTGCTGAGGAATCTCTCTCTGTCTGCGTCTGCTCCCCCATTCCTGAAGCCTTAAACGCTGAGATGTTGTTGTCACGATCTCACATCAAGTCAAGCAACAACGCTCGATATCGTTTATAAGTACATTTCACTTTGTGTACATATGCAGTACAAGCTACTGACGCTATTGCTTGAAAAACTGTCCTTTGTCCTCGTGTGACTGTGAAAGTATCATTTAGAGATAAAATAAACTAAATCCCAGAGTGTTGTTTGAGTGAAGGTCAATAACAGCTTAAGTCTGTGCTTTGTGCGGAACTGTGAGATTTACACAATTTAAGGAGAGACACAGGTTTGTGAGTGATGTGTTGCTTTGTTTTTACTGTGTGTGTGTGTGTGTCTTACCTAAAACTTAAATAAACTGCTATTGGATCCTTAACAACATCATTTTAAGACTTGGCACCAGAATCACTTGATGTGTTTTCCTCATTCATCCCTGGATTTTGTGGATATTAACTCGTTCACTAACACGGTCACAGTCCACGGAGCTGCGACAGAAGCAGAGCTCAGCTTGAAACCTCCTGAAATAACGTCCCCATTGTGCGAGCAGCTCAGAACAGCCTTTGATGGCAGACGTGTGTTTTTAAGCCAACACTCCAAATGTCCAAATAACTGAAAACTACATGGAGACACATACGTGACTGTTCAGTGGGAAACACAAACAGGATTACAGGGGAAAAGGAAAATAAATAGTTTTGCATTAAAAGTTTGTTACATGTTTTTTATAATTCTCTCTCTCACGACACAAAACATAAATTAATTTTTAAATATCTATTTGTTTATTGGTCTAAATCTATTGAGAAGCAGAAGGTTCTTTATTACCTTGTGTAAGAAAGGTTACAGAGTGATGTAAACTATGATTCTCACGATCTAATGTGAAAAACCAATACGAGAAGTCAGCTTCAAATAGGTGTTAAAAAAGATAAAAGTGTAAAATGATTCACTCAAACTATTTATAATAGTTTACCATGCAACAAGGGACAATACAAAAAACTAGTTTTTAAAAAACTAGCACCAAAGTTTAGTTTTAACATGTTCCTCTGACACTGTAATGAAATGAAGATATTAGAGATGTTAAAGTTACTCTGAGAAACATCAGGTTTTAAATGTTGCTAATAATAAAGAATTATTAGAATTTAGATATTCAGTTAATTATAGGTTGTAAAGAGATTTTAAGTGCATTTACTCTACAGCTGTTCCTGATTCTAGAGCTGCGATCAACCATTATCTTCAATCATGTAACTAATGATGATTTTACTGAGTAATTAACTTAACAACTGTGTCGTCCACAAGATCCTTTGAGCCCAAGGTGACGTCTTCATATGTGCAGTAATGTGTTTGATATAAAATACACCTACTAACCCCTCACTGCTGCTCCCTTCATCTCTATCAGACAGGTTCTTATGTACAAATACTTTAAACATTGACGCACTTTCCTCTATGTAATGTTGTAAATACTGTTGTTTTGTTGTATTTCTCAGTTACGCTCAGCATCTATTCCACCTCAGTCCGTCCTGGGAGAAGGATCCTCACATGTGACTCTCTTTCTATCTTTTATTCCGTTAATAGTTTTTCTCTTGTTGACGGTTAAGAACAGAGGATGTGACACCTCGTAAAGATCTGTGAGACAAATTGTGATTTCTGAAAATGGAGTATACAAATACAACTAGACTTTACTATCAAAGTAAAAAAATACATGAGTAAATATTCACACTGGAGAATCTTAAAAAGACTCAAAGCGACTAATTGTTCTTGATTAATTTTCTGTCGCCTGAATTAAACTAATTGGTTAATTAACCAATTAATGAATCTTTAGTTACTTTAGTTACTAAACAGATTTAAAACACAGTCAATGTTCTCCTCATCTTTATCACCGGTGCTTTTAATTTCTCAACGTGTAACGGAAGCTCTGCTCCTCCTCCTCCCCGCAGCTTCACGCATGTCTCCTACCTGAAGCTCCGCAGCTGCTCACGCGTTTCCCGCAGGTTTGTCGCCACGAAACTTCTCAGGTCTGCGACTCGTGAGCGAACATCGGACCGAGGCACCGGGAATCAAACCCACGGAGGAAATGAATGAAGCTCCGGCTCTGAACGAACCATGAAATCCTGAGAGACGCAGCGGTGACCTCCTCCTCCTCCACCTCCTCCTCCTGCCACTGTGTGTGTGTGTGTGTGTGTGTGTGTGTGTGTGTGTGTGTGTGTGTGTGTGTGTGTGTGTGTGTGTGTGTGTGTGGGTTGAGCTCCTGTTTACTCACTGACTGAGGATTAAACTATTTTCTTCTCACACTCAGAATAACCTCACTGATCACTGAGTCACGTGTTCAACAGGAAGAAGAAACAATGGCTGTTTGATTGAGGAAACCAATCAGCTTCTACTTTAGAATAATAATAATGATGAAGCATAATTAAGAATATTATATTTTTTCTATTTATTTATGTATTACTATGCTTTCAGCCCTGTCCCTTTGTTTGTAATTATATAGGTTTATTAACAAACGTTGAGGTGATGGTTTATATTTGGTTTTTATGCTAATTTACTGGAAACTTTCCGCATAATTTCCAAAATATTCACAGATATTTTTGTGTCAATTCTGAGGGTATTTTTCAAAAAAAGGCAAAACTCACTTGTACATTAGAACAGAGATTAGTTGGTTGGTTGGTTGCTTGGTTGGTTGTTTTGTTGTTTAGTTGGTTGTTAAGTTGGTCGGTTGTTTTGTTGTTTAGTTGGTTGTTAAGTTGGTTGGTTGTTTAGTTGGTTGTTTAGTTGGTTGGTTGGTTGTTTATTTGTTTAGTTGGTTGGTTGTTTAGTTGGTTTAGTTGGTTGGTTGTTTAGTTGGTTGGTTATTTGGTTATTTAGTTGGTTGTTTAGTTGGTTGGTTGGTTGTTTATTTGTTTAGTTGGTTGGTTGTTAAGTTAGTTGGTTATTTGGTTATTTAGTTGGTTTGTTGTTTAGTTGGTTATTTAGTTGGTTGGTTGGTTGTTTAGTTGGTTGTTTGCTTGGTTGGTTGTTTAGTTGGTTGGTTGTTTAGTTGGTGTGTTGTTAGTTGGTGTGTTGTTTAGTTGGTGTGTTGTTTGCCAGCAGGATTACACAAAAACTCAGCAACAGAACCGATTATACACAAAACGTGGTGAAAGGTTGGAACATGAGAGAGAACTCATTAAAAAAAACTGGAGTCAGATTTGTTTATCCTGATTAGTTTTTTCTTTCCTTCCTCTCATCTCTCACATTTTTTATCTTGTGACTCTTTGAAGGGGTCGGACCTCATTCACTGGAAACCGCTGCACTAAACCAAAATCAGACGATGATGAATGTTGGTGTCAGAGCATCAGAAGATAAAAACAGTCAACTTATTCAAAACGTTAATAAATATCAAAAGTGTTTCTTATATTAACAGAAAATTATTCAATTGATCCAAAGTAAAATATAAAGAACTGACTGTGACACTCCACAGCCTTTGTTAGTGCGCAGAGTAAATTCAAGTGTCACATCAGGATGTGGTGACATGATGAAGAAAGAAATATCACGTTTAATGACGAATAAAAAGAATTGAACACCGTCCAGAAAGTAGAAGAAGAATCTCCCACATCATAGAAATCTCAGCGTCAAACATTCAGCCATGCTCCAGCTATTCACGTTCGAGACATTTTAGACTCTGGGGTTAGAGACAGAGTTATATTTCAGCTTGTCTCGGTTTCAGCTGCACACAGTTGAAACAGCTGCTAATGAATGTAAACGTGTGTAACAAACATGACACTGGTAACAGGTCACGAGTTCACCTCCTGCCTCGAAGCAGCATCTGTCCCCTTTAGTCCAGAGTTCAGGTGGTGCAGGTGCTAAATATAATATTCTATATCTGGAGAATTGGTGATTTTAAATGTCAGAGGACAGATGCTGCTCTCTGACCTCCTCACTCAGCACTATGCACCTTCACAATGTTAATTTAATCCCAACACTGACTCGTTCATTGTCCCTCGTTATTAAATGTGTGAATTCATTTCTGTTTTAGAAGCTATTTTAATGTCTAAGTCTCGTTTTTCTAGATTTATCGACACTAACTGTAAAAATCACGACTGCTGTTGAAGTTTGGCCCAGTCCATGTTGCACTGGGCCCAGTTTAAACGTCTCGCTCTGGATCATCTGCCTCCACCTGCTCAGAGTAACTCGTGACCAACACACCACACACATCTTCTCTGCTGCTGCTGCTGCTGCTGCTGACTGACCTGGCTCTGCTGGCTGCTATCCTCTGACTGCAGTTACCATGAGGAGGGCGGCAGTGGGGGAGCTGGTAGTATCTGTCCTGGCCTGGGGCCTCGTCGGCGGGCAGGGCCTTAGGGCTGGCTGCGTAGATAGTGCATCCCATGAACACCTCCTGGAAGTCGACCTCAGCGTCCCACGGTGAGCGGATGAGAGGCGTCTTCAAGGTATCCGTCCTCTGAGCGGCCCGTCCTGTGCTGATGCCAGCCAGCTGCTCTGTGGAAAAGCCACTGGCTCAGCACTTTGCTGTCTTAACCCCTCCTTCCTCCTGAATCCATCCTCCAGCCAAACTCATCCTCTCCCTCTCTCCCTCTCTCTCTCGCTCTCTCTCTCTCGCTCTCCCTGGCCCTCCTCCCTCTGCAGAGCCTGGAGCAGAGAGGATAATCAGATTTCACATTTACACTCAACAAAATCATCCCCAGCGTAATCACTGCCTGTCACTGATGTTGCATTATGCTAATGCACACAACATATTCTCAGTGGGACAGTTAAAAATATCCACAGATAAAGATTGAAGAGCAGCGACGTCCAGTGATGAGCTGTCGACGGCTGCTCCGACGTTAAACCTCCAGCTGCAACTGTACTGACCATTTAATTTTTTCTATCTTTTACTGTAATGTGTGTTTTCATTGTGAAAAATGGATTCCATAATATTTCCTGGGGAATCTTTAAATTGCTTTATTTATCCAAAACTCAGAGAAACGATATTCATCCAAATCATACAGAGCTTTAAAAACCAGTAAAGTCCAGAAAGTGTGAGATATTCAAGCAGGATTATTGAGTCTGACATATTTTAAAACATGAGATTAAAAATTAAACACTCATCTTTATGTAATAATTTGTCTGAAAAGGTTTCTCCAGAAATAAGAGCATAAAAATAATCAATAAATAATCTACTTATAAACTACCTGTTGACACCTTGTCCCTGATTCATCTATTAACTGAAGGAACGATAAGCAACACATTTGTAGAAGGAGGGAGCTTCAAGTGATTATAAGATGTAACACTTCACATATATCGTGTTTGTAATAAACTTCCATGCAGTTGTTTCTGACCTGACGGACTGAGGCCTCTCTTCAGGGACACTGCTCTCCTGTGGCCAAAACTCACAGTGCAGATTCTAGATCCTCCCAGTGTTAACACTTTGTTAAACCATATAAATTAGTTCAGGACTCAAACTTCTTGTATTCTAGAGACTTATGTGTATAAAGAATCAACTTTGCACTTAACTGCTACTTAAATTAAAGTTGAATTAAATATCAGTATTAATGAATTATATTCTATCAATAGAAAACCTTTTATTTTCGAGGTAGGATTTTAAAAACAGTGGATGCAAGCAAAAAAAAAAAGGGGTATAAACCAAGTCACCCTTTAACCTGGACAAATAATAAAGTCTTCATTAGTGTCGTTAACACATGGAAAACGTCACGAGGCCCAATTCTTTGAAAGTTATGGCTGTTGAGGTCGTCTGTAGATCTCAGATGGGTCGTAGAGACCTGGTATAGATCCTGGTCTCCTTTCTCATGACTTGATCTAGGTATGGATTTGTGAACATATGGATCTGTGTGTTCTTTTCTCTTGAATGTGTTTGTTTTTGTGTTTATCTTTGTGTTGGATCATTCATCATTTTATCCACAGTGTAAATGATCGATTGTTTTCTAATTGTGGGTACTTCCTCTAGTTTGAGTCACCTGCTCTGTCTGTTGTGATATTGAGCCGATGATGTCACTTCCTTTTATCACCATGGCCTATATAACGCATAAGTGCATTTCTGTTTTTATCTTTATCATGCATTAGCCACACTACTAAAGGCTTTTATTTTTGCAGAGTATTTCGGTCTGTTTCCTTTTTTTCTTCCATCAAAATGTACCATCCCCCCACCAAAGAGCAACATGTGGGATTTGTTTGTACATTTATTTCCAAACAGACGCTCTCCTTTTTCCCCTTTCAATAATTGAACAGTTTTGTTATCTCAATTCCACAGCACTGACAGAGCAGGAGCCACTGAGCAGTTCCCAGGACAGATAGTCTCATAAAAAGATTTATTTTTTCCAGCCCAAATTTACAAAGGCAAGTTACAGAGTATTGTATAAAAAAGAACCATGGTAATGTACACTTTACACAAACTCCTGACGGGAGGGAGAAAGGAGGAGAAAGAGGGGAGAGTTCTGAATTTCTCACACAGAAAGAAAATGAAGACATTGTAAACATCCTTGCGAGTACCAGTGGAGGTACTGTAGGGAGGAGGAGGAGGAGGAGGAGGGTGAGGGAGGTTTGTGTGACGGTAGGTGGATCAGAAAAAGGACAAACAAGCAAGTGTCTCTGTGTTTTCACAGAAGAATGTTCAACTAGGCACCAATTGAGACAACTGCTGGCCAATAAATATACTCTTCACCATGAAACAAATACAGTCCTGCAAAATACAAGAGCCAAGCACTTTCCAATATGTTGATAGCAAACATTACTTTTCTGGCTTTTCATACACTTTTAGTAATATATGATTTTTCACTGGGCTTCGCTTACTACCGAGATAACATGACTACTCTCAGCGAGAGAACAAATGCACTTGTCACAACCATTGTCTGATAAATCTATATGAATGCAGTCAGCTGGTACTAAAACCCATCGACTTTAAAGACAACATCACAGCTGCCTAGATTACCCTCACAGATTAAGTACAAGTCAAACACCACCACATTCAGCTTATTCGTGTCAGCCATTCTTCTTTAAAATGCGCAAAAAAAGATAAAAACCCTCTGCGAAGAATCCGCGGGACGAGAAACTGGCGTCTGATTTACTCGGAATGTCCAAGAAACCTCAAAAACAAAGCACTGCAGTTTGGTGCTGGTGAGAAATGTCTCGACAAAGGTCCAGAGGGTGTAAGACATGAGATCAACCGGTGGCGTGAAGACTCCATCACTGTGTTAAATGGAAAAAATAAACTACAACATGGTGGGAGGGGAGATTAAACGTGATTGTAAAACCAATACAATCAATAAAACTTTATTTAATGACTCTCATTGTTATGCTTTAGAGGAACGTTCACAACCCACAACAGCACAGTTTGGCATCAAACCTTCACTCTCTGACCTGAACCAGTTTCTGAATGAACCGGCTCAAAGCAGAAAATGTGCCGTTCTCACACCCACAAACAGGAGCGCTCTCAAAATCAATGCAAAAAGCACACGGATAGAATTTCACTTACAACCCCTGAGGTACGTGAGATGTGTAATTCAAAGCCGAGGGGGGGACCTCTGGTGGGACAGGCCGTGCTGACAGTCGCTCTTTCAGTAGATTTCAACTAAACCAGACTGGGTTTAATTTTACAGAGTAGCACCACCAGTTTGAGATCCAACGCAAAGCCTCGAGCAACAAGCTTCTTTTCAGATGCAACTTTGAGCCTTCCGACTTCAGTCGTGTGTGTGTGTGTGTGTGTGTGTGTGTGTGTGTGTGTGTGTGAGAGAGAGAGATCGGGTTCGCTCTCAGCTTTTCACCGGCTATTCCTTTTTAATGAAGTTCATTGTCTGTGTCGGATCGGTTCGTGTTTGCTCTGCGGTCGTAACAGCAGAAAGAGGTTTCAGGGGTAATTTCATGCACTTTTTGTTTAACGTGCCAGTAATCGAGCGCACAGCACAGGCAGCAACCACACAAAGAAAACTGGTGTCTGGCTGATCAGACTCACTGACCCAGTTTTTGGGCTGAACCAAACGCTAGCCGCCAGCGAGAAAACCACGCTAACGACTGTCTGGGTTGAATGTGTGTTGTGGTGAAGTCACAAAAGCAAGCGAAGCACCAAGAGAAAGGTTTGTCTTCCGACAGCGGCTGATTCACCATTTTGTTTTCTCTTAATCTGACAGAGTTGTCAGTTTAAATATTATTGAGAGACGTGGACCTGGTCAGGTCGGAAACGGTGGAATCGCTCCCTGCGTGTTAACATAAATGGAAAATTCCCGATGATGTGCTTAAATGACCACATTTAAAAAAGAAAATCTGCAGGGACATAACAAAAGCTACGGTGTGATCTGAGCACAAAATGCTAAACGCTGTGAAAATGTTTTCTTTAACAGTGAGAGTTTTAAACAGTTGCATGCTGGGATACGTATAAACACATATGCACATAGGAGAAAAGTCTATTTTACAGCAGAGGAATACATGCGTTGAATGAAATTTCACATTGTTCACAGATAATAATCAAACCCGATGAGCTGAATGAAGCTACGGTAAAAAACAAAAAAAAAACCCCAACAAGTGGCCCAACGTGAAGACAATGCCCTGTGAACTCGTCGCTTGCTAATGTGGCTTCACCGTGTGAGCGAGTTTAAAAGATGGACGTGACCGATTGATCGAGAGGAAAATCAGGACGACCACCAGCATCAGACACATTCAAAAGATGAACACAATGATATGGAAACTAAAATATTTCTGAGAAAAGAAAACATGAGTAGTGTTTATTCTCCATTGAGGTGTGTGCGGTCCCTTCGCAAAACATGACGACATCATCCCTGAAACAAGAACGGAGGGTTCAAAGTGGATGGGAATTAACAATGACGATGGAAAATAAAAACTTCAGTCTCAGGCTCTAAAGTCTCTGAAGGAAGCAGCTGTTGCCATATTCCATCTCCCCCCCAAAAAATATAGCCAAACATTTGTCAAGTTAAGGATATACTGTTGTTTCACGGCGTACGAGAAAGACAATGAGTTGAAATCATTTTTAATATGATTCAGTCTTTAATTTAGTTTGACTCCTCTTTCCCATCAGCCACCCAACTCCCCAGAATCACTGCCAATTTCTTTCTGCGTGCGACAAAAGAACAATGCAGTCAAAAAGGAAAATAAAACAACAACAATAAAAGCTGTTCTGGCAGTCCAATAGTCTCTTTTTGCATTGTATTTGTTGACAGTGCAAAGACTAGATAATCAGCGGGTTGGTGTTTCCTCTGCGTGATGGGGCAGAGCGATGGCTTTGAACCTGGGTTAATATCAGTCCTGTTACAGTCCAAGGTTTAGAGAGAATTTGAGGGTCATTTACGAGGGGAGGAAAGAAAAAAAAAATCATCTGCCTGTCCTTTTCAGCAGAAGAAATAAAAATATAGATAGAAACACCATTCAACTGATGTCTAAAAGGTAACACCCAGGAGATCTTCTTCTCATGTGAGCCAGTCACATGAATCTTTGCAGGGTTGAGGTGTGACGGTCGGGTTTCCCTGCGAAAGATACAAAAAGGAACTTTTGTTAATCGACAGAATACTTGAGTTTTTTCTTTTCAGTTTTCAACAAGTTAGAAGACTTTTTAAGAACGTAATGAATGAGATTTAAGAATTATGTCAAGTACGACAGATGTGAAGGAATACAGTCCCAGAATGACTTGCACATAATTAAAGATACGGTGAAGTAGCCGAGCAGATAATATGCTGCGTTATCTTATAACTACAGACAGAGACAGTAGGTTTGCATTGTCTTTTCCACAGCAAAACCATGTGGACAGCGTATAATGACAGACAGATTAAAAACTACACATATACTTAATTTAAAGCGCGATGAAAGTAGCGTTAAGCAACGTAAACATAATTATAACCTACCTGACCTTATTTAAGACCTGATGCATAGTATTTAAAAATATTTAGGACTTTTTGAGGCCTAAACATTGGATAATAACATTTGAGACTTTTTAATTTTTACTGAACATATTAAAGACATGAAAAGAAAAGGTGAAAAGGTTTCATAAATAAGTTGTGAAAGGTTATTTAGCCTATGCTCGTTGATAAAATGGGTTGGACAAAATAAAAGAGGAAGGGCAAAAAAAATATAATTGTAAACTCCAAAAAAGGAGCATTTTGGACAAAGCTGGTAACAGAGTCTAAGTGTTTATTTATCAGTTGCAATACATAGGAGCTTCCACTAGATGTCAGTGCAGGCTGGAGCATCTGTGTTTGTGTGCTCTCGCTCCATGTCTCCATTATCAGCACAGTGATCCTCTTGTCCTCAGAGGACCACTTAGAATGGATGAGCTGAGGGGCTAAACGCTGCCCTGCATATTGTGCTAGACTGCAGCAGAATAACAAGGGTTTAGTTTGGCCGGGATTTGTTTTCTTTACAAGTTGCTGCCTCCGAACACAAATGTTGAGAAGAGAAAGACGAGAGCTGGATGTTCTTTTCACATCAAATCAAATGAATGCAGGATAAAGAAACATCAGTTTTATTTTTACATTTCTACACCTGAGCCAGTGCTCATAATATTTTAACTGGAGCTCCGTGCATTGTTTGTTTGAAGAAGAGGTTCTGCCACCTGCACTTGTTAGATTTGCAAACAGTGCTGTGTGTTTACCTACGTGTCTCAGTGGGCTTGTGTTTTGTCTCACTGTCAGTCTTTAGCCTGTCTCTGCTGCTGAGGGGATTTCACTGTTCTCACCTGGGTGGTGAGTGGAGGGAGAGGGCTGCTGCTTGTTGGCTGATAAAGAGAGACCTATGGGAGGTTGTAAAATGTGTTGCTAACAGCGATAATGCCTCATTTACTTCTGAGTTTAGATCGCTCAATGGTCATCTGCCATAACTTAACAGCCCGCATCTAATGACAGTGCATTAAGTCTTCTGGAGTAAGGGCCTCGTTTTATTTAAGTAACTGTCTGTGATCTTTTTTGAAGGAATGGTTGGTGCAGTGAATCCCGTGAAAGCTAAGTCAAACAGGAGAGGTAGGACTGACTGACCTGTGGCATAGGACAGGTCATATTGCCCTGAGAGCAGAGGGTATCCCAGGTGGTGATGAGAGGGCATGATGCGCTGGGAGGGCGAGGAGCGCGGCCGATCTACGTCTCTTTCCCGTTCCCTCTCCCTCTCCCTTTCCCGATCTCGGTCTCCAGCCGCTCCTCTGTCCTGCTCTCGCTCCCTGTCGTGCGGCGGCTTGTCGCCTACTGTGGGGGATTTGCTCTTGTACTGGCTGGCGTGCTGATGCAGGATATCCAGGGCTTTGGAGTCTGTTGCCGTTTTGGTGACAGTAGGGCTAGCACGAGATTTGTCGCCGCCCTCCTCACCTCCGCTTATTTTACTTCCATACGGAGAAAATGGATAACCTCCAGGTAGATACGAACCTAAGAGGGATGAAGGAAATGTTTAGAATTTATGTTTCTACAGAAAACAAATTTAACAATAACTAATGCTCTTATCTATAAAGGTTTTACCAACTTCTGCAACATACACTGTAAATATTGAAATATAGTTGACCTGACTGGGGTCAACAGCAAAATACAACACTTTAATTTAATCTACGGATAAAAGCACCTTAAGCTTTGTGCCCCTGTAGATGATGTATGCACGAGATCAACAACACAATTTAACATACATGTTGAAAGACAATATAAAGCCATCGCGATTAAAAAAAGAAGACACGT
Organism: Paralichthys olivaceus; assembly: GCF_024713975.1. Lineage (NCBI taxonomy): Eukaryota > Metazoa > Chordata > Actinopteri > Pleuronectiformes > Paralichthyidae > Paralichthys > Paralichthys olivaceus. The sequence goes on from NC_091093.1 coordinate 26,436,553, forward strand.
GTATGTAAATTCTCTAATGTAGACTATTTTGTCTTTTTATCTAATTTAAAATCAATCGTAGACGCTTTAAAACATAGGTAGAGCCAACAGCGTAATCACTAGTTCTAATCCAGGGCTTATGTAAATCTTTTTTTTACCAAAAGAAACCACAAGACCCACTAATGTCATTGAGGATTAAACTCCGTGAATGCCATTAGACTGCATGTTTTGAACCAGTTAAACAGCTCCACACTACCAGTACCACTCACCTATTTCCTATACATCCACAGCATTAACAGGGGCAATATTGGGTTCAGTATATTACCAATGGATACTTCGACAAGCGCAATGGAGAAGCCAGGGAGCAAACCACCAACTTTCCAATTAGGGAAAAAAAAACACTTTGACTTTTAAACCGTTGCTGAACCAAAGACAATCTAATGCATTTAAAACCTCTGACATTTACTAAATTTGGAGTCTATCTAAAGTCATACCTGGGTAATTCTGCATCATAACTGAGGGCATGCCCCTGTATCCAGGGTGGTTGGGGTCATAGCCTTGTCCATAGTGATATCCATGCATGTAGGGCATGTATCCTTGGTGTTGCGCTAGTGGTGATGAAAACTGCATGTGGGGATTGGAACGAGAGTCTTTGCTCATAACCCGGTGGTCCTCAGAAGTGATTCTGGGATCGCTACTTTCTTTGCTGTCCTCCTTGGGCACACTTTGACTGTCCTTGGGCCTAGGCCTGTCATCCTTTAATTTACGATCCCGTTCCCGTTCTCTGTCCCTTTCGTCTTTCCATCGAGGTTGCTGGTGTTCGTCTTCTGCTTGTGGCTTCTGGCTTTCTGGGAATTGCTGAGGAGGGAGAAAGAAGGTCCTTGTAAGCACAAATCACATCAAGCTGTAAAACATTCTCACAACAGATTCACATGCATATTTACCACTGTTATACTACATTTGTATTTACCTGTCTGTACCATATGGTCTGCTCCATCCCTGCCTGACCTCTGGACTCAAGTGTTTGCTTGGAGTCTTCCTTTCCATGGTGACCCCCTTCAGTCAGCTTCATCTTCAGCCCCTCAGCTTGCTGGGACTTCGTGTCCTCCACCTTTATGCTTCCAATGGATTTGGAGGAGAGCTCAGAAGGCGAGTCCCTCAATTTTCCTGGGGGTTGTGGTGTCTTTCCAAGGTCTGACTGACTTGGGGCTTTGGAGAGGCTTGGGGGCATGGGGCTCTTTTGTTTCCACTCCTCCTTCATGGAGGCTTCCCGTTCTTTTATGGCGACATCTGACTTCTTCTCAGCAGCACGATGCTGTTCAGCCATCTGTCTTTGACGCTCCTCGTACTGTTGCCGATAGGCTGGGTTGGTGTTCATCAAGTGGTTATGGTAGGCCTGATCAGGATGATATGCATATGGGGGGACATAAGCATACTGGTTGTAGTAAAGAGGCTGCATGTACATGTTGGATCGCTGTTGAATGACTGATGGTTGCTGTTGCTGCTGCTGCTGTTGCTGCTGCTGCTGTTGCTGCTGCTGCTGCTGCTGCTGTTGTTGTTGTTGTTGCTGTTGTTGTTGCTGTTGTTGCTGCTGTTGCTGCTGCTGCTGTTGTTGTTGCTGTTGTTGCTGCTGCTGGCCAGGAGCACCGATGTCAGGTTTGCGATCTTCATGAATCTCAATCTTGACTTTTTCCTCACCTTGGTCCTGGTCTTCTTCTCTTTTGATCTTAATCTGACCTTCAACCACTGGGGTGCCTGGATTGGGCCCACTGACACTGGGGTTGACATAATTAGGTGAGTAATATGCATCATAGCCGGCATAGTACGGGGATTCTTTGTTGGGTGTCGGATTTGAAAAAAGTGCTTTTTTCACACTTTCCCTGATGGCTTGGTCCTCCGTCCTCACTTTGACACCACCTTCTAGTTTCCCTTCACCATCTTCTCCAGCATCTGAAATGTCAGAATATGCTGGGCTATTAGTTTTGACTGAAGAATTGTCAGCACCATTTTGGTTTACCGCATGAAGTGGCGTGAGAGGCTGCGGCATCCCACTACCATCTATCCGACTGGCTACACCAATAGATGGGCTAGGGGCATTGTCTGAAAAGCTGTATATCTTGTCAGCCTCAGCCTTCATACTGGCCAAGCGACTCTGATGAGGATCTGAGGAACCATTGAGGAGTCCATCCCCCTTAATTCCTTGATCTGGAGGCTCAGTATATGGAAGCTTACCTTCCTCTAGTTTTCCACCCTTTCCCGAAGGCTTGGGGCTGTCAGCTTCCTTCCCACCGTCCTTTTTCTTCTTGTCTTTCTTCTTCTTGTCTTTGGAGCTACTTGAGGCAGGGTCTACAATGGCAGGGGGTTTAGGCTGTGTCCCTTTCATTTGGGGACTCTTGGGAATACCTTGTATCATTGGGGTAAGCCCTGGGGAAGAATTTGGGTTTCCAGGAGGAAAAGAGTACATCTGCTGGGATGCTGCAGATGCAGGGCCAATGGGCCGTGGTGATTTCATATTTTTCTGGGCCATTTTATCAGCTTTGAGGCTTGCACTACCCTTTTTTGACTTCTCTGATCCTCTCTTATCATCTATACCATCATTACTTGCCTCATCAGTGAGGCATGGCCCATCCTCACATCCGTCCATCGGTGTACCTCCTGTTTCTGGATCCATCTCAGCAATTTTCTTTTTACTCTGCTTTGAACCAAACTTGCCAGGAGATGGGGAAGGACTCTGAGCCTCAAAGTTCCTGCCTTTTGGAGTAACTGAACGTGCTGGAGACAAGGATCCTTTCTGAGAGATGGATGCTCCATTACAATTTCCTGGTTCAGGGTGGAGAGTTGAATCCTCTCCATATTCACTGTCTCCATCTAACTCCAACTTTATGTCATCATCATTGTGGGCACGGGCTTGGTGGTACTTGAGACCATTGATGTGCTTGTACTTCTTGTTGCAGTTAGGATGTGGACAATCAATAAGAACTGGAGAAGGGCAGCTGCGATCGAGGGGAGGTGGAAGTGGCTCAGTCTTAATGGAAGAGATAGGCAGACCTGTTGGTCCCACCCCTCCACTGTTTGAGTTTGTCCGCATCCGTTTGTTACCTTTGGTGTCCTCTGAGCTAGAATTCGGCTCCATGTCTGAGGCTGGTTTGGTCTTGCGTTTCCCAGCTGAGGAGGGACTGGCCTTGATGTCTTCTGTGTTACTGTTGGGTGGAGTGCGGCGCTCTGATGGTGTCTGGCTGCCCCTTCGGCCCTTGCTGTTCGCTGCAGCACGTGTCTTGTTGTTGGTGGTGCCCTTGTTGTCTGATGAATTGCTGTTCTCATTGATAGGGGTGTTGCTATTCGGTCTCATGCGCTTGCCTCGACCACGGCCATTCCTCATCTCCAGATCACTTGTCGGGGATTCACAAAACCTGCAGTAGTGTTGGAAAATTACAGGTAAGAATTACTGATGTCACTGCATCAATGGGTGATTCTAAGACCTGTTATTTTTGAAATTACTATTGCTGGAAATTATAATAATACACTGACAAGACGCACTTAATGATTTTATTATTTGAAGTTTTTTTAAACATTGAATCTCTGTTAAAATGCTTGAATGTTATGATCAACAGTAAGAATAAGAATTTTCTAAAATGTATCTGTCTAATTTATTTGAATCTGGAGGGTGAAGATGTGTTTCACAGTTTCTGTAAAGTAAACATCACGATTTATTTTTCGAAAACTACACGAAACCAAAATATTTGATTGTCAAGGTTAAAACAAAAAATAATAAAATAATCAGTGTTGACAATTGTAGCGCTGTTCTGGATGAGGTTTGTTCATATTGTAACTGAGAATCTCAAATACTTATTCCAGATTACACTACGTGTCTCACTACCAACGTTAACAACATTGTTCTATCGCTGTGTTCTCATTTAATATCAACCTGTTATTTGTTAATATAAGTGAGTAAGGACTTGTAACAAAGCCAAGTGGAAATGAAAATATTTGAAGAGACATAGTCATTCAAATACTTAAAATTACAGTTTGGCCTTATCTCTCCACAACAGTGAAGTAATTATCTTTCTGCGCAGCAGTGGTTAGTAATCTGTGACTAAAAGAAACATCAGGCTGGAATGACACAGCTTCCTCCACAAGTCTCTCTAAACAATTTCAGCCCCAGCAGGGGATATGAATACAGCCGTAGTCTGACAGTGGTGGAGGAATTTAGACTCATTACAAGCCCAAGTTTATATTCACTCCATTGAAAGCTTTCTGAATTATTCATGGAGAGTCCCTAATGTAGTCATGCTGCAAACTGTAAGACTATGTTGGTTCAAATACACCCCAGCAAACCTCACTTACTGAGCATCATTGTGATTTACTGTGATACATTAGTGTGATACAGCCTCGCCTTGTTTTCCATTAGCGGTGCTTTAATCTGAACTTCTTTTTTTTTCTACATTGCACTTAAGGATGCATTTCAAATATACATTTATATTAACACTTAGATACAGAAATGAAAGCAGCTGCTTGGGAATATATCTTACACAACCTGTGTATTTTGCATAATGAAGGCAAATATCCAGAAATAAAAAACTCTTAAGCTGCCACCCACTTAACTCTGATCTAAAAAATTGCAGCTTTGTGTGATAGAGAACGTTACACTGTGTTGAGGAAAAGCTATCAGTCCAATAAATGGATTCTGCAATCTGGCTTGCTAGAGTAGCTCTCTATTTCATCTACCTCCTCCTGGGATATCAGCCTTTTCCAGTGAATCCTGTTTCTCTAGGCCTGAGATAAAGACCAACATGGACTTGGACGGTCCAAATGCACATTGGTAAATAGGTACATTATATCCTTGAGTTGAATTCTATTGCAGTAGATTCATATCAGCCAGAATATGAAAAGGTTAAGAGACTGAGTGCAGCCTGGATACAGAGAATGCACCAGTTATTCATAGTAATCATGACTTCTCTACCTTGGCATTTACAACTACCGTGTGTCACAGTGAATTCTTTGTACAATGCAAAAATTATGCAAACCCGGTGGATGTAGCAGAGTAGTTTTAACAAAACCAAACAAGGGATGATTCATTAAAATAATTAACATAATAATAAAGAGGGAATAAAAAAAGGCTCCTTACCTGGGGGGAGCCCAGTCATGGCGAGTGCAGTCCAACAGGGTTCCCACATATGTCTTGTTTCTCCAAGTAACATTGACCACCAGCATGCCTGTGAGACAAAGAATAAAACAGGTCATTTACTTTGGGTTAACAGCGTCAATAATCCAAATTGCGCAGAATAAAATACAGTTCATTATCAAACCCAAGAGAAAATGTTATACAGTGAAATTCATGTTCAACTGCCTGCACTGTGCGAGCACAAATTGCATTGTGTCTGCTGCATCAGCATGGTGATCTTTGCTAAAGGGTGTCACATGCAAGGCAGTTATACAATCCCGAGATCCTATTTTAATCACCATCACACAGCAAAGCCGCAGGGGCAAGGCTGACATATCTTCTAAACGACTTGGAACACACTCAGATGCAGTCAGTATTGTAAAACCTATATGAAATACTGGCAGAAGGTCTCACTAAGAATGATCACACTGAGGTTACCAGGGAATACTCAGTCACTGAACACTCTTTCCATTTAAATAAGCCATCTCACAGACAAAGGAGGTTTCCCTCAAGAAGATTTATTTGGAGGCAAATATTTTTTTTAATCGTCCTCCGTCTCACTTTGAAGCCCAGATATTCTCTACCTTGGGGATAATATGGATCAACCACTCCAGCTTCCTAAAAACAAGCGAGCGCCTCCCGGGTTACACCATTTCAATGTCAATGGTTCAGTTTGACAGCTTATAACCGAGTGTGCAAGAAAAGATCCTTGACTTCCTTGGAATTGCTGCAATCCGTCACACTTAGACGCTTCGGTGTTGCCATTTGGCGAGTGTGAATTTGGTAGCACTGGGTGTGAGCTACACAATCTGACCTGTGCTGTGTGAGATACCCGACCTTGCATTTGAAATCTATATTTAGTTCCTTTTAAAATGTGTTTCTCTTAAAGAAACCGAATACTCTCCACTTGATTGTGAGTCACTGGGACGCCACCAGATTTGCACAAAATTACTCAACGAAATCCCTGCACTATGTACATTGAACTGCAACACAGCAGAGTGCAGATTTTGCCAATAAATTTTAAAGTAAATCATCAACCAAACAGCTTCAGAGGATTAAGAGCAACGACCGTGCTGAAAAACATTGTGGATTTATTGCCCCCACCATCCCCCTCACTCCCCAGTGGTGACCTCAGCTTGCCACTTCAGCACTGCAGAGAAACTGGAGGCTGCAGTGAGCTAACTTATCTAATGGCACAGGAATGCTGGCTGGCAGCTTCCATCCCTCCAAGCATTTTATTAGCTTAGGAAACCTTTCTTGCTCACCCCATTTTCCCTCTCTCCTTCACCCTCATTTCCTCTTTTCAGTGGTATAACCATCCCCGGCTTACAATCTTTTTTCCTCCCACACACAAGTCACAGTTCGACCTCATTTTTCTCTTGCTGCCTTTGGCATATAGCCGCGAGTGTGTAAAGGTATTTATATATGTTTACAGGAGCCTGCTGACACTCGGCCAGGAGTCTCTTCCTTCACTCTATGGTCTAACAACGTGAGTGCTTGGTCAAGGCTAGCTCCAACTGTTCATGATGTTTGCGTGCACCAGGTAGTGGAGGGGTCCTCAAGTTCAGTTTTTCTGTCACATTAAGGAAACACAGACCTTTTCTAAAATGCCTTTAACAGCCCGTCCCCCTAAGCCCTCCTAACACTCCACCACAAAATGGCTCTGGCAGCTGGTGGTGGCAGGATGTAAATCAAGGCAGGGCAAATGAATGACTGACTGAATGAATGACTCGCCTTTCATGATGTGCTTTCTCTACTGAGGGGTTTAGAAATAAACCATGAGTTGTTGAAAGTCTTAAATGATTTTAAATTAGCATTCAGTCTTTGTGGCCCTGTTCAGACATCAGATCACGAGTGGACAACTTTGAATTTAGGTGTGAACACACCAGAGATGGATTGAAGACTCATTTGAGATGTGATCACTCAGACCACATTCAGAGATGGTCTGTGATGCATATGGCCACATTCTTTTTCAGCGTGCAAATGTGTCCTGGGCCACATTGAAGCCCTGGCCTTTCAACTGATGTCCTCTGGCCTGCTACAGTTTCACAATGAACCGACAATACTTCACAGTGCTTCCCATCCATTGATTTATTTGTGGCCACAGCTACAATATCAACTTTGACCATTAAATATTGATTTTCTATATACTATTTTTTTTTTTTTTTTAACTTTTTCAAATGAGTGAAAAATAAAATTTAATTGCAGAGCAGTGCATTGACTCGCTCAGCCACTCCTGGTGAGTCCTGCTCTCTCTCTCCCCTCTCACTCTCTAATAAACACAAACAAACCAACACATGGACAAACACATGTCAATATTTGACTGGCTAAAAACAATGTATATTGGTCTGTGTACAGAGCTATGATGTACGACTTGTTTATTGGCATACAGAGCAGGAAAGTGAGATCCCATCACAAGCGGGGCGCATGTGGAGATGAATTTTAATGCCAAACGAATATGGTATTACGAGAATTGTAAAATGTCTTTCCCACTTGAAACAGTGGCAGGACAACTGATGCTGTGTTCGTCTGCCACAATCTAGATGATTAATGGGTTCACTCGGTTCTGTGGAAACAAAACCCAACCCAGGACCGTAACGGAACAGGTCCCAATTCCACTCAGCCTAATCGTGTTGGGTCTTGTTTTACTGCTGTGGTTCAAACCTCCCTATGTCAATACATCCAGTGTCCAAGTAGATTTTAATGCATCCGGGCTGAAACCAAGCTTATTTCAGCTAAATTAAGAGCCGTGTTTCAGTTCTCTCTCCTGCAGGGTCTGTTCGGTTCGACCACATTTTGGATCAGGTCAAACAATCCTGTGTCCATCAGATTGGGTCTGGCTGAGCTTCGGTTCCACTTGCATGAGCTCTGTCTTTTCTGAAAGTTGACTTATGCCCATGAGGGCTGGTAGTTTAAGAGTAGCCTATTTAAGATCTCCAAATTGAAATGTACTAATACATATATATAGACATATAAAACTAGCATCAATAAAAAATATGCCTCAGAAGACACTGTAATAGTTAACATTATAGGCCAATAGCTCAAGTTTCCCAACGTTTATGTCTTTGCTTCAGGCTCAGAATCTCTGACATGCCTTTTTATAGACACTAACCGTCGTGCTTCCTCCTGGCCACCCTCCCATGTCGAAGCCAAGGAACTCTGTAATCCTGTCACAGTGGCCCCTGGCTTCTGGGTCACCTCAGATCTCTGCCTGTGCAATATTTTCTGAGGCAGTTAATAAAGTAGTTCCTTTCTAGTTATGTGGGACATCTCAAGGACATTCAAAGAGATTTGGATGCATCTGAACTCAAAAGGGAATGGTGCTACAAAACAAGAAATAGTTACAGACTCAAAGATATTTCTGCACTTCATGCTTAATTAATTTACCACAAATGTTAGGCTCTGTAAGGCTTTCAGTGTGCTACATACCGGTTTCATTATGTTTGGTTCGCACTGCTAGGTCTAATTACAAGTTAGTAGCTAAATTAAGCATTACTGAACCACATTTTCAGCATTCAGAGGCGTCTGTCTCGCCCAATGTTATTTGGACAAAGTGTTCTTCTTTTGTATTTGACACCTACTGGCCTGGCATGCTTCAAGGTTTGCAGTTGTTTTTGTGTTCTCGTCTGGATGAAAATGTTTTGTGGTGTATAAACGGCTTAAAGAAGTTGCATCAGTGCTCTGAGAGTAAATTTCCAGCCAATACAATTTAACTCTGAGGTAAATACAGCTTGGATTACTGTTCATTAGTAGCAATAATAACAGATGTTGAAAAATCATTCTTTATCATTATTTTGTTATTGTCACTTTTCTTATGAGAAATGTACAGTTTCTCATCCATAACCAGCCTTTAATGTGTTGATACAGTCTTATTAAACATTTACATTTTTGTATTACACAACGTTTGACTGATAAAACTAAATAAGCAATTTAGCAGTTACAATGCTGAAGTGGCCCAAATCCAATTCTTCAGCCGTCAGGTCACTCTGATCTGTATTTTTCCACATACGTCTGAACAGACCAAATGTTAGTTTTTCCGTATCAAATCTAGGCCACTGTGACATATGTGGTCCTAGATCTGATTCATATCTGAGCTGTGGCTATGCGGTTGCTGTCAGAACAACCAGATTGAAATTCATGTTGCTTTTGACATAAATCACAACACAGTGTTTTCACTGGACTAGTTCAGGGTCTTTACAGTGGGAATCGGAATTCGCAGAACTTCTTGGTAACGACATGAAAATATGCTCAAGGATACATAAAAAGACAAAGATTAAGTTTCACTGCTAGAAGCCAGATGAATTACACTCTCATCCAAGGAAAAATTTTCAAGCTGTCGGAACAAAGATGTCAAAGTCAAGTCAGTCTAAACATGGAAAGCCCTTGACAAAATAACCCAAACAAATTTCCCTGTGGCAGAGAGGAAATTACACAAGAAACTGAGACGACTTTCCATTCATGCTCATTTGTTTATACACAGGGAGCTACATGTTTTGTTTTGTTTTGTTTGTGAGACACGGTTTCTCTCTTTACTCACTGGATCAGTTTCAGGAGAAGAAACAGACTCCGGTTCAACGGTCAAAAAATAAAAACTTGCTCTTTGGGAGTTCAGTTCATTTGGGATTTGTTCGCCAGAGGAGGGTTGCTGTGAGGTGAAGGAAAGGGGTCAGAGTGATTTGGAGCAAACCCAGTTCCCTGCACTGTGCCCCCCCCCCCGTCCAATCTCCCCTTTGTGACAGCCTTATTAGGGTCACTCAGGACAGCTGAGTGAAGCTCACATTAATGAGAGGAATTGGCCAGTAATTTCACCACTCGTTTCCTTTTAGTGCCGTTGAACAACAAATGGCAACTTTCCTTCGGTGCTCAACTCCTCTGCGTACTTGTGTAGGATTACTTAAACAAGAGGGTAATGCAAGGGGGGAAAATGAAGTCAGGAGTAGGTTGTCGACAGCACGGATGACTGCTCCCTTCAGCTCTGAAACTCCCCTCCTCCCACGTGAACCCATTTCATTAGGTTGCAGAGGGGCCAAAATATCAAGCTCTCTGCTGCTGGTGAGGGGGCCATGGGTTCACTGGCTGACCTCTGCTCTGCTCCAGCTCAACATGAATTCAGTGGGGTTAATGGCATTTTCACTGACTGACCTTGTCAAAATGCCTTTGTTATGTTTGCAAATGGGAGATCACGTCTGTGTCATGATTGAGCGTGACAGAATATGCTGTTCCCACAAATATCAAATTAAAGGTTTCTATTTGTCTTTTAACATTTAATGAGTTGGAAGTTTAACAAGGCAAGTGCCAGGAAAAAATAATTACGTGAACGATTACCAGCACTTGCCATTATCGTCTTTTGTACACAGTCAGATACTAATGTAATTATTGACAGATTTTACAATCCCCCTCCCCCCCCTCGTATCCTGCTAGAAAGCGGTTCTGTCCTCATCCCATTTTCTCTGAGCTAACAGCACCCACTCATCAAGGTTGCATGTGGACAAGAAAGTGAGAACAATGAGAAAAATAGTGTCAGTATTCATTATGGAGAGAAGATAAAAGATAGCCGGGTGCTGCCACAAGCAATAACTGTAACTTTGATAAATGAAGCGTTTGAGCATTCAAGTGTCTGAGCATGTTTCCAACAGTCCATTTTAAGAGGGTTTCTGCAGTCTTGTTGCATAAAATGAAGCCGAGCTTGTCCAGTTATGTCAGTGTGCAGACTGACCTTATCTTAAAAACTGTATGCGTCACTAATAGCACTGGAGTGGTTGTGTAGTGGAATCTAGTATTTGTAGTATTTTAAGCCCTTTGTTCATTAGCAAGTAATAGTAAATCTTTAGTTAGACAACTCTGTTTTAAAACAAATATTTTATTAGTATGGATGCAGCCATAGTGCTGGTCGTTAGAGCCAGCCAACCATGAGAAACTGCTTCTTCTATGTGTCTCTGGTGGAAATACACAGATTCTGGACAGAACAAAAACTCAGTGAGTTGCAGCCCTGCAACACAAGAACACACCTTACAAATTAAGCACTGTTTGAATTTTAAATAGTTGCACAAACATTAAGCAAAGAAACAAACATCATAAACATGCCCTATCTTGGCAATACAGTACAGTGAATGTACCAGAAAATGAGACAAGGCTATGATTGATGATTTCATTTCAAATTTTAGAGCATTCAAGGGAGCCCTATCTGAAAAGTTCAGGCTGCATCCCAGTTCACTAGAGGTAAAAGTGCAAAGTCACTCTCACTGACAAGAATAACAGCCTGTGAGAAGGTCAATTCTCTCATACCACCAAGAGGCAAAGGAAGGGAGCATTAGTATGCTTCCCACATCCACGCAGCATTATCAGCCGCATGCAGCAGTGTCTCCCTCCACAAAATCACTACATGTTTACTCCTACAGTGGGAGAAGATCACAAAGCAGCAGCCATGCATGCAACTGCCTAAAAATAAATAGTTGACGTCTCTACCGTCTTCGCATTCTTTTAATGTCGTAAATAAACTGTAGTGAGGCAAGGAGCCATTTCCTCAAATGTCACTTAGGTAAATCTGCGATCTCTGTTAAAACAGGCCCTCTGGTGTTTTTCCCTTAAAGGAGACGGTGCTATGGTTATGAGTCTGCCAAAGGCACATTACTCAAGCGCTTGTTGACGTTTATATAGCAAACATGATACCTTATGACAACCACTAGCAAAGCTTACAGGTCCTCCAGGCATATGATTTATGTTTCAAGAGTATTTTAGTGCTAAAAACATTTTCGGTTTTCAGCCAATAAGAAAAAGAACCAAGTGTCTGTTAAGAGATTTGATTCACTTAGGTGCCATCTTGGTAAGACCAACCGGGGACTATATTTGTGAGTAACAAGACAAGTCTCCTCCCTCAAAAAGTGCAGAGCTATCTATATCTTAAATTCCACATATTTAGACACGTTAGTCAATTCTTGACAACACGGGGGGGGGGGGGGGGGGGGGGTCCTGGTAAATTAGTCACTTCTACTGTTACAAGCTTGGTCAGGTGGAAAGTAAACATGGCTAAGGAAGTGGTAAATAATAATCAACAGAATGAGAGGTTGTCTCTTTTTGTTCTGCTTTTAGTGTCCTCTACAGTTAACAGAAGTTAGTCCTTTGTGATTGATTTTTCACTTCAACTTCTTTTTTCCCCCACTACAGGCCCCCTGACAATACTCGCTCTTATTTCAAGGGCAGTTTCTACAGAGAGTTCACAGAGAGCAGTCACCGCTCGCCTTTGTAAAAACATTTCCATGAGGCCACTGACAGGTGGTCTCCAAAAGAGCAAGGAAGCATGACTGGCAAGTGAGCTACACAGCCAAGGGCTCTTTTCATACAATATTCCCCCTCCTCAATTCCCCGACAGGCTTGGAGAAATAAAGAAAAAAATAACATCTCTCAAATGTTTATACAGGAATATCCGTTTCACACTGACCTCTGTTCTATTCAGCTTTTTACTCCTGTGCTAAAGCCCACTCCTGCGATGCTACAATGATGTAATATGTGTTGCATAAATAATCCATGAGACAAACATTTATCACAAACAGCCTGCATTATTTATCTATTAGGGAGCTTAAGAAGCTGTGGGACCTGCTCTGGGAATAGCCTGCTGTGTACAGGAGGGTCGGTGTGTGAGAGGCTGGGGGGTGAGTGCACTGGCATGGAGCGAAGAGTAGTGTTTGGCCAAAGGGGCCCCCTCTGTGTTCTCTCTACCCTGGAACAGGAGCCAAGGCGTTCCGGGCTGTGTTTCAAGAGCAACAAACTTCACCAGCATTTTAGAGATGACATTTGGAGGTATCAGCATGCTAAGCCTGGGAGGGGTTGGCCCATCGCTCTGCCAGCACGACCCTGGGAGCTGCCACTGCCTTGTCTACGCTGAGGGGATTTGTGTCAGTGCCGGGCCTTAAAATACCATGGCTCTTCACCCCCCCGCTTCTGTCTACACTCTACTCACCCCCAGACTGACTGACAGAGACTCACTTTGCCTCAGCTTCTATTTTCCAGTTTTTCTGCATCAAATGTCAAAAAGTCTGGGCTATTCGGTTCATTCAACAATCCACATATAAATCCAGGCTGCCAATTAAATCTGGGAAGATCGGAGTAAAAGTGCTGCTCAGATTGCACAGGGAGAAAAATGTATGTGGCCCCATCAGTCAAGATTCAGCTCGGAACAAAGGTGCAGCTCCTGTGATCGTGTTTTGTTAGGTGTCGCCTGCTTCCTCCTCATCGGTTTCTTTCATGGCACTCTGTGAATTGGGTGAGGCACAGACAATTACTGGGAGCCTGTTGTTCATTTACTCCCACAAGGCCAAAAAGGCGGAGGTGATGAAGCAGCTGTTGGTTGGCATGCTAAATGAAACGTGCACACATGCAGTGCATGCCTAAACAGCTCTATATGAGACTTGTCATGCAGAGAAGTGGGGGACTGCTCTACTTCACTGCTAATCAGGAGGCCTCTGCTATGTCTTTGGGGCCTCTGTTTGTTGCTCTTCCCTGGTACTCTGCCTGGATTTGCTTGATTTCCTCATTTGGTTCTCATTTGTTCCGTTGCCCCACAATGAGAGAAGTCTGCTCTCGCAGGTCTCTTAGGGAAAAACAACAGAATGGCAGTGCAGTTTGATGTGAGCAGCATCTGGGTCTCTTTCATTTTGAACACTAGCCAGTGGGTTGTTAGGGGCTTGTACCATTAAAATGATGTAGAAGGAATGCACATCTTTGTGTTGTTTAATGTTGTGTGCAAAATCTAATATAACAAAGGTTATTGAGAAATGCCTCTTTACAACCGCTCAGTCCAGAGTTACTTATATCTCCAGCTAAACAGATGTGCGACAGTTGCATATACAAAGAAGCTGCACACATTTCCGCTTCAGCACACTCAGGCTGTATCTACATTTTAGTTTAAAAACAAACCAATTCCAATTCCTGGATTGTGTATCGACCGACAGAGTACCAATCTGATGCCAGTGCATTTAACAAAATAACGTATAATTTTTTTTTACGACCTGGCTTCAGCCAAACCAATACTGTAGAATCTAGTTTGACAGTCTTTGTCAGAGTTGTGGGACATTCTATCGTGAACTATGACCAAATTGCTGACATTTAAGCAAACTCTGGCTAATGCTTTACTAACAGACATCACTTCTTCTTCGTTGCTCTGAAAACCTCACTTGCCAGTGGCAGCATAGTGCAACTGCAGTTCTGGAGCAGTGAGTTTTTGGTTGAAACTTATATACTAATATATCGATGCCTGACCCGATGCCAGTATCAAAGCCATTTCTGAGTGTTGGCAATGTTTTTCAATCATCTCAGTTTTTATTAGATCTGTTAAACTAAAACGTGGCCAGCAGCGTTTCAAAACATATCAGTTTTGAGTAGTTTGGATGGCAGGTTTTAACAGTGACATGTTTCCAAGCTAAAATGTGATATTTTAGATGTAACTTTAGTCATTAAACACAAAACTGAGGCTGATTCTTTCAACAATTTATAAGCTTCAAATATCATAATAATTTCATTTTAGGCCAAGACCACATCTCACAGAAAAACACAACTGAATCAACTGAGAGCCACTTCTTAGTTGCTGTTATCCGATAGATCTCTTCGGCTTCAAAGACAGCAAAGGAAGTTGGATCCAGGAGACCCTGCTGGTCTTTACAGCTCTGATGGCCATAACAACCTGTGAGTTACACCTGCAGGGAGCACCCCCCCACCACCAACAAAACACACCAGTACCTTCCCTCCCCACCACACCAGTCTTAAAACCACTCAAAGGCTCCCACCAGCCACCTCCCTACTGAGCCAGATAGAGTAGAATCAGGAGAAAATACAGCCCCATCAGGCCAAACCACTACCTCTTTCAGCCAAAATAGCAGCTTTGAGAGAGTGAGTGCAGGCAAAGGACAGACTTGGACGGTGAAAGGGAAGGGGGAAGGGCGAGGGGGAGGGTCAATCACTCTGTGGGAGGCAGAGAATGAGGGAGTGCAAACACAGTACTGGTGCTGGCTCTGAGCCATGTTTGTGTCACTAACAGAAGCAGCCCTGTCGACCCCCCTCCCCTGCCCCAACCCTTTGCCTTGCACTCAATCTCTCCCAGTTTGCTTGGAAACAGAGTCAAGGGGGTGGCTGCTGGATGCTTGGTAACAGAAAAGAGTCGCAATAGAGAGGAGGACAGGGGTGAATCAGACACAGCCTGGGGCTGAGCAAAAATCAAAAAAAAAAGGAGAAAAAGAGCGGAGGGGGGGGGGGGCACTCAATGGCAGGGACTGTGCTTTGGGAATGTTGATGAGGCAGGGACCTTTTCTGTTTAGTTCCTCCAAGTGAACCAACAAGCAGCACTGTGGATGTGTGGGCGATTTGTACTCAGCATGCCCGCAGAGCGACTGAGCGTGAGCTGCTTTGAAGATTAGGTGTTTGCATTATTTCACATGCACGACAGAGAAAGAGGGCAGTTTTTCAGACCCAGCAGAACCCGATAGCGCTGGTGATACATCTTAAAATTAAGCAAGCTGAATGCGCTTTCGATCAAAGGGAGGAAAACCGAGAGGGTCCGAAAATTTCACTCGGACTGCACTGCAGGAGAGGAGCCAACTATTTTCCCAACTGGCAGGCTTGCAAAAAAAAGGCTTTGTGTTATGAGGCATGTTGTTGAGAGCAGATATCTCTGTGCAACAAACTCCCGCCTGCAAAAAACAAATCAAGGCCACCTAAGACTTGCCTTTCAACAACTGTTCTTGTTGACAATATAATGCAGCATGTGTGCTGTTAAAACCCACATTAGTACCATCACCAGCTCCTGAGGCAATCACTGCATATCCAATTACTTTTAATGGGCTAAATATGTATAGTAATGACAGCAAGATGATTTTTTTAATTATAGAGACTTCATTAAAGCCTTGAAAAACCAATACCTCTTAGATATCTTAATGCAACCACACTGGGTCTATAACAGCAAAAAAACAAAATATCTCATATATTATTTTCTCTCAGAGTCCAGAACTCGTCTGTTTCACAGGGAAGATTTTCACTACAAAAGCTTTTTAAAACCACTTCACTTACCGTCCTCAGTTTCCTGCCACACAATGCCTTCAAGATTGACACTGGTACCAGGCTCGCAGGGCCCCAAGCACTCAGGTTCTGTAGCCAGGGCCACATCGGATGTGTTCACTGCCACTGAGCGTGTTCGCACCATTATCTGCTCACACGGCGAGGAAATCTCACTGTTGCCTACCGCGGCCAGGAGGTGGAGGGGGGGAGGGGCTGGCGTGGAGACAGGAGATTCCATCTGTGAAGCAAGAAGTGGGGGTTGAGAGAGAGAGAGAGAGAGAGAGAGAGAGAGAGAGAGAGAAAAGAAACACATGAGACACTTCAGAACCACTGTATAAACATGTACAGAGCAGATGCTGAGATACCGCCAACGGATGCCACAATGAGAGGAAGTGAAAATGGTGCTAAACGCATGAAAGACATCCTGGTATTTCAGCGGTTCACAGAAGCTGTTTTCAATCACCGAAAAAGGGTGATGCTGCATTTAGTGTTGTAATATGCCACTTTGTCTTTCCTCAACCTGAAAGGGGATTAGCAGGCAGAGGAGGTAGTTTGGGGACATGTGAACTGCTTTGACCACCTCCGAGGAAGGACAGAATTAGTTATGCAGGGTTGGTCAAACAATCCCTCCCCCAGCTTTCTTCTCTCGCACACAGCCGAGCGAGATCCATGACACCAAATTATCTCACAGACTGATCACTCATTAATTCCCTCAATTAAAGAGCTAGCTGTGGCAGGGAGCGCGCTGCTGAGGGTCAGTAATTGATTCCACCTGCTCTGACACACTGTGGCAGCAGTGAAGAGACAGCGGGACTACGTGAAAATGGAAAATGAAAAGAACAGGAAGGCAAGAGGGTGATAGGTAGAAAAGTGTGTAGGTGGAAAAGAGATGCAGGAAGACTGATGGAGATTTAAGGGCCACAGTGACACCGGGCCGCTCTGTATTCAAGGCATTCAACATAAAGCACTCCAAGTCATTAGCACTGAACTACGGGAGGAATGCCACGCTGCAGCCAACACCACACAGTTATTAATTGGGCATAAACCACTCGGTGCTGGAGAATATGCTGCCAATACTGGATCCAATTAGACTTAGAAGACAAAATAACAATTGACACATTGGATTGTAAGCATGTACACCCTTTAAATAATTGCTCTAATCTACTTACTGCTCCAAAGTGTGATGTGGAGAATTAAAAGAGCTTAACGCTGCAGATGTCACAGTAACTGCTTCATTTGGATCCATGGAATGAGTATGTTGGCTTCTGGTGCGGTTGCTCGGTCCATCACCTTTGTTCAGACTAAAATCTCTCAACTATTTGTTTATGTTTATGGTCCCCTCAATTTTTTAAATAATAATCAATCAACATCAAAATTTACCCTAATTCCCATCAATTTTCCATTCTATTTTACTAAACTAAGATAGCTAGATAGATAGATAGGTAAGATTTTATCTGCTTAACATCCATATCTTAGCAAAAACTTGTTGCCATGGCAGCATTAGAATTTAGCTCAAAGCCCTGCTGCTCTTTGCAAAACCACTCACACCACTGAGTATTTTAGCCTTTAGCCATCGTAGGCAGTAGAGTTGATGTGTATCTAGGGAATGTGGGGTTTGACAGGTGTTGACATGTACACGTCACCGTGATCCATTACTGCTGAATTCAAATTATGGGTTTTTCCCACATTTGCCTAGTACATGCAAAATTAAAAATGTTTTTACTGATTCTTTGTTTCCTCATTATAATTAGATTTGACTCATCGCGATTCATAAAATTAATCATTTGAAAACCAAACATTAGTCCCTGATGAAATTCAATATTAGCTCAACTTTCATGGTTTGCTGAAATGAGAACGGATTGCCCATTTCTCCCGGTGCTAAGAGGACGAGCAAATTAATGTGTGCAGAGAGCAACAGAGAGTCAGGCCTAACGACATCATAATCACTGTCTGTCACTTTCTGATGCATGATGCGGCCAAGCTGCAGGCCAGCTGAGTGAATGAGACAGGACAGGTAATCAGCCGAGCTGTCACCACACACTGTTCCTGGGCCTTATGGAGACACAGAGGGTCGCAGACAAGACCACACAACCTGCCCTCCTTCAGACTGACAGCCGAACGTTGAAAGGTGCAAACGGGTTCATGCAGAGCCTCCTCTAAATTGACTTAACTCCTCGAACTCATTGTGTTGACATTTTGAAAACTGACATTTCTGGTATTTTTCTGACCAAACTTTAATGGCATAGCAATGGCCTGGATATAACCTGTTTATTCTATTACATTGTTAGGTAGAAGCTACAAGGCTTAAGTTCTGTTGTTAAATTCACTTATTTCTTACTTTCGGCTGCCTGCTGTTGGATACCACTTATGAATAAACCCAGAGACCCGGGTGATTTAAGCGCTCAACATTAAGGGCTGTTCCATTTATTGAGCTCCTGTTGTTGACATACGTCTTCTGTTAAAAACTGTAAATCCAACAACCTTCAGCTTTGTTTCCTTAGTTAACCAACAACAAACAACAAAACTTTCATGAAAACAACTCATTTCAAGACACCCACACAAATTATTTGCTTTAGCTATCCCCATTTTTCATTCAAACCCTAACACACTTGACAATAGAGAATTGACAGAGTCTAAAATAGTCTGAAGACTGCAACTAATGATTATTTTCATAATGGATTAATCTAGAGGCCATTTTTTACCAACTATTATATTTTCTGGTCTATGTAATATCAGGAAAAAGTAAAAATGCATCATATTTTCTAAATATCAAGCTAATCTGATGCCTCAAAACCCGAAGATATATTTGAATCAATAGTGAACAATTCACTCCAGTGTTCCTGGGGTTAATAATTTCTATCAATCAAATGATCCTCATGAATTTCACAGATCCATCTTACATTCACAGTATGCGACAACCTTGCATGGATTAGCTTTAACTCTAATTTTCCACTTCAATTTTTGTTACCAGGAAGCTTGAAAGTCGAGGGAATGATTGTGTTTCAACTGTCACAATCAAAAGTGACAAGCAAGTAACCATTTTCTCTGTAATCGTATAAACGAATTAGAATTGAATCAAAACAGAAATGGGACTAGTTTACGATGTGCATGAACAATGCAACTCATTTCCATTTCCAAGTTCTATGAATGGATGAGTGAACAAAAGGGCTTGCACTCCAGGGCTGCGGAATGTAAACCTACATAGTGAAATGCCTGATGTCTTGTCCAGGGTTTTGGAAAACCACATGTGAGTGAGCTACACAACTTGTCCGATTACACAACGCTCTACCCAACACTCTGCTCTGCCAAATTCCAAGATTTCCTCCCTGCCTGCGAGACTTTGCAGACAGATTTTGAATTCTCCTCCAAAACCACAATGCTCGAGTGTCACGCAAACCTTTTTTCTTAACTCCAACCCCATGCCAACTCCTGGAAAAAGCCACACTGGCAAGAATAAAGTTTAACTGGCAGGCAAAAAAATCCTATGAATCTTTAACTGGTGTTGAGCTTATTTCACAGAGCTGACGAAAGAGGAACTCTGTCTGGATTTCCAGCAGTCGCACAATAACTCCCTCTTGGCAGACGGACACAAGCTGCACTTTTTACTGGACACATTAACTTCAGCTTTAACTTGTTTATTAGAGTTGGGATTAAGGAACTGAGCACTGATCTTGGGCGAGGATTAGGAAAGGATTACGCGGCAGTGTCATACTGAGACACCTGTCTTGGTGGCTTAACATGTGTGCCACGTTGGGCTTGAATGTAGTTAACTAAATTGAGCTTTGAGTCTTTTACACCACACTTGGTTTAAATTACACCATTTTGAGGTTGAATATGAATGTCAGGGCTTCAGGACAGTTGGATGACACCACACAAGCAGTATGAAGGCATGTTGTGTTTTTTTTCTATTGTTTTATTACATTTGAAAGATTTATCACCATTTACTTTGAATATATTGGATTTGGCTGCAACACTGTTTACCCCTGAGACTCTTTAAGTGGGCTGTGGACTCGAACACTTCACCCACCCCCCCATCGGCATAGTGGTGCGTAGATAGTGAGTGAATAAATATTTTTTGGGTGAACTATCGCTTTAACCTGACTCTGATAACCACTGAAATGGGCAAATGACTATTATTCCAGTACAAATGTACTTAATATTAAATTGCTAAAATTGCAGAAATGGCAGTTAATGTCACCCTCAATTATCTGCTTAATCTTAATCTCTCAAATAACCTCAGCGTTTTCCTGGAAATAACCATTTCATTCAGTACAAATTCAAGATAAGCTAGAGAGTGAACAATTGGTGCACGTTGTCCCTAAATGCTAAGCAAGCACATGCATTAGTTATTAATTTAGAGGAGAGCAGTTGGGCTAAACATGTAAAATGTGACATGTTTCTACAAACACTGAAGCTTGTATGAAAAATTCAGTTTCTGATAACAAATTAATGAGTAATGAATATTAACTGCATCTTAAATTGAGCAATTTCTTCCAATGGAAATTAATCTGGAAATAACGAATAAACCCCACATTATTAACTGAACTAACTAAAATAAAAAAATAATAAAAGTCTAATTTGTAATGAGTGCAAAACTACATAATTTTGAAAAGGAATAATTCATGAAATAATTTGTCAATAAGATTGTTTGTCTGGTAGAATATGTTCACTGTATTCCCCATGACATCTGAAAACAAGCTTGTTAGTCATGCAGTACGAATACTGAGTGCTGAAAAACTCAATTATCATGTGACCTTGTTGTGTGTGATACAGATAATACTGTCTGTAAAATCGTCTAAAAGGTAGAAAGTCAATACTCATTCTTAACAATGGACCTTCCCCTGACAACTATCACTTTCATACACAAACCTCACGTCCAACATGGATTATGAATGCGTGTTGTGGTCATTGCTTAGCCGTTGATACGAGGCCGCTGTTCCAGGTCACGGAGAATGTCGTCTGCAACCGCAGTTCAATATGCATCACTGCTAGACCATAGAATTACATGTTTTATTTCTGGTGCTTTTTCTGTATTACTCCCTGTAACAAAATAAACACCATGAGCAGTTTCGCCACATGCTTCCTTGATTTTGTGCACACACTCAGCTCGTCTTTGTTGATTCTGCTCTTTTGTAAAACACTGGATTTGAAATCTGTTACACTGATATTCATGCCTGAGAGAATTCAGCGATTACCCTTTCACACCGAAGCTGAGACCTTTAGTTAACCCTGGCTGGGAGTAATGAAGGGACCGGAAATCAGGTTCAGGAAACACATACCGGGACAGTCAAAATATTCTCAAATGGAAAAAAGTCTGGTAATCATAAGTTATAGCCACAACGATGCACTGAGACTTGTTTGGCAATTAACATGTCAACCTGAATCTAAATGTAATCACGTATGAAGAGTTGAAAAGACAATTATTTGAATAAACTGGAACTGGTTGATTATTTAATGATTGAACAGCAGAGATAAAGTCTGGGAAATCCAACACAATTGTCAATATCAGAAGAAAGAAAGCACTGGTCTTAAAAAGAGAAAATGTAATTCTTCCTGACACAGAGGTCCATTATTAAATAAAAGGGAACCCTTCCAGAAGTGCTATTAGTTGGCTAAGTTCAGTGTTCCTACTTCAATATGTAATTCTTTTTGACTCCAGGGGGCAAAGCCTGTTAATATCTTTGGTGAGTTACTGAGGTCGGGGGCCAGCGGAGATTACACTTCTAGCTGGCTATGGTCAGTGCTTCTTTCAAGAACCACTGACAACCAGTGAAGAAACGTTAGGGGGAAAGAAAGACAAGGGCTGTTAATCTCTGCTGTGTTGTTTAAGCCTCATAATGAATTTAAGAAGCATGAGCCTTTAAATTATAACCAGTCAAGACAATTGAGACTCTAGTTATCATTATAAAATCCCAATCACATCACTGGGTGGCTTTGAAAGTGAGTTGTGTTATTCAGGGCAAAAATAAGTAACATGTTTATTAGCCTTAAGCTAAAACTGAAAACAAATGCACAAGTCTACTAATTTGATTACAAAAAAAATTCAAATCCACCAAGGGACATAAAATGACTTTAATCCCTTTCAAGTGGTGAAAGCCCACTCGCTTGTTTTCAAACACTGCACAAATCGCCTAATTCCTGAACTGAAACCACTCTCATTCTCTTTGAAGGCCAGAATAATCACAGAAACTAGAAGAGAAAACTGAAACAGGAACACCTGAATCTATTGTCGACCACCAGCTGGGGAAGGCACTGCGTTTCTAAGCAACTCCTCTCGGTTTTAGCTGCTAATTGTGCTTTCAGGAAAGCATAACCACACATACATAATACAGGGGGGAAACCAAAGCTGTGATGAAGTCGCTCACCCATGACCTACAATCTGTTAACGAGGAAGCCAGGATCTCACCCTGAACAGTTACTGTCTGACAAAGAAGTAGTTTGCCATATGACTCCTTAAAATTTCAGGTCTACACTATGCATATAAATGACAAACTGTGTGAGATAAAATCAAGTTAGCCATAATGTAAAACACACTTGTGTTTTATCTTAACAGGGTTTCTGTAGGTTTCAGCAAGTTAAATTTAAGACCATAATAAAAGAAATTTAAGACGGATATAACAGAATATCAGAGTCCCAGAGTATCATTCCACATAATTGATGATAATGTGAAATAGCCAAGTAGAGAATAACCATCCATACATTATTTTATCTCACAAACTACAGGTAGAGGCAAAATCTTTTCGTCCGCTACGCACGGCTGATTATATTGCGATCATTTCAGGCCAGGGTGTTTCAGTCATCAGTTTGGCTATTGGTTTTGTTTGTAGTTTTTTTTTTTTTTTTTTTTACAGCGTGCTAATATCTCTGCATTAGTAAGAAAGAAAACAACACATAAGCTGTTTTCAGACATGACCTGCGGGTTAAGTCCAGAGAATTGGGTCCTCAGCATTATTCAGGCGAGGGAAGGTGCAGCCGGGTGCAGCAGACAGAGACAGGAAGGAACATATCAATTCAGCTGCAGAGATCAGGTGATTTTCTTTACAGCACACAGACACCGGTGTCAGCTCTTATCACCACAAACACCACAAACAAAAGGCGCGATGGAAGTAGCATTTATTCAACCTACATAATCATATTTAAATACACAACATTTTAACATGTTTAAGACTTTTTGAGGCCTAAAATTCAGATGATTCAATTATAGACTTTTTTTTTTAGACTTTTAAAAAACCTACAGAAACTCTGTTTAAAAGTCTACAAAACTCAACCAGTCTCCAAGAAATACTGATTAGTGTACGCCCCGTTTTGCCACTACAGCTCATTTTTTATGATACAACACAACCTTCAGGAATAGAAATACAACAGTGAAAGATAAACATAAAAACCTTCTGTAAGAGCAAGAGCTTCATACACTGCACAGAGCGAACTTTCACTTCACAACCCATCGCAACTGCTGTGAATTACAGCCCAAGTGTTACCAAGACAAGTGCCGCTTTCACATTTGCTGTAAATTTCAGTGGTAATCAAATGTAATATCTTTTTTATAGTGACACATTATAGCTGTGTGCCGCAAATCAGAGCTACTCTTCTACCAACGCCCTTGACTGTACCGAAGCAAAAAAGGTGCACAAAGCTTTTTTCAAAGAGAAACATGTTCCAAGAGCATGAGAGGCTTTACCTGTGGAGACATCTGCACTCCCTGATGAAAGGAAAACAAACATTAGTCAAGAGACGACTCCTACAGCTACCAGCCACATGATGGGAAGTAAAAGTGATATAAAAAGACAGAAGGCACATGGGACTGCAGGCTAGAGGACTCAGCCAAGATAAGTGGAGCTTACCAATTTGTTCACTTATGAAGCAGTGGCCTAATTTCCTTACTAAAGCACAGTCCCACAGAGGAAAAATGCCTCTCTTTTTACTACTACTACCGAAGTGCAAGAGTAAAACGTTACCAATATTGATGTAAAACCAGTAGTTTTACATATTCTCTGACGGTCTTACTGCATGTATGTCTTGTGCTGCCCGAAAGGTGGATGCAGCTATATTTTAGGAATAAACTTGGTGAGTAAAATGCACGAAAATGCATGAAGAAATATTAAAATAAAACCTTTTTAATTTAAAATGTATTTAGCCAATGAAACCATCCAACTTAGTAAATCCTTTTCATGTCCAATAAAACAGGTGACAGCAAGTAAACACCTCAGTACGTCGTGGAGTCAAGGTCCAGGTCTTCTTCCTCTCAACTATTTCCTCAAGACAATCTCAGCTTGTGTGCTTTGGCTAAAGAGCAGATGTGGATTGGAAATATGTTATATTTCAAGAGCTTTCCCTTGTACCTGCTTAGCTCAGATTGGAGTTTGGCAGGTAAACTGGGTGCCAGGTTGTCTGACTGGGTTTACACAGCAGGTGGTTTGGAACACTTTCTCTTGTATTGGGTCAGGCTTGACCTCGTCAACCTAATTCCTTCCTTTCCTCTCACTAGACCAGCCGGCTGGCTTGAGTCTGAGCCTGGTATTGTTTGCCCGACGACAGGCTGGGGGTTGGGTGTGATGAGGTCTAAAAGGTCTTCATGCGGAAGCAGGAAAACTTGAACAACTCTTCATGTTTACTGCTGAGAAATCATGTTGAATGCCTAAATGTCCAACAACCTGCGCAAAATGGTATCTGCACTCTATTAACAAGAATAAACCTTATCTTTTTGACCAGTTGTATTATAATGTATACTCACAAAATAACATCAGAAAAGCAAACATCATCATGCTAACCCCTAACCCCTGCAGTATTAGATTCTGGCAGGTATTACTAACACCAGGGACATTTTATAAAAATTGTTATGCCCAGAAAGACAAAATGCCAAATAATAATGTAAAAAGACTGTTGTAATTTCCTACAGGACAATGTGACATCTTCCAATGTCTCGTTTTGACCAACCAACAGTCCGAAGCATCAAATAATCACATTCATCATATCCTTTTCGAACCAAACATCAAACTTCCCCAAAATATCTGGCTTACAATGATGCTAGAAGGAAAACCAGGATATACTCTCACTTTCTTGAAAAGGAACAGATGATATCGCTGAAGTTAACTGCAGTGCAACACTGAATACTGGTGCAACTATTTATTGTAAGATAGCGAAGATGTCAGAAGCTAACCTTCTCATTAGCTGAGACAGATTTGAACTTAATCCTGTCTAGATGCTGCTAGCTTCAATTGGTGATTCACTTCCCTCTTCCCCTGCCTCCCATTTCTCATCCTCCCACTCTGACCATAGGTCAGTTGACAACAACAGTATCTATTACAACAATAAGCCACATTCTTGTCAAGGTCACCCATTGCGTCCGACAGGCAGAGAAGCTGTGCTGGGAGCAGAAATCCAGATAAGCTAAGCTGAGCCTACGAGGATTTCTCTCTTGCAAGCCCTCTCCATACTCATAAATCTTATCTCACAGCTAAGGGAAACCTGACAACAGACAGAGAGGTTGTCATCAACAGCTCAGCCACCTAGATTCCCACCCAAATACCAATGATTCACTCTTTGACTTCTTACAAGTCTGAGGTTTTTGACCAAGGCTTTGAGATCAGAGTGGGAAAGGAAGTCTCGCTCCGTGTGTTGGTGTCCTCAAGGTTTAAATTCACCATAATGCTGACAGCTATGACCAAAACTCCAGTTTCAGGTGTCTACCTTTGGGCCCACGGTGCTTCAGCAAAAATAAACACTCCTAGACATACTATCCAGAAAGCCCTATCAGCAAAATAACAAACATTTTATTAGTCCCACATATTACACAAGGAAACAAGTTGTTATTCAGGCTGTGAGATTTCCCCAGAGCTCCTAACCTCAAACTATTTATAGAGCTTCTCTGTTAGTCTGTTATGTTGACACTCCTCTGAGGGTGGTGCCTTATCCAAACATTAGAAAGACAATTCTTAGCCACACACAAATTAACACTTTTTTTTTTTAGAAATCATAAGGATGCCAAATTACTTTCTATTGTTTGGTGTTACTTGGAATGACACAAACAAAAAACAATGAATCTAATTATACTTTGCATAACAATACATATAGACTTGACATGTGGGTGGTGTTAGATTGAGGGTATTACAATGACAGCACTAAATCTGCTACATATACCAAATTCGAATTTTCAACAAAATGTCTAATTCTAAATAATGAAACATTTTTAAAAAGTGAACTATACCTACATTGCAGTCAGCAGCATTAGTAATCCCTTGACTCATTTCCAAAGTCCATTCTAGGCTTGTCAATTCAGAAAAAAGAAATTCAGCATGTGATTAAGGTGCAGCGGGTGAGTGCGTGGTTGCTGAAATATGTCTGTAGATGTGAAGGCATGTGCTGCGCTTTGTTCTGCAGATGGTGCTTGAGCTGTACTCTGCAATGTCCCTCATGCTGCTACTTTCACTCGTGCTTGCTACTCTGATTGACCTCTACTGGTGGCTGTCTCACAGAGCTCCCATTGAACCATGTCTGTCTTAATGGATGATGATGTGCACTATTACTGAGTAGCAGTAGTTCCTGCACTGCAGCCTCAAGCCCCTATAGACTTTTACACCTTAATACACCTTGGGGCAATGAACGCTATGGCTCGCACCGCATGACAGTCGAACACTATTTCTGGCGAGAGGGAAAAATAGTAGAAAAGACAAGTCTCTAAAAGAGCATAGCAGGTTTCACTGAACTGCACAGCATGTCTGTGACTTGTTTTGATAATTATGGTCTGTAAGTGATTTATGTACAATCCAGGGATTTACGCAAGTGGAAAACATGCCAAAACAAGCTAACCTGGAAATAAATTTACTTTAGCAGCTATCAAATCAACCTGAGAGCTGTTTAAAGGTCTAAAAGGACTAAGTGGATTCACGTTGGTATAACGGCAGGAGTAGACTGAGCCCTCAAATGTTCCTCAGTCACTTGGTCAGTCAAAGGACAAGTCACCACTGGAGGTGATACGATTTCAGTCCAAAACCAGAAATGTATCAAAATGATCCATCACTTTGAAATCAGAGGCAGAGAGGACCAAGAAAATACAACCGAACAGGAAAGTCCTGCTGCTGCCCTGAAGTCACCGGTGTGGAAGTGATTTGTGTTCCTCGGGTTATGTCAACAAGGACAATTTGAATGGCACCTGCTGTTGTTTGATGTGAAGAGTGCACACTGCAGTTAAAAGAGCCTCTACACAGCAGAAGGGTAAATCGTGACTTCTTTGTGTCTGTGTCTACAGCTTGTTCCCAGTTGAATAGTGAAATAAGTTTTTACACTTCAAAGGATGTATTTAAATGTGTGCATGTGCCCTTTGTGTGCTAAGTTCCAAACTAAATGGTGATCAAATCAACTAACGAAATTCAAATCAAATTGCAACTCTAGTCAGAACAGTATAGTTCTACCATCACACTGCAGCTGCTGGTAAGGATGCTCAACACAGTTTATATCCAATATTTATATATTTCACATAATTAAAATCACTAACAGGTCAGGCTGTGGGATGCAAGGAGCAGGAGTAAAGTGAAACCCACGATAACACACCAAATCTCCTCACTCTATGCCAGCTGCTTAGCAGAGGTCTGCTGCACTCAGCCATCAGAGTTTGATGACCTTGTTAGTTTGAGTGCCTAATCTGCTAATGCCCTGATAAAAATAAACAGTCAGTGCAGTCATTGTAGTCCCCCCTCCTCCCTGTCTGCAGCTGCCATCCATAAACACAGATGATACCTTCATCTTTATTTATCCTGAGGACTTGGTTTCAAACCGACAATCTTAAGAGCCAGCGAGGTCAGCTTTGTGTATTGTAAGTTTAAGTTAAATGCCATTTAACATCATGTAACTTGTGTATTTTCAAAAAAAGAGTGAACATTTCATGAAAATCTAAAAGCTGTGTCTATGCCTTGCTTTTCTAAATCTTAGTCCGCAGGCACGAATACATTTTTCATGCTATATTTGCCTTTTATTTTAGGATATTTCAAGTACATTTATGCCTAACAATTTGCCTCTGCGGTGTTTAATAATTCATACCCAGTACTACATTTGAGATGAGACTGGAATAAATAATTAACGTCACAGTATATATTAAAAACTCTGTCAGTTACTGAGGGTTCTTACTTGCTTACTTTTGACGTCCATGAAGAGCAATCAAACCACACAACTAACAGCTACACATCAAATACAATGTACAAAAAACTGGCTTTAAAAGATTTGATATTCTTCTCAATGAGTTCAGGATAAAAAGAAAAAATATCATCGCAGAAGTATAGTCTCAAGGTCATACGGCACAAAATGCAAGACTAGATTTTATAAGTAAGTCCCACTATTCAGCAATAACCAAATTGCCAGAAGCTCTAAAGTAATAACCTGAGGTATATTATTTAAAGTAAAACATACCATAATAATTGTGACATATGACTTGAGTGAATGGATTCAACAGCAAAATGTCTCACTCTTCAAGGGATACATAAACCTAATGGATATGATTAAATATAATTTAGTTTTCCAGATGGACAAGGGCCCCACTTACAAAATATAATTGAATGTGCGAGCTCAGCTCATTGCCAAGGACTAAACAACTCCCCAGCCTCCACTACAAAGAGGAGCTCATTTCCATATTAACTTCACCTTCATTGATCCACCGACACATCCTCTCTTCTTGCATCTACACTAACACCCAGAATTCCTTTTGGGGTGCTTGGAAATTCTAGTGTTGGGGAGGAAATTAACGAAGGAAATAAAACCGCTGCATACTTGGTTGGATCTTTGGGTGGTGGCTGAAAAGTCATCTCAGCAAAACAGCAACTGCACAGACCACACATTTTTGGAAGTTTTCCCTGTATGTCAAGTAAAGGGAGAATAATATCCAGACTTAACATGCCAAGCCTTCTACGACCTCATCCCATCTGTGTAACAATGAAGTACTTTAAGACAAAACCCAGCTGAATGAAAGCCTCTTTTCATATTTACATTCCTTAGTGATTTCACAGTTACAACAAGGGGATCTAGACTTGCAGGTGTACTTAACATCTGAAGTAGATGTAGGTAACGCTTAAAGCTGCTATTATCAATATCTCCATCAGACCAAAGTATCAAATGAGAATGTAAAGGGTTCACTTGTAGTGATAAACCTACAGAGAACTATCACCTGAGTCTGCAGCTCCCCACGGCTTCATGTGATTAACAGTGAGTTTCCAGCTCATTGTTAAAACGTCTGTCAGCCAAAACGAAGCAGCTATTTTGATCCAAAAACATTTACAAGCCCCTTGTGTACTACCTATTCAACACCAAACCTCAGATAGACATGGACATCAACATCGTGATGATTTGGCAGATAAAAACAGATACTTCCATTTGGAGTCGGTTGAGACCAAAAACAGAGCTTAAAGACGTTGCTCTTTATCTTCGGGATGTGTAAATAAGCAGCTGTCTGCTTACATGTTCCCCCTGTCAATATAAAAGGTGATGACGCACAGTAATCCTCAACACCTCACTGGAAACACAAACAACAATTCAGTCGAACACATCCAAGAATTTAAAGGTCATGAGATGACACAAATAGAGGGATCCCCTTGTGCTCGTGAAAAAGAGCCACCTTGCTTGATACAAAGATAAACTCTGCTAACATAATAAAGAATCGCTACACTTTCTTGATATTGAACGATATTTGGGGGAAATGAATGTTGCTTTGTACTACTGCAAAAAATTGAGCCACATTCATTTTTGTTAACCAAACGACCCAACCTCTTCTTTTGTCGCATCGGCAACAAGCAAGTCAACCTCCGGTGCCTTCGAAAGTAATTAGAGTTTAACACACACCAGATATTCTCCATCCTTTCTCTGTTTACATGCGTTTCTTGCTTGTTTCTTGCGTTGACATATCATTTTGCATGTATTTTGGAAAATAAAATGCGATTTCATTATCAATGTGACCGTTGACCCCAGGAGTTGTGTAATAACCACCTGGATTATTTAACATTGTCTTTTTTTGCACAGTTATTTTTACCCAATAATTTCCAGCAGTACTACCGAATTGGAGAGAAACAGACAGAGGACCGTTTCTCTGAGTACAGCAGATAATGTAAAGCTTCTGTATTCAAGGACACTGATGCAGCCTCCCATGAGCGGATCAGCATTCATAAAGGAACTCCACTGTGGCAGGGGTGACTTTGATGCATGTGGTACTCTTGTTTAAGGAGAGGAAACAGCATGAGAAAATCAAACCTTCATACACTGGAGACTAAAATGTCATTGGCACACAACCAATTTGTGAGGGGAGGCATAAGCAGAGGACGACCTATATTTATAACTTATGGCATTTAAAGCTTTTAATGTAGTAAATCATGCAAAATCAAATCATTTATAAGACACAGATCATAACTCTGCACTATTAAGAAAATTTGATTTGCTGGACAAAGACGAGTAAAAAAAAGTAGTTGCAGAAAATCTGCCAGGTACAAGCGGTTGGCTCCAATCTTTCTTTACATTTTAGACCATTAACAGCTTGTATATTTTCACATATACTCGACACTGGAAAGGGGAATGCTATCAAGCTCACCTCCATCTATCATAACTCCTGTTTGGTCTTCAATAATGCCCAAACTCAACATGCACTTTGAAGTTAATGTTTGGCTGAGTCATCTGCGGCATAGAGCTGGTTTATAACGCTATCATAACTCTTTATATATTGTTATTTTAATACTCTTGCCCTTCATGGGCCAAGTCAGGCCCTGACCAAAGAGCCACTGACAGCTGCATAAATCTAAAATGTCGTGTAAACAGTGACCCATCCTTGATGACAAAGTCAAATCGTTCCATGTCATCGTATGAAAGGATTTGGCAGCGAGCAAAGCGAAACTTTAGCTAAAGCAGGGGAACAGTACAGTCCAGCACTGTTTCTACACTTAATACATTGATTATTTATTAATATATTTCTCTTAAAGAGCAGTAGATTGGGGTGAGGATTTAAGGGATTGAGTGGTAATCAAGCGTTAAGTTGTTGGACTGAGGCCCAGGTCAGTGAGCCACATGATGCTTTACCACTCTTTCCCCCAACATGTTTAACATGAAGAGCTTCAGTGTAATTATCTCATGAGAACCAACCGATGCTTTGCTGAATTAGTAAATGCAAGTGAAATACCGCCGAACAAAAAGAATAAGTCCTCAATGAACCACTTATATTTCCCCCCTAACAATAATGAATTATGGCTAATGTTTCATTTTTAATACTCTATTGACATCTTAATTTATGGTAATCTATAATTATTTTTAAACCGACTGGAACATAATGTCTCTCCAAAACAGTCAACTGTAATAATATTCTTAGAGGACATTAATTAAAAAGTCAGTTTTAAGATTATAACAATGATGAATGTTCTTTGTTCTAAAAATTCCCATTTGCACCATATGAAAAACAGAACAGCCACTACCTGCTTCATAGGAAGAGACTATTCATTTCTCCATGTAGAGAGGAGCCTGCTGAGCAACAAATTGTTTGCTCTTGTGCTGCTGTCTGCATGTCAATCTTTGGGGAAAATATTCATTAACAACTACTGAGCATCAGTGACCTTCAGTAGGGCTGGACAACATCTCCAAAGATTATATCAAGATTCAAAATGTCCATATCAGTCAATATTGACAATTATCAAGATAAATGTCACATTATTATTTCTTTTAAGGTTAGACTGTGATTTGCTTCCGTCGTTTTAAACTCGATTACACTTGATTAACAGTAAATAATTTTACAAATCTGTAAAATAATCAGTGTTTACCTCCTCACTGTGCTTACACAATCCACGAGCAATTCGATATATCCTTCGATATTTTCCCATTGACAAAACATTTTATGCAACATTTTTATTATTTCATTACCCAGCACTGCTCTCAAAAATATTCTTAATAGAACATTATATCAGCAGTTATGGTACTGAATGAAATGAGATGAAATGCAAACCAACTGTTCCAAATTCAGATGAATATTGTGCACAGCCCAGGCATCCATCGAATCATGAATGTTTGACATTGGTCCCAAAGGACAGACGTGTTCTCCCTTTAATTTCTATCAGTGGTATAATCCCCTTTTGAAACCCTTTTTAGGGTGAATTAGAAAGGCCCTGCATTCAAAGAGATGAGTGGAGAGAAGGGGGCAGGAATAATCACAAGGGCCTAGCTGTCTGTGTGGATTAGAATAGGAAAGAAAATCCTTTCATCTCAGATCTGTACTTCCAAGCTTGGAAGCATGCATGCACACTCACATGCACACTCACATGCACACTCGCAACGGAGCAAATCTCAAATGTATACTTGTCATAAAAGAAAGCATCAGACCTTTGTGTTGTTATGTTCTTTTTAAAATACAAGGGGTAGTTATTTATGTTTAAATAGATGATATTCAATTATGCTCCAAATGGGCATGATAGACACAGGATTAGAGAGAGGAGCTTGTGTAAAAGCTTTGCTCTCCAGGCTGACCTCTCAGTTTGGCTCTTAGGCAAGACAGAGTGCAGAGGAAGGCTCACACATGATCTAACTTGCTTCTCCAATTTCTCGTGCTGAAGTGTGGACTGCTGCTCTATTTTTGGCAGACAGTCTTTTGACATCCAGCAAAATAAAATGAGAGGGATAAGCCCAGAGAGCCTCCTCAGCCAGAAAGCAAGAAAATAACACCCCCCAAACAACACCATCTGACAGATAAGAAAATGGATTAGCCATTATGTGTGTTTGCTCAGTTGTCTACCTCTGAGAGGGTTTAACTGCGTGTAAAATGACAAGCCTAGTTGTGTGTAACGGCAGCTGACACTAAAAAGACTGATTGTAAAAACGTAAATATCTTGTATACCGAGAGGACAAACATTCCTCTTGCATTTGGCTTCATGTCATCAAATCCATAAGAAAATCATCCTTTGAAAACTGTTTTCATCATTAACTAATGAATGCAACACATAAAAACAACAGCATTCTCTCCAACATGGACACTTCATCTAAACTAGAGTAACTCAAGTCCAGCATCTCAAAAAAAGACACTCCAGATTCTGAAACCGTCAAACAAGCCCCATAAACATGTATATACTTGTTTTCCCAAAATAATGTACAACCAAGTAATCTTCAGGCCAATTATAGATAATAACAGTGGGAGCTGATGCACAGAGCTGAGTTAAGAATCTGACGAGTCTACAGAGCAAGTCTGAGCACACTCTTTCTCTATACTCCCATCTAGACAACATATAAATGCTCTTAGCTTAAACCAATGTTTTGTGAGACAGCATCACATTTCACAATCAAACTGAAGAAAAATCTCTAATTTCATGCATATTAGCTCAATAAAAGATGCAGTTTGTTGCAGAAAAGATGAACTGCTTTGGTTCAGATTGGATCTTGCTCTTTATTTCCAACTCAGACTAAAGTTTTTGAGATCTCACTTTAACAACTTCAGAACTGGTATCTTCATTTAGATCAGCAACGATCACTTGAATCAATCCTTCAATATAAAATTAAGTGCGTTCTCAAATGTAAATGTAAATTTAGCAGGTTTGGATTTTGCACTGTTGGTCAGTCAAAGGAACATTGTAAATGGCGTATACTGTGTTTTATTAACCAACCAATGAAGTGATTAAATAATGAAACAACTGGCAGATAATCAATGATGAAATAATTGTTGGTTGCAGCCACAATTTGTTTAAAGCAATATCTCAAAAATAAAGGACACGAGGGACCATAATGTGAGAGATCGTCGGGAAAGAAGCCAAAGCCATCTACCTCAAAGAAGTTCTCGCTACTGTCCGTTTGTTTGTTTGTTTGTCAGCAGGATAAAGAAAAAACTAATCGTGTCACTTGGAAGGAAAGCATCCATTCAATTTTGATACAAATTCGATTTTTTTCTCCGTTTCTTTAACATTGCGAGATTAGGTGTTTTTTTTTTTTACAAATTTCTCAGGGAATAATTAATGGACATAGAAATCTGGTAGATTTTTAGGAGTGTGTACAATTTGGTGAGCTTCATTGGATTTAAGGGGAAGGGCCTTGGCTGAGTGACTTTCTAGTATGTTTTTATTTTGTTGCTCTTAAATTACAGCAGATAAAGCTTGAGACTGCTCCGGTCGTGGGTACTGGTGGAGTTTAGTTGACCATAGATGTGAGTTGCATGGTGTCGCATAATAGTATCATATTTTTTAACTGTAAGATTTCTACCATCTCACCTCAGATTGGTGGTAAATGAAGGTATAATAGAAGATTTTAAACAGTATTCACTCAACTCAATGATTTTTTTTTTAAACGAGCAAAGGTGCAATGAGGTTAAGTTTTCCAGAGCAGAAACATTCATTTGATTCCCTGAATTTGTTGCGTTTAACAAACTGGCTGCAACAATCCCCTTAGAAGAGTATTAGGGGGGAGGGCTTGAAACGTAATCCTCTCGATAATCACACTTGCTCAAACACTGCTTTGCTGTTAACTTCCTCTTTGTTAAACTGAAAAACATTTCTCAAGCGGCTAAGCTCTTGGACTTCAAATGTTTCTCCTCGAGCGTTTCATGGTCAAAACCTGTATCAATATAAGTTCACCAGCAAATGTCCAAATTTGAAGGGTCGAACCGCCGCAAGCAAAGACCTGCGGGGGAGGAAATTCTATTCACATGGTCAAAACAATAGAGACTGTGCAGAGACAAGCCTTCAGAAACAAGTGAGAAATCCCTAAACGCAGTCTGCAAACTCTTTTACAACCATAGCAAGGCAGTACAAACTTTGAGCCACCTCTTCTCTCGCTGGTAGAAAATTCCATCTGAAGAGGGGGGGCACGTCTGCTCCTCCCCACTGTGTGGGTTTTGTTCTGCTAATCAGACCACATGCCTCAAGGATTCAGGAATCCAAGAGCTCTCAGCCAGTTCCCCTCATTCCACATACAGCCGCAGCAGCCTGTGACAAACTATTCAGTGTGTTGGGGGGGTTAAAGACTCTATCCATTCATAACACTGTTCAACCCTCCCCTCCCTCCTCACCCAATCTCAGGCAGTTCTCTAGCCACCCCCCTCTACCCTCTTACCCCTCGTATGCCCTCGTTCTCCCCTCTCACCACAGCAGAGCCCTTCTTTATCTGTCTGCAAACTGCGCAGTGGGTCTGAATAGGCTCATGGTTTATTATTAGACCCTGGTCCAACCGCACACCCACCACAGTTTTAAACAGAGAAAACAGAACTAGGCCCACGTTGAGTGCATGCCACGAAAGTCCTGATATTTGTTTCTCTCTTTTCCTGCTTGTGTTTTTTTCCCCTTCCAATTTTGGTTTGTTTCCTCTGTGTTCTGCCTTCCCCTCGCTCGCTTGCTACTCACGCATTGAGAGGCGAAATGAGGCACGCTGGAAATTTGCAGGCTGACAATGGAAGACAGCTGCTCTTGCTGCATAAGTCTTTCATGAGCTGAATTAGTTGTACAAGCCTTTGCTCCCTTCCCCCCACAAATGCCTCCCTCATAGTAAGCTGATCCAGACACTGCACAACACACCTTGTGGAAAGCTTAGGCGAGAGACTGGGGGAGGAAAAGACAAAGCATGACGGAGGCTTTGTCTGACAGATCTGTGATTGTTATTTTTAATGGTAGCCTTGTAGAAAACCTTAACAAATAGCTTTTATTCAACTTGTCTGTTTGATTATGATTTTTTGTTTTAAAACATAACGTGAAATCTAGTTTTGATAAAAATTATACTGATATTAAAATTGACTATTATCAAGTTGCATTGTGCTGTGGGTTTTATACACCTTCCGTTCTGAAGCTCATCTTTTGGATTCGTTGTAACGAGAACGATTGAAAAAGGGTTTCTTGTGTCTGTATTAAATGTCAATGTTCTGTTGTTTGAGCCTTTCAAATGTGATGATTCCCTTTGAAAGGTACACACGTAAAACCTCAGAAGACATTATCTCGTTCTGAGGAGTTACAGAAAACGTATTTACCGTCTTCAGACAGGCGAATGATCTGCCATCTGGAAATAATGCACGTCAGTGCCTGGTCAATATGAAAAACCTTAAGTAAGTAATAAATCAATGATCTGCTATCTTTTTGGGAAATATACTGAGCCTCACGATGCCTCCATGATTCAGAGAAATGGGACATAAAACAACCTAAACGTCCACTTTGGTCGATGTGCCTACAAGCAGAGTTTATGACTGAGGAGCATGAAATAACCACCCCCCCAAAAAAAAATCCTGAGGTGCCTCTCAACAATGATTTTCCTCTGTAACAAGACTATAAAGTTAGTGGGCCGAGGCATTCTTCTTCCAATTCAATTTCTGAAGCTGCGGTCTGCTCTATGGGCTGAGGACTCTGGTGTTATGGTGGTTTCTGCTATGACAATTCTGACATGAATCTTTAAGGTTAATTACTCCCCACATTAATCTGAAAATCGTTTTTTAAGTGTAGATGCAGGAAATACTGGACTGTGCTACACAGCAGCTACTGCGTGCTTATTACTGTGTTATTTGCACTGGCATGTCAGTGAGGGATAGGGCACTGTAAACCTTGAAAATGTGTGGTATGCACGGCATGCGTGTCAGTCTACTGAAAAATGCAGTAACCCTGGGACATGGGACCTTCACATTTCATGAACACATAAATAAAAATCCAACTAATTTTAATATAACTACATCTTATATCGTTTTTATCAGAAGGTTAATCGTCAACTACCTTGATTTGACTTTTCTATTCTTTTTCTATTGTCGTGCTTTATTTTGCCTACAAGCTCAAAACCTCTCACATCACTGTGGAGGCAGTGGCTGATGGCAGACATGGAAAACAATTAGTGTCAAATGTTTTCCTCCTGTAGTAGTGAGGGACTCCCTGAGGCTGAGTGCTTCAAATGAGTAGAGGTAACAATGCATAGATCACAACAGGGATAAACCAGGGATTGTGGATAACAAAGCCTATAGTGATCTCTGAACACAAATATGGTTATTTTATGTGACTTTGCATACACTTTACATATAGTGTTGAATTTGTTTTATGTTCTTTCCTCATATGGAGTTCAACCATGTTGGTAAGATGCAAAATCATATCCATATAAAATACCTCCCTTTATGTGATATATATATGATCAAAAAGAACTACTTTGTAAATTGCATCATACCACCACATGGCAAATCAAACATGTTTATAGCTCCTGGAAGGCAAGCGTGGCACGGCATGGTCTGTTACACATATGAGAATTAAAAATATTTTGAGAGAAAAAAAAAAAAATAGAGCTAGAGAAAGAAGCTCAAATCCTGGCTCCTGTCAAAACCTTCATTTTCCAACTAACTAACACACAAGTCTTTTAACGGTCAATCAGTAAACTTTTATCAACTAAAAGAAATAGAGATGTTTTATTCTGCTGCATATTCTGTTAATAAAGCAACACCTCAGCTTATCTCTGAAGAATTAGCATGGACAGGTTAGCTAACAGCCTCACTTTGTAGTGAGCTTCTTGATGCAATTTGCTCCTCTTCTTAAAATAAGTCAGTCTCTCTTCTATTCCAGAGCCTTTAAAAGCTGGCACTACTTAAAAGGAATGAGCTGTAACACAATAGCAACAGTCAGTCAGGCACAGGCAAAGGCGAGGAGAAAGAACTCAAGCTTGCTCTCATGAGATCCCTGCTCTCCCCGAGCTGGACATCAGCAGCGATGCAGAGCGGTGGCTGTGCTCTTTCATTCAAGTGCAGCCTTTTCTTTCTCTCCCTCTCTCTCTCCCCCTTTTCAAAGTAACATTGCCAATGTAATTTTCCATGAGAGCTGCTCCATTTATCAAGGCCAGTGGCACACTGAGGCAGCTGATGAATGCCTTACTCCTCTAGATTTGTATAATGAGAGGTGGGAGAGTGAGACACACTCAGAGGTGGTTAGCACTTGTACCAAGGAAGTACAGATGATTTATTCAGCATCTGAGAGCCAATTCTTTGGGGAGCTTTAACTTAGGACACCGACAATGTAGCCACGCTATTACACCTCTACCATGGAGAACAAGACTGCAACTGAGACACATACTGATTAATGCCTGGATTACACTTAGACAAGGGACAGCTAGTGCTTTTAAATGAACAAGTTACAACGAGGCTGTCATTCAAAAACAACGCTATTCTTGTTGTATTCTTTCATTTAACTATTTAAAAGATACTGATTAAGAATCGTGTTCCATAATACTGGATATAATTTTCTCACATTCTGGAAAAACAGAAAGAAATTAAAGAGCAGTTTACATTTTTGTACATTCACAGTTTTTACAAGTAATTGGAGTAAATGGAGTAGAACTGCAACATTTAGTCAATCTACAGCAAATGAATCAGTAAATATGCCAAACATTTCCAGTTTATAACGTCTCAATTGTGCAAATTTAAATCTTCTGGCCATGTATTACAATCAACTGGCTTAAAAACTGGCTCATTCATCAATATTGAAAATAATCACTACTTGCAGCCTTACACTAAAACCAAGCTACTGTGGCTAATGACTATTGAGGGAATGGGATTCTTTTGCCACATCTGTGATTAAACAGTCATGTAAAATGCTCAATGGGGGTTGGTGTTAATGTGAGAATTTCTGTCACAGAGGCAACACGGTTTCAGCACGTGAAACACAAAATTGTGTGCAAGACACTGCAATTATAATGCAAGCTGTTAGTGTTAGCGCTGTTCTCCGAGTCTTGCATAGTGGTCAAAGTTGGAACTGCAGATTGTGCAAAACTATTTTGTGTGCTGATTATTAATTATTTAATCTGTGATATTAAAAAAAAAACTTGGCTGAAAATCTTGATCTGAAACCTTCAAATGTCTTGTTCCGTTTCACAAAATACTGAGAGGCTGAAATTTTAGCTGAAAAGGAAAAATTATTAGAATAGAATAAACCTGTTTCAATGCTGTTGTAATTTTAAAGTGTATGACTGGTTATTGTCTTATTTTATACACACACAATCATATATATATATGTACAGAAACACAGGCACACACACACTCATATATATAAACATATCGTTGTTATGCAGTTTGAACAGATCCATTAACTGTTAAACTGTTCTTCAAGTCAAAATTGTTGTGTGATGCAAAATAATCACGTCCTTTTTCCTCCATCAAAGATACATTTCACAGGTTAGTTGCTTGAAAGCAGCTGTGACCTCTCTCTCCTTTATTCACGGCTGTCAACCGATTCACGTGGATCTCCCTCAAAAGCCTTTTCATTCTAAATACATAGCGATTACAAAGACTTTCATGAAATTTCCTTTCACAGCAGTCGCTCCGAGGAGACTCTACAGCCAGTGTTCATGACTGGGTGTCCTGGATTTAAGGAACCAAGCAGGCTTCCTCACAGCCCATCCCCCATGCCACTTTCAGAGCAGCAGGAAAACCGACGAAGGCGTTCTTTGCACCAGCTCCCTCCCCCACATACTGCTCCACCAGGCATTACTGGGGCTTGTGGGATTAAGAATGGAACACGATGACAGACAAAAACAGTCCTCAGCACCTCCCTGCTCGGCTGTCTTTTATACTGTGAGAGCATGAAAAGGCTGCTATGAGGCATACAATAGACACAGCGATAGATCAACTCTGAGTGAACAAGATAAGTGTGGGTGAACAGCTACACGGATCTTTATATTGTTCTTGTGCAACAATGTCAGTGTTGAAATTGTGAGAAGAAAAAAAAAAAAGTGGAACGCCATGTGACATTTACTTAACTTCACAGGCATAATGTGATGTATAAGACTGACATTATCTATTATCTTCTAGTCTGACTCTTTGCTGGATCATGCACAGCACATTAACACCCATGGCTAATTACAACAGATGTTGGCTGGTAGTAGTTTCACCATAGATGAGCGTAAGATTTTTTTTTTTTTTTTTTTTTTTTTTTTTTTTTTTTTTTTTTTTAAATATGAAGGCACTTCTGGAACAATTTTACAACAAAACAGATGAAAGAGGAAAAAAACACCACTGAGTGGGTTATTTCCTGAAGACGGACTGGGCAACACATTCGTCAAGGGTGCCCTTTTTCACTGAGCAGTAATAAAAGAGAAAACAACAGCAAATATTTGTATGCATCACATGTGAGGCAGCTTCGGGGAAAGAAGAACATCTCTAAGCCTGTTGGGAGAGACTACCACAATGCACAACTTCAAGAACCCTGCGATGTTTACTTCTGTTCACACAACAATATTTAAAAGTGATGAGACGTATTGGTTTAAAGAGACCTTTCACACAGAAATGCAAATCCAGAGCTGCTGGCCTCTGTAAGGACTGATAACTGAGGTGAGTTTTTCTGTCTTGAATATATGAGCTCAGGGCACAACTGAAATTAAACAGCAATCAGGAGAAAACCTGCAAAACACCTGCAGGCTGGCTGGCAAAGCTTCATTTAGATTTTACAAGCAGAACAATAATGTCTCTATTTCTAAGAGACCAATTGGCAAAACAATTTACTTTTTTGATGCAATGTATTTAACGCTGCAAATGACTTAAGAAAATATTGACAACAAACAAACATTGAGGTTGTGTTGCAACATAAGTCGCCCAATTCACAGCTGCACAATAAAGCCTGATAATACTACAAAGACAAAAATAATACAAGACTAATCTCTGGGAAAAACAAATTAAACAATCCCATACAGCATGAAAATAGAGTAAAAAGAAAAGCTTACCTTTTCGTTTTTCACCTTCTTTAACATCTTGCATTCACTATTACCATTTTCCACCTCCTCCGGTTCAGTTTTTGCGGTCAATGCTGGTACTATCCCAACTTGTTCAAGTGCAATATTCCCCATTTGATTGGCTTCAGCCAAGTCTGTTGATTGTGTGTTCTCAAAGGACGTATTACGACTATTCCCCAAAGCAACTTGGGCTTGAGACACAACATCCTTCTCTGCAGCAGCTATTGCTACGACTGGTGCTCCATCTGTTTTGTCCTTCTTACTTTTCCCACCAGCCCCTTCTTTATCTTTTTTACCACTCAGAACACCTCGGGAGGCTTTGCCCCCTTTTTCCATGTTCCTCCCAGAGGTGGAATTACCGCCAGCAGCTCCTGCATTCGCTGCTGTAACTGTCGGCTCCCCCTGAGTCCGTCCTGCAGTTTCTTTTTTACCCCCGTCTCCAGCTGAAGCTTTGTTACTATTGTCTTTAGAGTTCTTACTGCGCTTGTATTTGGATTTGCTTTCCTTGCCTTGAGAGCCAGACACTGGACTAACAAACCTGATGTTGTCAGGCAACGCTGCCACTGCACTGGGTGGTGCCGCCATTCCGTCCTTGGTACCAGACATCTCAAGTTTGTCTTTCTCTAAGTCAGCGTCAAGGTCAATAATCAGATTTCCAACACCTATATCCCACTCATCCCCGCTGTCGTAAGTGTCCACCGCATTAGAGTCCACACCTTTCCCGCCTGCAGTGCCACCACTTAGGGACATTTTAGTGCCAACGGCCCAGGATTTCCTCAGTGAGGTCCGACACCCTCTCAGACGGTTGGGACTCCGGGGCAAGGGTTAGAGAATCCTCACGGTCTGCTCGTTGCTGTCCCATTTAAACACATATTCCCTAGAGAGACATAAGAGAAAATTGTTAGAGAAGTCTAATAATTCTGACACAGAAACAAAACAGTTTTGCCACAACAGAATTTTTACATTTCATTAGGTAGAAGACATAAGAAGATCGTTCATGAGCCAGTAATTCTCAAATGATCACTGTGCAAACCACTATGGTAATACCCATTGGTGTGACAGCCCTGCTCTGAAGCCCTCTCTTCATAATCACTTCCCACAGTCGTCATGGCAACCATGGGAAATGTAGCCTAAATCCTGCTTTGACAGCCAAGGTGGCCCCACTGCTCTGAATGACTGACTCGCTTTGCACAAGGCACCACTGATAGTGTCACTGCTGATAAATAAGGAAATAAGGAGTCGCTGGTCTTACACACCCCCACATGGTTTATGGAGCCGTGTCTTTTCAACTCTAGAGCACAGCAGTAATCTTGCATTAACAGAGGATCTTAAAAGCATTGAATGAACCAGTTTATGTCTCAGGAGAAAAGCCTTGTTGGATTTGTTTACACAATATAGGCCAAAGGTTATCATGTTTTATATCTTTGTGCAAATAAATACAGCATTCCTGGTCAAGTCTGAGCTGCACTGAATTTTATACATCCTTCAGATAAACATGGATATAAAGCAATCTTATCTGAACCTCAATAAATTAAAGCTACTAACTTCAATTTCAGGATTCAGGTCGATCTTTGTTTCTCAGATTAACGACCATTTAGAAGCCTGAATGTGATTTTTGTTTTATGTGAATAGTGTCAAATCTGTCTTTGTAAGAAATACAAGTGATTGTTTGTAATGAGTGGCAGGAAAATCTGAGCATCAATGCAGTGTCTCGATTGAACCGCTTTGCTTCTCCGCAGCTGTAAACAACCGGGTGATGATGTTGTTCCATGTGAGGATGAACCAGTACCAGAAAAAAAACTGTCAAGACAATTTTCTGGAAATCGTAGCACTTTCAGTCTTGTGAGAGCTCACTGCATGTAGGTAAATAATTCAAACTCACATCCGTGGCTCTCTCTTCTCCACTTGCTATGAAGAACATGAAGGATAAGGACGTTTAAAGACTCTAGGGTGGTGGGGAGGCTGATGAGATCAATCCTGCCTCAAACACTGATGATTCTCTTTGTGCTGCAGAGACGCGACTGACAAAATACAGTAAACATGGAGCGGCCCTGAAAAGACGTTAGGGTATATTTTCTCATGATATGTAAAATATTGTCTTTCTAGAATGTGTTTTATCCATATTCAGGCCATGGTATTTTTACTCAGTCTCAAAGTAAACAGTGCATTGCTAAGACCCTCATGGAACAATGGTTTAATTCAATAGTGATCCTCTAACAGAATCCAGAGCTGCAATGTGTATTTGCTTTATTTGTCATGAAGAAATGAATCTGCAACTACAGTATGTTGATAATTGTTATTATCAGCACTTGAGTAAAATGCCTAAGATCAGCTGATGCTATCGCTTAAATATTAAGACTGTACACTTTGTCGTATGTAATCGTAAAATGAATGTTTTGGGTTTTGGATTGTTGGTCCTTTAAAACAAGCTAACAAAGAGAGATCATGTTGGATTATGGGGAATTTTAACAGGCACATTTTGTTTTGTTTTTCAGACAGAACCATGAATTGAAAACAGAAGGTTAATAGATAATGAACATAATAGTGAGTGGCAGTCGAATCACTAAGAGTTCACTTCATATCCACAGTTTGTTAAACGCAGCTCATTCTAATGGGCTTATCCATTCAAGTCCAGTAGCATCTTGAATAACTATGACAGCATCCAAAGAGATTGTACGGGGATATCTGCATATTTTCTGCCTCATTACTGTTAGTAGTACAATTAATCTTCCTGTAATGGGTGGAGCTCAAATAAATCAGTTTATCTTGGGATGTAAAACACAACAAATGCATCAGCTGCAACTGTTATAGCATTTAGGTTAATGCTCTAGTCTTTAAACCGGTTGTTCCCACTGACTGACAGAAAATGAGTCATTTT
Source organism: Paralichthys olivaceus (assembly GCF_024713975.1). Classification (NCBI taxonomy): domain Eukaryota; kingdom Metazoa; phylum Chordata; class Actinopteri; order Pleuronectiformes; family Paralichthyidae; genus Paralichthys; species Paralichthys olivaceus. Next base: position 26,480,268 of record NC_091093.1, read on the forward strand.
GGACCATCTAACATTACACAGCTCTCATTAGAACAACAGGCCAAAATGGCAGCTGGGTCACATAATGCACAGAGCTCATGTTGATTCAGTTAAGGGGCCATTCATATCACCCCCAGCAGTGGCAGAGGTAAAACTGTGGAACAATCATTTGATCACCGTGCAGGCTTATTCCTCACAGATGGCTCTCCTAAGGAACAACAGTCAGTGGCAGGTTTTGGAGGGTGGGGAGATGCAGCTGTCCCTGTTTGACTGGGTAAACAGTTGTGAGGTCTAATTTGTTCAACACCTCCACAAAGGAGAGGTTGTAACTCTATCGGCTGTTGACCTACTGTACTGCCCTTAGCCGGAACTGCAGCGCAAGCCCCTTTTCAAAAAGCCCCACTGAGGAAATGTCCCAATGAGTGCCCCGTTGAGCGAAAGGCATGCAGGCTGTGCATCTCCCAGAGTGCTCGTCCTTTTTTCACAGATCCAGTTTCATTCAGCTATCTATCACAGAGGCCACATAAGGGTGAGGCTGCATTGAAAGTACAGAGAAAAAAAACAGGGGGGGGGGGAAGTGATTTCTGGTCAATTTACCATGGAGCACAACTGAAATTGGACCTGGCATAATGTTGTATTCTACATGTGACTGATAGGAACACCATCTGTGCATGAAGCTGAAGTTATGTCATCTATAAACAAGGCTCTGAGACTCTAAAACTGTCTCTATTCCGGCACAAACCACAAGCAGGACTCATCGAGACACTTTGACTTGTTTATGTGCGACAGACAGCAACAACATACACAGGGAGAAATTCAAGTCGTACTGCAGAACAGGTAATTACACTTTGAGTTGCACACTTTAAAATCAGCTCCTCGGCTCAGGCATGAAGGAGAAACGCTCTCAAAGACATGTGTCAACATGTATGATTATCTTTGTCAGAACTATCTCTGAATGCGAGAGTAAGATCATTTTCAAATGGTATTAAAATGTAGCTACTTTAACAGGGGGCGTTGCTCTACTCTTAATAAATGCATATTTACTGGCATGAAATTCAGCCCAGGCCTTTGCTCATAGTTGTTCCTGCTATAATTACAATCATAAAAAGTTTCACCATGCTATGATGTTTTTTATTGAGGTACATATATAGTCATAATGATTATTGCCTCATCTCTGCTCCCAGTGCTCCAGATCTCATTAAGGACTGAAAAATGCTTCACCAAAGTTACTTTTACTCTTCTCGCAGAGATGCCGGGGAAGAGTCTGGTTTACGATCGCTCACAGAGCAGAGTTTAACGCCTCAAAATATCAGCTACATGCCCTGCATAGCTGTGGTTGTGTCTATCAAACAAGCACTAACAGGCTGAAAGGTGAGGGATATCCAGGAGCACTTGAGCTGAGCCAACACCCAACACATAACTACAGCAATAAAAGACATGGAAGGTTGTTTGTTTAATATTCTTTTAGATGGAGAGTGTTTGGGTGCGTTGACTTTGGTCTGAAGCATTTTAAAGACTTACTGATGTGCTCTGTAACTTATGTGCATGTAGAGAAAATTAATAATTATTCTTTGAAGTAAAATCATGAATAGCAATCCTACTCTCATCCAAACAACCAAGAGGTATTTGTAAGCTCTTTGTAGAAGACACCACGTTGACTTTTTTAGGAGTAGTATTCAATAAGTAGTATTTCCTGAGTGCTGTACAAACAAAGACATCAAACATTTACTGCTACGTAGCAGAAAACTTCCAATGAGGAATTGAGGAATCGTCATGAGGGAAATGAAGAAACGAACCATACAGTGGCTTAATTTCACGAAGAAAGAGGATGTTTGTGATAATGTTAGTAAATGGTTATTTCAAGTAAAGGTGGTAAAACCAGCAATGTGATCCTAAATTCCAGGGATGTTGTGTATTCAGCACTGTATGCACAAGTTACACAACTTCCAAACTGGGCAGTACTAAGGCTAAATATCCTATGCCATAATAATATTAGTGCCACGAAGGCAGATTTTTCCTTTGACCAGGAAAATGTAAATGAAAACATTGGTTTAACAGCCTTTCTAGGACACTGTTCATAGTCCAAGACAAAACCGTTGAGTTGGCCCAGAAAATCTATGTAGATCTACTTCTTCCCCATGCAGAGAACTGAAAGGCAGTTAAAAACAGGAGATGAGGAGTCTGTGGGTCAGTCAGCCCGCTGATCAGTTAATATGTCAATGACAGGATCTCACACCAGCCAGCAATGGGTGACCTTATCGGAGCTTATATGAATTGTTTTGGTATGCAAGCAGAATGTCTCATTAAGTTTTATCTTTATTTCAAATAAAAATATTTCATTTAACCTTATTTAGAAACTAAAAGAGGTCACATTTGGTTTATTTCTGCCTAAAATCAAACAAGCTTAAATCTAAATATCACCGCCAGCGCCACGAGGCTCCCGCACCTTCCTGCATCTCATGGACGAGAAGCTGTATGACTCAAACTGACAGTAACCAAAGAAGTGTGAGATCTCTGGCTGATTAGGCCTTCATGTCCAGGGTCTGGTGTGATGCAGTAAAAATAACAAAGCTCTCGCACAAAACGGCCTCAAACCATGTCATTCTCTATGATAGTTATCAGTAAAACGACAAAACAATCAGTGTCTTTCTTTGTGATAAAAATCCTGCACGAGATTCAGTACCTTGCTTTGCTTTGTTAATTCTTCCTGGAAGAGAACATCCATAAGTTGGACAAATCAGAAAATGCAGTTTACATGGTATCTTATTTCTATTACATGTTAAATCAGTGAGTAATATCACCTGATTTAAATGATCTGAATGTATTTTTAGTTTCAATTCTCATATGTGGCCTCAGCAGTTGCATCAACAACAGAAAATCTGAAAATACCTGACGTTACTAATGTAATACCACAAACTAAAAGACTCCATGTGGACATTTTCATACAGATTATACCTAAAAAAGTGAACAACAGAAAAAAACATTGTGTAAAGACGACCAAAAATAACTGCAAGAATTTAGTCAAGTGCGGAGTTTGAAGAGACACTTTTTAAATATATGTTATTAGAGAAATAAAAAATTGTAATCAAGCAGTTGAGGCTAGATGATCTTAAAGTGAGTATAAGTATCTAATTGTGGGTAAACAGGGAATCACAACTGAATGTATACACTTAGAATAAGAGCTACTTAATGGAGTGCTTGTCGAGGGCACTATAATTATGTTGCAACAGCTTTTAGAGATGATCACCCAGAGAAGCCACCGGTTAAACATATGAAAATGGTCTGAGGCAGAAAACTTTCAAACCAATCACAATCTGGAGTCACACAGAAAGGGATCTAACTGACAGCGTGAGTTCCCTTTGATTACAATATCAAAAGATTATATGAAAGAATAAGGACTTGCTCTTAAGCTTTAAGCAGCTCAACGATCAAGTCAAGTCTGTGAACTATAATCAAATCGAGCTAAATATCACACTTTAAATTATTAGAAGAAAACAAATGTTTTTTTGTTCTCACACAAATCAAAGCTACATCAATTACATTTGAAAGAGGAAATGCTTGACACGGTGATCTTACGCTCATTCACAGAAGCACGTGTCTGTCACAAAGTACTTTGTACGATTAGAAACATCAGCTGCTCTTTAAAATTAGGAGAAAAGGAAATATAGAAGAACAACAATTGCACTAAGTGGAACCGTACCTCTGCCAAGGCCCAACAGTCCCCTGTTATAAAACAAGTTATAGCTAAATCCCAACTACATTTCTCAGCTGCACACCAGTGGTTATGGGTTTCTATCCCTATCTGTCAGTAATAAGAATTTTAAATAAACTAGATCCAGACTTCTATTTGGAACAAACAAACAAAGATGAAAACATTCACTCCCTGGTGGCTGTAGTTAATGACGACAAGAACATCATCATTTTGTCAAGCTGGAAAGGGTTGTGGCCAGTCTGAAGAGGGAATTCGACCCATGAGTAGAAATAAATAATCACATTGCGGCTTGTCTGTGGCAGCAGCTGATGCAGAGGTCGGAAAGAACACTTGCACATTGGAGTGTAAGGAAGCCTGGATCTTAAAACACTGACAAGGTGCCAGATTGATTTTTCCTGTGCTCAAAGAGACCAGCAGGAACAAGAGCAGCCCTATTAACACACTCAGCCATTTCACTCTGCCATGATTTCTGAATTACAAAAGCCAGTCACTTAGATTCTCAGAAACACCTGTAATTATCCCTGGTCTCTTCGTTCTATAATTGAGATTCGATATAGTAACAGCGGAAGCAGCATCTACTGTGACACACTCGATTGTTCTTGTGGTCAATTTCGAAGCTCACCGGGAACATGCCTGACTAAACTTTGTGATTATTTTTAAATGATATAACACAATCAATTAAAAGACATATTGTGTTTAGAGAAGTTTCCATGCTCTGCTTCGTGTAGTTTGTCGTCAAGTCTTTCAATTCCACTTCACCTCATCAGTTCAATTGATATTTGTGTCCTGGTCATTTTCTTTGCATAACATATCTGTAGTTTGAATGTTCAGACAAATAACAAACAGACAAAAAGCTTGAAAAATCCTGTGATGTCAAATGAGAACAGCCTGATGCTGAACCACTCCAGAAACTCCAAGTGAATCATTTATGTTGAAAACTAAAGGATAGAGAAATTGCAGCGATGTGTCAACCAAGCTGTTTCGCCAAAAGATACAAATCTCCAACTGCACGACTTGTATATTTATCAACAGGTAGTCTATGTGACTTCACAATGTTTCCTGATGTGCACAGACACTGGGTCTTTGCTCTCTCTCGTTTTCACTTGTATCAGTCCTGCACTTCAAGATAAGATAAAATGGGTTCTGTTAAAAGGACATTTCCTCTTTTCCTCCCAACTGTTATAAACAATCTGAGTTTGCCAACAATGTAGAGAATTTACATTCAAGCTTCAAATCAAGATAACTAATGTGAAGATACCATTAACTTAAAGGGATAGCTAACCAAAAAATGAAAATTCACTCATTATCTACTCACCATTTTTTCTTCACCCACCCCTCCAAACAAAGAACAATCAACCAAAATTAAAACAAATATCTCCCCATGAAAAAGTGGTGAAACACACAGAAGAGATGGACGAAGATGTCAAGAGAGTTTGTGAAAAAGTGACGACAGTGTTGGGGTGCTGTAAAAATGGCGAGGTGATCTACGCAGCGGAGCTAATAGGTCACTTCCTGTCTCTGTCTGCTGCACCAGGTTTCTCTACCTCTCACCTGGACAACATGGAGGATTTGATGCTGTTGTGAATGCATCTGTGTAGAAAACCTCCTGCTGTGTTGTGCTTGTGTGAAAGGAAAAATCTGGGTAAACTCTGTAGTCAATTCTCTGGATTTTACCCAGAGGGCATATCTGAAAAAGGGTAACACTTGCTTTAAAGCTTAAAATCGCCTTGGATTTATTCAGTTAATGTTTTCAAGATGGATTTTCTACCTGCGCACTACTTGGATGCCGACTATACATAATATACACTTTACTGCCAGAAAAAAGGTAAGTACGTGTGAGCAACTAGGGTTTCAGGAAAAAGAGAGAAAGATGGCTCACAAGAGATAATGCAAATCTGAAACGAAATAACATTTAACTTAACCCGGTCCTTATTTCATTGTGGATGTAACTACATTTTAAAAAGCAGCATATAGATGTGGGTTGTAAACCTGCAAACACTGCAATGAAAACGTGTTAAATCTTTAGTGTCCATATTGAATTTCTTCCCCATCATTCAATGCAACATAAAGGTTTCTCTTCTTGATCCAGCGTGAAAACAGAACAAGACTTGAATAAATGTGTTGGGTAAATTATTTACTTAAACGCAGAGGGAGAAGAAAGAGTTGTGAAAGGACAAGGCCAGGGGCTACAGAGCAGGCAGTCCCTTGTCTAACACTGCTGGGTGTGTGTCTCTATCTGTTTCCTTGTGTATTTGTCTTTGTGGATGTTTCTTTATTACGTGCATTCCTGGACAGGCGGCCTGCCAGACAGGATTCCAACAAAGTCTCACTGAAAACTGAAATATACTGCACAGAATTAATTCAGTCAAGCTAATGGTATGTGCATACATCTTCTCTGGACATTTTAATCTATAAGAAAAAAGCTTTAATAACCTTCTATATGGTGGACGGCTGACTTGCAAAACAGAACGGAAGCACCGCGCAGAACAGTAGTGAGCTGCTCCTGTGGAGTCAGGCGTCAAACTATGAGGAGACAACAGGCCACTGCTGAATGATTCATACACTGCACTACTGTTTGCAGCACGGACAGTTGAGGTGTTGCCATGCAAGTGTCTAACCAGAGAGAGGGCATGGACAACCATTAACCTCCAATAACTACCAGCTTCTCTTCCAGCAGCTGCCTGAGAGCAGCCGAGTCAACAAAGCCAGTCTCAAATACCATCGTCGCTCTCACATGGTCGCTTTCCAGAATCAATGCAGCAGTGATCAGCTCCTGAGAGGCACAAGTGTCACATTCAACAATTGATGAGTATCAGGAGTAAGTACCAATTTAGATGCAATTTCACGATTGATTTAATAGTGGGAGTTTTTGACACAGTATCAATTACTGAACAGTTAATTCTACTGTATCTGATTTTTTTGCCCATCACATTTTAGAAAGCACGGCTTCTTACGTCCACCTGATATGGATCCATCTTCCAATTGAGTCTTGCTGCAGAAGCTGGCAGTAACATCCGACACTTGTACACACTCAATCCCTGCTGGAAGTTGAAATGTTAAAAAAAGCATCCATGGGTGAGGGAGAGCAGCACGCCGCAGTTCAGCAGCAGTAATGTTTCTCTGTTCAGCCACATCCAGTGGAGTAATAAAACTGGACTTTTATTACCATTCTTTCACTTTTTTTCCAACTTAAGTACAGTTTGACTGCTCTGGCGGTACACAACTAAGAATTTTGTCAGACAAACCAGATTTCAATACGACTTAAATTCAATGATTCATTCCTTTTTTCACCATATTGACTATTAAGTAATTTCTGCAAACATATTCTGTGAAAATGCAGAATCTGGGACATGGTTTTGAGGCGGGGAGCCTTCAATTTCTGTGTCTAGTTGCAACAGTAGCTGTTCATAGAGATTACCCAAAATGTCTTCTGGCATGTATCGACTGTATCGCATTAAGTTCGTCTCTCAGTTGGATGTATATGTTGCAGCCATCTCCACCAATCAGTCAGGACGACTTGGCATGGTGAAACGGTCTTACCCCTGAGGGTAGCTTGAAAGCCAGAAGAGCTCAATCTGCAGCTACTTCAGCGGACTTGAAATGTCCCCAGAACAACAAACAAACAAACAAATGAACACTAGACTCAAAAAATCTCAGTAGACTGAGACGTCTCCAACTGATGATTCCAATCTGTGACTTTCAGGGGCAGCCCTACTATCTGCTTGTTGGCGCTGGATGTTTGCTTAATCTTTTCTCCAGTGTTTACTCCCACATTTCAACTCACATTAACCCTTGTCCATCATTTTCAGGCACAGAAAAAACTGAGCAGTCGTCCGTTTCATACGATCTTAGACTCCTGAAACTACCACTATGATTGCTGTTTCCATGTTGCATCAGGGATCTTGGGGGAGTTACACTAGTTAACTTATGTTCTCATTTCAAAAGAACTCAGGATCACCCGATGTGGACTAAAATACATCTGCTTAATTCACATTTGTAGCAGCCCTGTTTACAAATTTGCTAACACTATGACCACTTAGTCATCCATTAAAGGAAAAGACAGAAATACAAGTGCAACCACCTCCAAAAATGCAAGTCAGCCAAAGGTCAGAGATCAAATGCTCCGTCATCCTGAAACTAAGAACAACCCTGGTTTTACTCATGTTTTCCTCAGATTGTCACTGATGTCAACACTTTCCCTTCTGTTGTCAATCCACCTCTTCTACTCTACATGCCTGTCTGCTTTCACTTTCACAAACACTGCCAATCTTCTTTTATAACGCCTGTCAAATTAAAATGCAAAGCAAACAGACTTGACTGACATTATATTCTCCCTTCAGAGTCGGAGTGTTTTTCCTCCATCAGATTTCAGTTTGGTGCAAATAAAACCTGAGACACCATACATGTAGACAACGGCACCAGTGTTATTTTACAGCAGTGGCATTATACATTTAAATTCTGTCCAACATATTCACAGCTTTGAGGATCTCAATATTACTTCAGTACTAATGAACTCAGCAGACGTCGAGTTGTCTCTCTGCTCCTTACGATGGTGCCTTCTGCGTGGGAACTGATTTATAGTTCAGAGGAGCATTTAACCCGTAGATTGTTGCGGCACCGCTTCCTCGCTAGATGGATGTGTTGTACATTATCAGGACGTGTCGTGCATTTATTATACAGCCGGAGTAATTGGTTTACCTTCATTTAATCTCTTGGTTATAAACAAAGCTGACTGTGGTAAGAGGAAAAATATCTCAAGGTACATATTTGTCTGACGTTACTGAAGAAAAGCATTATCAAACATTTTCTACAACGTGCTTCATGCTGCGTTTCCTCTCAAGAAATTCTACAGACAATGGAAAAAGCAAAGCAGACCAAGCTGGAAAGTCTCCATGTTGTCGATGCAGCGCCATTGCCAAGCAAATAGACACCACAACATCAACACAAAGGCATAAATCTGTCTAAAGCTGTTGAGTGAAACGTTACCCACCCATTTTTTTTTTTTCAAAACAGTCAGGACGGTCCAATCCACTTATGTTAAAGCCACAAGATTGCTTCTCTGACTGTTTAGACAAATGTCCACAATGTAGACGTTTTTATAATGTGCAGTAAACATCACAGCCATGGCACTGAAGAAGGAATCAATATAAACCGCCTGCAGCTACACCGTGTGATCCGGCCAGCGTCATTACTGGGTTTTTTTCCTCTGTAATGGGTGAGTGAAAAGTGCATGATTACTGCAAGTGTTGCTTCATTTGCTGGTTTTTGATTAACTGCATTTCTCGGTTTGGGATGTTTGGGAGAATGACTTCTTGCAGCCTGATCAGATCAGTAGCTTGTCACTCGTGTCTATATTGACAGGGAGAAACTACAGATGAGTTCAGTCAGAAAATGTAGAGTTTGTTAGTTTGCCGTTTTCCAGGATAGTCTGGTGTGTTGCATTAATATTTCAAACTGCATCTCCCATTCTGTGCATTCTCCGGGGAGTTGTGGATGTTTTTAGTTTTCTAGAGAAGCAGATCTCATTTTTATATGGTACTGAAAGATATTTTAAAGAGTGCTGGGTTTCTACTTGGGCTGCAACTAACAATGGTTTTCACTGTATAGTTACCTATTATTTTTATTAGTAGAATGTCAGAACGCCATCTTGTCAAATTGTTTAACCTACAATCCAAAGACCAAAAATACTAAGTCTATGTCTTTTGTTACTAAAAAAATCAAGCCAATCCTATCATCATTAACATATTTAAATGTATTCACATATTTTGCCATTTCCAACAAACAAAAATACACTTATTTGTCTGAGTGCAGGACTTAATACCACGGACAGTGGAATTGTTGGTGTGTTAGTAACCGAAACGAGCACCAGACGATACAAAATGGTTGACAGTGGTCCAAATGTGGTTGCCAGGGGAACTGGCCGACCAATGCTGTCAAACCTAAAGAGCCTTAATGCAACTAACTACTTGCTGAAACTGACTTTAGTTCAAGATTAATAGATTTAATGGTTGAATCCATTTTGTAAAGTAAAAAGGAGAAAGTGAGAGAGTACTAGTTTCTCTGGCAATATTTTATATTACAAGAGCTGAAAACACGTATTGCCTACGAAACTAGCCCCATGATATTTGTTCAGAGGAGCAATAAAGCTTGTAATCCCAGTTAATTCTTTAACGATGCACAGTCAAAATAACTGGACATTGTCACTGAGAGCATGAAACAACAAAACTTAATTTGTCTACAAACGGAATCTGTTTTCATGCCAATATACTACAAAATAAAAGGAGACAAAAACCTGTGGGTCTTTGTCCCTGTGTAATCTGGCAGTGAGAAGAAATAAGAAAGAACAAGCAGTAGAACTGCAAAAAGAATTACTACTTTTTTCAGTTAACAAAAAAGCATTTGTTAAAATTTCTCTTTGTCCTGCTTCAATTTCGTCGTTTGTGGATTTACTCTCATTCGCTCGTCAATATCACAAGTGAGGCATGTGTCATCGGCGAGAGACAATGTTCCTCTTTGATTCTTCCGACAACACTGGATTCTGCAGTATGATTAGGGCGATGGGGACAGTGCCTCAGAACCACCCACTCACTGCCACCATGATGCAGTATTGATGCGCTCGGAGGAAATCTCACACATCACATCTTCACAGACCTTTCTAAACCCAACTCTAAGAATGTATATTTATAAAAGCCTGTGACATTCCTACACATAAAAAAAAAAAATCAAGCTTACAGCATCTGGGAGGACACGGGACTCGCTTTCTGCCAACAAATTGATGGGCCATGTCTGCAACAGAGCAGCAACGATTTATACCATTTTCACACTGGCGTATTAATCAACCATTTGTCGACGGAAAAAATTGTTGTGTGTACAGTGAAAAGATCACCAGTGTCAGGAACAAGTGAAGCGAGAGTTACTAACAATGTCGTGTTGCTTATGAGTGGGTGAATAAAGACAGTACTGAAAGCAATAGTGTGTTAAACATACTAATGGTGTTTCACAGGGCTTCATTACTGCAACAACAAAAAATATCTTATCAATTTGAGCCTGAATTGACTCGTAATTTCAGTGGCTTTTCTTCCCAACAACGCAGAAGACAATACTTCAGACCAGAGGCAAATGAGACAGCATTTCTGCAGCACTCAAGACTGCACAGCACCACAAAAGCTGACAATATCTTTATAGCTTGTGTGGGGGAGAGATGTGTGTAACCTGGGCTTGCATCCCAGGAAAAGATGGATCACCAGTCTCTGGCAAAGCAACAACTGTGCAACAAGCATTCAAAGTGTGCTCTTTTCTGCTCTAACTGGATTTTACTGCAGCGAATTGCCAATCAATGCCATAAAAACTAAAGCAGAATTGCATATTCTTTGACCCATGATACAACTTTACAGCTCAAGAGATTAATGCCCCACCAACTCAACATTTTCAACTAAATCGTAGCCACAAGGGGAAAAAAGAGGTAATATTAACAATTTGCACGCACAAAAATAATTCTGGTGGCCAGCTCACAACTCAGATGTATTTGCCCCCACGAGAAATGACCCAAGCTGGTCCACATATTGGGTGAATGGATCAATACTGACTATAGAAGCGCAAATCCATTTCAAATCCTTTGCTTACTCTATGGCATTTCAAGTAAACAACAAGCTTTCAGAAGTACAACTATCGCGCTTCAATGTTTGAACAAGCAAATAAAACAGCAACATGCTTTAATTCATGATATTTACAGATACAGTGTAGGTCCGGGAGTCAAAACACAGGTTTGTTGCAACATTAACTGCAAACCTTTCCCCACAGCTACTAATAAAGCAGCATTTAAATATTTCTCAGGTTCACTGTGCCTCTGAAACACTGCTGTCAGTGTAGACTGCATTTTGTTTCCTGTCCAAATTTTCTACCGACATGGGCTCCAGATGATGCTTCTTTCTCCACCAGCGTGATACAAAATATTGTACGAAACACACCTATTACAGTTAGGTTTTAATAATACAGGTGATAAAATGAAATCTTTTACTAATTTCTATGTACGCCTGTTGTCCGCCAAGTGTGAAATATGCAGCTGTATGACGCAGGAAAATAAAGAACTCGATTCTGTCTTAGGCCTGTCACTTATAGATATTAATGATTACCTCAATTAATTGGTCGGTCTTCATAACATCAGCAAACATTAAATGACAACAACAAATTCCAAGGTGATATCATTGAGTAACCAACAGTATAAATATTTTTAACAGTTTGAAAATTATAAAAACACAATGATTGGAAATAGAATTATGACATCAATAAATAATCACAGTGGTCAGTGCATTTTACTAATCACTGCAGATCTCAGTATTGGTTGGTATCTAAAAAAAGCAGGATTATAATAAGGCACAAAAAATATCTTTCAAGGTTTTTATATTCAGATTCTAAAACATATTCCTGTTAAAGGAAACTGAATACAAAAATGAGCTAGTGATAGTAAAGCCAGCTATGTGCAACTGCACTGGTTTGAACTGACTACTACCTGGAACTCAGATCGGATCATGAGCGTAATGCTGTTTTTCCTGGAGACTCGTGTGTTGCTGGAGCCTCCCTCCAGCACTTTAACAAGCCCATCCCCCATCATTCAGGTGGACCACTTGGAATAAATCTCAACCCTGGGAAAACCCTGTGTGATGGCTCGAACTACAAAGAATCTCAATCTCATCTAAATCTGTCAGTGTGCACTCACCCCTGCACAAGAGACATCAAGAATTTCATATGCTTCTCATTTAGCAGGTCTGTTATTATACTTTTTTTTAAGATATTTTTACCAGAGTAGACACCAAGAATGCATTAAGTATGTGAAAAGACATTCATAAATGGCTTAATTCAAGTGATTTAAAAAAAAAAAGAGGTACTTTAAAAGGATATAGTCCAAATCCTTTCGGAGTTTGCCATCAGCTGGTGTGCAGCCATGAGATGACGGGAGCCTTACAAAGCCAAAATAATCCCCTTGTCCTGGACTAATCTGTTTCCCTGGACCTCTGAACAAACACTGTTTGTTTTAAGGTTAAACTCTCTTCTTACACAGCGTTTGTTGGATGTCCATCCTGGTGTGGAACAGGTTTTAAAAGGTGAACAGTTGGGCAAAATTAACCCAAAACAAAATGAGAAACTGGTTTCTGCAGGTCCCTGAATCATAATTCCTTCCAGTCATGTATATCTACAAAAACACTGAGTAAAAACTATGGCATCATCACATACATAAGTCCATTGTATTAGGAGTTGTTTCTATACTCCGAGCAGCTCAATTATCTCAAAAATCACATCTGGTGAATAAGAAAATAGGGGTTTCCTCAAGTGGCGTTGTGCTCATGTTCAGCCTGGGCCCGCATCCAAGCACTGGCCAAATTTACACAACTCTGACTAAACTATAAAATGTCATGTTATTGTGTGGAGCTTAGGGTCTTAAATTTCACTTCCACTTTGCAATTGATGGCTCTGTCAGTTTGTGTAAAATGGGCCTGGCGTGCTACAGCTAAGCTCCGTTCAACTATCACCACTAAAAATGACCAATAAAAACCTGTAATCAGATAATGAAGAACTGTTTTTGAAGCAGCTCATTGTAAAAAAGAATAATTTTCCTTGTAAAGATGAGAAGGAACAAACGTTTGTTCTGAAGGAATATTACAATTATTAACATTAACACCAGTTTCCTAACATTTTTGTTTGCCAGATACATCGATTGACTTTTGAAGGCGATGTGAAATTGTCTGGGCGTGACGTTGCTATATTATTATGTTTTGAATTGATTTCAGTGAGAAACATATAGAGAATAATAAGTAATATGACTGAAGATGAACCCTCTCACATGTATGAAATCAATACAGAAGTCAGTCGGTAATGAATCAATACCGACTAAGACCCTCACAGCCCGGGTGAAAACCTTGCATCATTTATAGGAACAGCTTACACATTAGAGTAGCTCGAGTAACATTGATCCTCTCATTGTGCACCAGACCCAAACATGGCTCGATTAGTTAAATCGTTCAAATACTGGAATAGTTAATCGCAACACTTAATTTGTAACAGACTCTGAATGTCCCAACTTTTAATTATGCCCACATGCCTGTTTGTGTCGTCCACTGCTATCTACAGTTTACATTCCTAACTGTACATCAGTTGAAATCTCTACCCAGTCAGGCTACAATGGCTGCATACCAAGCCTTTACCTCAAAGAACCCAACTGCTAGTGTCTGCTGAGACGTTGCAGAACAAAACAACCCCACATCTGCTGCTGACTGGATGGAAAGAACTTCCAATGTGAGCATATTACCAAATACAACATAAATACATGGCACAAATGAGACACATTTACTGCATGGCACACTGGAACAAAGTGGATTAACAGTACAGTGTTGCTACAATTGTGTGTAGGAGGGCCTGCATTTATCTTTATGGTTTTCTTTTATCAGTTTCATTAGCGCGGGGTTTTTGCCACGTCCAGAAAATGGAGCTGCCAAAATGCAAAGTGGCCGAACTGGTTTTGAAAATTAACTGCAGCATTAGCCGGGAACGCTTAAGGGCTCTTTAGAAAGTAAAGTGTCTCCCTGCCAAATATCCAAAGTTTCCTTTCTGTCTTGGTTACTGGTGTGTTTATCTGAACACATTCAGACAATAGGTGGTTCACCAGCTCATCAAAATGCTTGAGTTAACAGCGAAAGCAAAGATTTCAATTAAATGAATAACAATGAAATAAAGTCTGATGGCAACTCTGATCTCTATTCACGGACAAAATTAGCCAAATCTTTGGTGGGTAATGCACTGTAGCCATGTACGATCAATAACTCAATATGTTTTGATCTGTTTAGACAAAACATCTAAAAAAATTTCCCTTGGATCTGGGAAATGGGACTGGGCCTTTTTTTCTACAATATAATTTACCAAATGACAAATCAATGGGATGAATGGACTAATTGTAAATTCCAAGTTGCAGCACTAAAAACAGGTAATGGATATAGATCTCCTAGATTTGTTTTGTTCAAACCATCGTGACCAAACATGGTCATACTTTACAAAGCTGACACTGTCTATTTATCCTCTGAACATTAAGCTAATATTGACACGTGCATTGAACTAGCTTATTCTTAGGTATGAATCTACTTCATGCTAAAACTGAATCTGTTGTTGTCACTGTGAGATAATGATTACGACTCACTGAAACCAGCCCATTCATTTAGACACACCAGATGGTGGATTTAGCAGTTACATCGTCAGCTCTGAGCAAGTCGCACATGGAAAAACGGAAATTTGCAACACAATTTGTTGGGAACAACCAATCACATTCACTGAGGTGTTGGCAGTGGACGCAGTGGACTTGATTCCACTGCGGCAACCAAATATTTCCCTTTATCCAGAAAAAACCTGTAATTTTTCCTGTGAAAATTCAGCAAATTCAACTTTTGATGAATACTGCTCCATTTTTTTTTTTTTTTTAACCTGTAGGCGATCGTTACTTATACACTAAATTAAGAATGTCACAGGGAAACATAAGAGATCATTTCCCTGAAAGTAGACTTTAATGTGGTACAGTCTCACTTTATGAAGCAGCACAGGCCACAGAACAGAGCCCAGGGTTAACCTGTAGTGGTCTTGTAAAGAAAAAGAAAGCTGTAATTGAATGACTCACTTCACTGAGATTGAACAACTCCAACAACACAAGCCAATGAAAAGAAAATGACTAATCTGGACGGAAGGGTCCCAATGTATTTCTCCCCCCCCCATGTCACAGATCCCAAACTACAAAAGGTTTATTAGACCAGAATCCACCATTTCATGGGATCTTGTTTCCTGAAGTTGCCCCAGACTTTGCTGTACAGACACACACAACACCAGGGTAGTGGAAGTGAAACACATTGTGTTGAAACCTCAATTGCTGGGTGGAAAAACATGACATTTTTGGGGGTTTTCTTCAAGTCCTCGGTCCCCAGCTTGGGAAACACTGTACATCCAGCACACTGGAGGAATCTGCTGCTTTAACTCTGCACAAGTGGGTTTTTTTTTCTTTTCTGTGGTTGTTATCTAACAATTTGACTTTACAAGAAACTAATATAAATGCAGGACAGGCTGTGTGTGTGTGTAGGGGGGGGGACTGGCCGTTAGCACACACTGGGAGCTAGCTAACTTTGCGTTTTTACAAGGCACCACTTTACTTCAAGGGGCTAAGCTAAGTTAGCTTCGTGTGCTGAGCTAATCGGACTCGTAAGCTAGCAGGCAGAGTGAAACAATGAGCCCAGAGTGCGAGCAGCCAGGCTCGGCTAGCTGCACGCTGTGTGCTGGCTACACGGAGAGAAGCTAACCCGCCAGCCCTCGCACGCAAGGGCTGGCGTTAAATGGCTGGCGAGTCGCTGCATGATCAACAATAAGAGACGGGAGGAAATGGAGCAACTTACCCACTTAGCTAACCACTCCTATCCCAACCCCCGCTCCGGCCATGGCGGCGAGCGCGCCGTGAAAACAACCGCCTGGATTCACAATAAACCCTCTGGAGAAATGTGGAGCGGTGGAAAGCGGCGCACTCCCCGAGACATCCAGCACAAGAGGAGAAGAAGAAGGAGGAGGAGGAGGAGGCGGCTGAGGAGGAGGAGGAGAGGCCAGCGACTCACTGGACTTCTGCCATCACACTAAAGAGACAGCGTCCGCTCCGAAGGGGACGACCCGGTCCGGGGGAACATCGTTATCGGTGCCCGAGCTGACTCCGGTCCTCCGCGGCGACCCTTTGGCGATTAATCCCGCAGAAGGCAGCGTCTCCTCCGGGTTAGCTCCTCGGTTCCTCCGCGTCCAGCGATGCTGCTGCTTCGTGTGGGAACCGATACAATGTAGCCGAGCAGCGGGAGAGGGAGCCAAAGCCAGGAGCGGCGGATCCGACCGGACTGAACCGTCACAGTCCAGAGAAGCCCCGGGTTTAAAAAAAAAACTGGAACTGGATCAACCACTGTGGATCGGGGTTTGTTTTTGTTTGTGTCTGCAAGAGGAGGAAACCCCGGCAGAGCGTCCGCATGTAGGGAGGCCGAGACGGCCCAAAAAGAACCACACGAGCAAAAAAAACTCAGGAAACATTATGTCATCAATTTTTTTGACGCCACGTGCAGATACAGAAACGAGCTGCAAAGTGTGAAAACGACACCGGACATGTTTCCATTGGAACCAAAAAAAAAAGAAGAAAGAGATGAACCTGGCTGTAGTTCAATGCTTTGAGAAGTTCCATCACCAATGACGGGAGGCAGACTTCGATAAGCGTTGAACTACAGCCAGGTTCATCACTCTTTTCAGTCCCCTGGGAACATTTCCTGGTTCATTGTTGTGACATTTGCAGTGCGTGTGTCGTCAAACTGATGAAGTTGTTTTCTTAATCTCCACAAGTCTTTTTCGATTTGAACGTGTTCTCTTAATTCGAGCTCTCTCTGCCACCGCACAAATGGCATCAAATGCGTTGAGTGGTCGCTGCTGCTCGGGGGGGGGAGGGGCAGAGCCAGGATTTCACAAATGCTCAGGTCATGAGTCAAAGTCCTCATCAACCCCAAAGTATCTTCCACCCGACTTCTTCAATATTTCATTTAAAGCAAATAAAGGGAAAGGCTGATTTATAAAGTGCAATATACAAAACAAGCTACTTGCAACAAATTGTTAGAAACAGTGATAGCATTAACAAGCGATCTTTGGTGTTGAATGCATAACACACATTAACGATTCCTCTTTGTTCGGTTTATTGGCAGGCGGCAACCACAGAGCAGTAAAGGTATATATACCGTTATTATATATATATATATATAATACAATTATAAGTATCATTTAAAATATAAGACAGCAAATCCCTTCAATCAACATTTTCAATGACAACAAATAAATAATACTTGCTTTATAGTAAAAATGGTTGGTGATGGTAAAAAACATAAAACAATGTAGATGACAGAAAAGGGAAGATAAAGGTCAATGAAACACAGAATACTGTGTATACATGCTCTCATACAAACACATACATCTATATAGAATTCTAGGGACACTTGTTTTATGGATCAGTCCATGAGGTTAATGGGAAGAACAATTTTTGGGTTGTGTGCAAAAACAGTTTTACACATTTACATTGTCATAGTGGCATAACTGTATTTATTGATTGGATTCTCACTATGTAATGAGCCTGATCAAACACAGACATGCAATACATCAATAACCTATTGATAAATGTTTTCACAGGTTTCATTTTTGATTAGGACATTTTTCCATAGACCTTATCCAGGAGGGAAGTTGCTGAGTGGTCTTCATGATGAACCAAAGAGCTCATCAACAGATGAAGCGTCATGCCGCAGGAGGATAAACAGCAGCCACAGGGATGTGTCACAACCTGGCAACCCAAACGCTGATCATTATGATTATTAAACATTAATGAAGCTGTAGCTTTCTCTGCTGTTGGTGCAGAAATCCATACATGGATATGAGGTATCATTAACGTGGTGAATAATAAACACTTCATGTAGGATAATCCGTGACATGCTGTAATGGCGAACACACTTTTTAAGGTAGTTACCGATATCATCTGTTCATAATTGCTGGTTCATGTTCCCTCAGCCGTATCAAATGTGTGTCTCGTTGAATGTCAACACTTTTAAATCAGTAAAGAGTCTGATTAGATGGAAGAAAACAATGCTGCGGTCAAAACTTGATCTTCACGCTTCAGGGTGAATGGAACATGTTACTGTTGTGTCTGCCTATGAGCCGTGTTCTAATTTCACTGAACTGAATCTATTAACAAACAACCAAGGGGGAAATTCTCAGGAAACAGCAAGCAAGTAAAAGCAAAGAAAGAAAAAAAAACATCCAACAATAAGACCTTTTCAGATATGTCACTATAGCGACTCTCACAGAACCGTGGATAACCTTTCATGTTTTCCAGCTTCAAACACCACGAAGGTTTTAAGTCGTTGTCTTGCTCAGCGCTGGTTTCCCAGGCAACAGGAATATGATAATGTTGCCTTTGACATGACAGAAGGAATCATCTCGCTAACAAACAGAGACAACAGGCACAGGGAGAGCTGGGGGGAGGGGGGGCTGAATTAATGGACTCATTTTCACACAGAGGCAAAAGCAGCAGCAGCAGCAGCAGCAGCTACCCACCATCCTCCATCTTTCTCTATTGCTTCTGATGCATTCCTGCTGGCAGGCACACTCATGTCTTCCCAAGGGAACAGCCAGCTTCCATTGGAAAGCTAAATAACAGTCAGTGGCTGGTGGGGACCAGAGGGGACAGCTCTCTGATGATGACTGCTCTTCAAGGCCGAGACTCCAAACCAAGCACTCTCGCCGCTGAGTGTTACCCCGACTAAAACCTGGAATGAACAAGCTGTGTCGAAGCCATATGTTTTCCATCAGGGAAAAAAAGGGCTAATCAGGCAGCCATGTGGAATCACAGAGGGGCTGGCTCGAGTCGTGTGATCGTCTTTCCATTACTCTATAAAAGAAACTGTAAAGCCTTGAAGCCCATCGAAAAGAGACTTGTTCTTCAGCATGTTTAGATTAAGGATCTGTCGACTGACAGCAACGTAACGCATTCATTAAAGGCAGGAGATTAAGGTGGTGCTAAATAATGTTACTACAAACAAACAGATACCACCTTTATTCCCTTTTAGTCAAGCCAGCAGCTGGTCTTTAGTGTCGGTCTTTGTCACGTTGGTCCATGATGAAATGTTTCACTGCTGGTTGGGTTTCTATCAAACTTTGACCAGATGATCATGGTCCCAAGCGGATGCATCCCAGTGTCTCAGGGTTAAGTGATCCACTGACTTGTCCTCTAACGTCTCCACATTTTCGGTTTTGACTGGACTGGATCTCAACAATTCAACACAGAAGTTTATGATCCCCAGTGGATGAACCGCAACGACTTCTGGAAATCCCCATATCAACTTTATAAATGTCAATGTGATATGATTTTGGAAAAAACGGTAATAGCTCTACGAAGCTATGCTGGTGTAAGAATCATCAACTTTAATTAAAGATGGACAAAAGAACTTTAACCCAAACATAAGACAGTCAACTTTATTGTTAAATCTGCCATAAGTACAAAACGTAGACAGTTTCTCTCTGATCGACAGTGTCAATATTTAAGTAGACAGAACATATAAGTACAAATGACAGAACATATGAGTAAGCAAGATATTAAATACTGAAAACATAGTATACAGTACAACATAGTATGCAGTCATAAGGTACATGGGGGAGGATGAGAGTAGTGCAAACTGGAAGAGTGTAAAAACTACTTAATGAGAAGTAATGTAATGTACATTCACAGTGTGTAATAAAAGCAGTTAATAGGGATGGAGGTCTATGAAACTGCTTGGTTATGAAGATGGATTTTGAAAACAGTCAGATAGTAGATTAGAGAAGATGATTCCAGAGGCAAGATCTCCTTTTGTTTTGCAGTTGGAACAGAAGATGATGAAGAGTGATGGAGAAACAACCGAGGAGTCACCCACTGTCTGTTACATGGTGACGCAGTGAATGAGTGAAGTGTTGTTACAGGAGATTCAGATGAGGGGGGGGGGGGGGTTACACTGTGGTTCGATTGTCTCGTTACAGCCAAGCTAACACCAGCGAAGGTCATGTACCATTAGTGCTTAATGGACTGGAGTCACGAGACAACAACATGCATTAAGCTCTGGAGAAATCCGTTTTCTTCAACATGAGATCAGCCACGAGAATTAATCTGCAACAAACAGCAGCAGCATCAATAAAGTGATACTGGATACATTTTGATGTGGGAGATTATTTCAAAGACAGAGCTTGATCCTGGAAAACTCACAGATTAAATATGTGACAGCACAAAGAGATGGAACGAGGGATTCGCAGATTGTTAAAGATATATTAATGTTTGTTTGTTTGATTCCATACCTCCTCCTTCTCTTCACATGATCTAAATTTGAATGCAGCATCTTAGTTGATGCAAAATTAGGCCTTGACCCAATTAATAAAACAGAAATCACGCAACAGTCATGAGGCATTTCTAAAGGATATAAAGAATAAATCTAGAAAGAAAGATTTATTATCACTATGGTGGTTGTGAGTTTCAAGCATTTGTCACATCATTACATTTCAACAATCCCATGAATGGGAACACATTTTGTGAGCCTGTGGCAAAAAAAAAAAACAAGCTTGCATTTGTTGTCTATCATATGGCAGGATTCAAACAGTTAATCCAGAGTAATCATGTTATGTATCAGTTCACAGTGGCGGCTCCTGAGCAAACAGGAGCCTGGAAGGGACCATTTTACATATTCAAGAAACTAAAGCCTGAAAATCCCTGTGTTGAGAGATTTAGCCCTCCTGACAGAAAAGGCCTTGAAGACAGCGATCATTTGAACTCTCTTCAGTGTGGCTTCATGTGTGATGACAAGCTCTGAGACACTGTGAAGACGTCCTGGTGGTGGGCTTTCAGAGCATAGACTTAATGTGGCAGGAAAACGGAAGTGAAGTCTTTTGGAAGAATCTACATTTATTCATCGGTTTGTCTTGAAATATGAATTTAAATCCCTTTTAATTACAAACTAGTCAAACTGAGACAAGTCGTTGTCAACAGTGCATGCACCATTTAAACCATATAGAGTCGATGTAAAGATAGAGGACGCATCTCCACCTCCCCCGACTATCCGTGAATCAATTGAATTTGATTGGTACGGCCCATATTCACAAACCACAGAAGTCTCAGGGTGCAGAAGTCTCTCTGCCTTTTCAATCCTTTATGCTGCCATGTTGTGCATTTGGTGCCAGAGTCTGCAGAGAAGTTTGCCAGAGCACTTTGTCACTGCACGATGCTATTGGAAAAATGTTTGTGAATGGTTTTGGAAGAGCACAGAACTATGTATGAGGTAAAATACCAACATTAGAACATCATCCCATCAGCGGAGCACTGTGGAGGCTGCTCTGCTGCCTCTGGACAGCTCGACATCACATGAGACAATGAAGTCTGGAGTTCCTCAAAGTGTGGACAGGACAGTGTCAGCTGGAGCTCAGGAGAAGTTGGGTGACGCAGCAGGACAACGACCCTAAACAAAAGAAATGGCTTTTGGAGAGACTCTAGCTCTAGCTCTATAAGCAACGCACCAGACGTCCTCAGATTATGTCTGAGCTGAAGCAGATCTGAGGGAACAATGGTCCAATCTTCCTCCTGAACACTGTGCAGGTCTGATCTGCAGATTCTGGCTGAGCTTGTTTCAGGTCATCGCTGCCAAAAGAGGTTCGAGCAATTACTGAATCCTACGCTTCACCCACTTTCCCAGCAGCACTGAGGATGTTTTATTCGTCTGTTCAGTAAAGACACGGAGAACTCAAAGTGTTTGTGCAGTTAGCTTCAGCACACAGCAAACACACGTATGTTTGAAATGACTTGATAAAGATCGGATTACGTATATTTTCCGTCCGCTCTTTACTCTCAGAAGTCTCTTTAAAGCCGATAATCAAAAGTGTTTCTTTGGAAAACGAATGTGCTCATAATTTTAAGTATCTACAACCACATTTGTGTTGTTGCAGGTAGCAGCTCATTCAGCAAAGGTCAAAGGTCAAGGACTAAATTGATCACTTATCAGTGGACCTTTAGAAATGGCAGCGAGCGAAGGCCATTTGTGATGGGAAATCCATTTTTAATTGAATTATTGCAGCTGCTCTCCTTTTGAGGGCTCAGTCATTTTCCTTTCAGGCCACAATCCTTTTGTTTGGTCCGTTCGGTTCTATATCTCAAATATTTACTGATGTTTGCACAAAACACTTTGGTCACAGTCATCCGTGGAAATATTTATATAATACGTAATGTATTTTAGTTGTATGAATCAGTTCCCAGTAAAATGCTTGTGAAATATTTCCTAGAAGGGAGAAGTAATGTGGCATCTCAGAGAAAAGCAGAAATAAATGAAACTCTGATTTGGTAAATACTGAGAACCTGTGGGACACGTTACTCTGCTACAAAAGTGTAGTTTGGGAAAATTGGTGTTTACGACACTGATACTCGAGAGAACTTCCAAAGTTATTTAGGTTTCACGTATTTGACAGCAGCGATCCGCTACTTTAACTGTGGGGTTACAGTGAAAAGTAAAAGGGGCTTTGGCCAAATCTCTTCAAACTCAGATGGAGGGAGTCAGTGAAAACATAAGACATGTTTCCAGAATGACAACAGAGGGGGCCTCACTGCTGTCGGAGTAACTGTGGGGAAAGAAACTTAAGGAAAGGGGCTTAAACTTTAGAATAATGAGGGACTTGTCAATCATTTACAGAAAACTGCGTCGTAACGACAGGGGACTCAGTGCACAGGCAGTTTAAACTGTCAGATTTTTGTCCACAGCTAATCCAGATGTAGTCGTTATATATAAGTTGTGATGAAACTATAGGTTAAATATTTCAAACACCCCCCACCTGTCAGACTCTTTGACCATCATATTTTCTTCAGATGTATTTTTGGGTGAATCTTCTGATGCAAAACTTTCTAGAATCCCGTCGACAGCTGTTCACACTTCACAGCCAATGTTCTGGACATTTTGCAGGGTTCATGTATGAAAATGGCTCAATAAAAATTCTTACATGCTGGTTACCTCAAGTGTTACTTTAAAAAGAAACTTTATTTTGGGTAAATTATTTGTGGGCTTGTGCACAAAACTAAAGGTTTCTCAGTTAAGTTTTATTTCATGATACTTTATCCTGTTCATGCCCAACATTTACAAGAAGACTTAAATACTCTAAAATACCCACTAGCTACTTGTTTTCTTCTAAATCTACAGCTGGGAAAAGTATTATTTTATTAGTACCTGATTCGTACAATGAAATTATACTGTAAACTGTGGGCTGTACCATAAAGTGAACATTAACTGTTTCCCACACCGCGAGGGCAAACAGCTTGTAGCTCCTCCTGAACAGAGAACACATGCACACATCCGCGCCTCAGATCTTCCTCGTTTACTCACTTGCCTTGAGGGACCCCTCAGATGGGGCCCACCCCGGACCTCTGAACAAACCAAAGCCAACAAACAATGACACACACGTACAAAAGCAGAGCAGGGGAGGAATCCTGCTCTGCTCAGAGACTCTGGAAAGCCTCGCTCCTGCTTCAGAGTAATCTATTACTCATTGGCCTGATGGGGAAAGAGCAGAGATCAGTTCCCACTGACTCGGTGAAAGCGTCGAGGCGTGTGAAGTCCTGAAATGTTGATTAGGTAAAGAGGAACAACTCCGATGATTTGCCGATCAGTCTGCCGTCAAATCGTCCTCAAAGCGCCAACGTGACTCTCTAAATGTTTCCTTTGTATGTCCTCTGTGGTTTGACAGGCGGAGCTCTGTGACAGATTATGAGATGGATGAGCCACAAGCCGTTCCCAGGTTGTATTGCCCCCCCCACCCCGGCCTGCCGCCACCTCCTCTAAAGTGCTGCAAAGCCTAATTCATCTTCCAGGCCTGTGGGGATGGGGGATGGGGGGGAGGAGGGACCCTCTGCCCTCAGTCCAATCAGTCTCTCAGCAAGCACACAAAGGTCCTGCTGCTTCTACAACTGGAAACTTGGCTTAATGGTGAGGAGGCCATAATGTTGGACTGGAGTCAATTGCATTTCATTTTAATCAGGAAATTCAGCCGGGCGTCTCTTTCTGCCCAAAGGAAGAATAAATACATTACCTTCTTTTTTTTTTTAAATGTCCAGTTTCATTTAAAAGCGTCGCTGACTGGAGGAAAGCTGGACGGTGGCAGCACTTTGAGTTTTTCCTCCTGAAACAGGTGGTGCTCAGAATTGGATCAGACCCGGCTTGTTATATTGCTTCATCTACTCTGATTAGTTCCTCTCCCCGATCCACCAGCATCATTAACAGCAGGGTGTTTGGCTGGTGATGGAGCAGAAGACGCCGCAGGCTCAGCAGTCGAGCACAAACACACCACTGATAGTAGTTCGGTGTGATGTAAAGCAGAAGTTGGACATTTTGGGAAAATCCACTTATTATATGTTGTAAGAAAAGACGTTTGCCAGCAGCTGGTTAGGACTTTAGCACAAAAAATCTCATCTCAGCTTTAAAACTCACTGATTAAAATGTTACTCATTGTTTGTGTGATTCATCATGGGCACGTACAAACTAAATAAAATGTTTAAATATCTTTTTTACATTTACTTTACACACTCATCCTTCCTAGTTTCACGGAAGTCTGTTCTGACAAACATAACCTCCTTCTTTCATTTTTAAAGAAACCTGATCAGAGGGGGAGCAGATCCAGACCTGTGGATAATTAGCTCTGATGCTAACTGTGGTTGATCTTAACAGACACAGAACACAAACAGCAGCATGACGCTCTATCAACTAATGAGATCAACAAGCAGCCACAGTAGAACAGAGCAGCGATGTAATATTATAACGTCCTGAGAATAAATGCAAAGTCAAACTCATATAATTTGTTCAAAGACAAATTTAGATGAATAATTTCCACCTCCTGCACCAAAAATAAAACAATATTCTGACTGTTTGTGGATCCAACTTCAAAAAAACTGTCACCTGATAATGTAAATCCTGTTGGTGATGATCGGAGAACATGCTGGACCCTGGTCTAGAGAAAGAACGGGTTTTTTTTCAAACATTGATAAACCTGCTCAAAAGACAATGGACTCATTTCCCCTTTGCCAGTAGAGAAGGTTACATTTCTGTTTTTGCCCTAAACGTCATTTGACCCGGGAATGAACGCTGACTGTTTCCATTCCCATTGCAGACAATAGCCAGATGTAAGTGGGTTTTTTGACCAATGGGCTTTTCTTATGGGCTGGATACCTGCACTCTTTATGCTAAGCTAAGCCAACTAGCTCCTGGCTGTAGCTTCATATTAAACAGTTGCATCAGTCTTCTTCTACAACTCTCAGCCCCCCCCCCCCCCACTCCTTTAAAAACAGGACAATTCGCTGCTGGCATTTAAATCTGTTGCAGCTCGCTCTAACTCAGACAGCATGGCTGTTTTATTATTTAAACACATCACCTAGAGCATTTTCTCCACACAAGTGCATCACATCATCTTTTGTGCATGAAAAACCAACAGCACATGATCTCATGGCGTTTATCTACGGGGGCTTTGTAAAAACTGCATGTGCTTAATTGTTGAGCGTAGCAGAACCGAGCACTTGTTTATTTGAACTTGGATGTCGGTTTTCATCTGGAGAAACGGCCCAGATCTGTACGAAAGAAGAAAAGGCCACCCACGGGGCAAGTAGCTGTCATCGTCGATTCACTGGAGGCTGAATTTAGTAAATTCTTAAGCAGCCTCACTCTAAA
The DNA here is from genome assembly GCF_024713975.1 of Paralichthys olivaceus. Classification (NCBI taxonomy): domain Eukaryota; kingdom Metazoa; phylum Chordata; class Actinopteri; order Pleuronectiformes; family Paralichthyidae; genus Paralichthys; species Paralichthys olivaceus. The sequence continues at coordinate 26,506,254 of NC_091093.1, forward strand.
AAAAAAAAAAACTAAAAACACACCTTCTATGGAGGAACTTTACAAAAGAGACCTCTTACACTCTCTGGTGGGGCCGGGGCAATTATGCGTTCTCACACTGAATGGAGCGGAGAGGAGAGTTGTAGCTAATCTGCAACTCAAACAGGAGTAAATCTAAGATAATCAACAGCGAATTACAATGAGAGGCACAGGCAAAAACATAACAACCCTGGGTGTGTGGGTGTGTGTGTGTGTGTGTGTGTGTGTGTGTGTGTGCTGGTGAATCATGCTCTGCTTTTCAAACTGGTGAAATACGCCCTTAGGGCAAGAAACAGCTTAACCAAAGAGCCACTCAACACATTTGGAAGAAAGTAAACACACGATCCGCGATGCAAGAAAAGGTAAAAATGTTGAAAGACAAAACGAAAGCACACGAGGTGCGATGTCAATCAGAGCACAACAGCACAGGAACCAGAGGACGGACTTAATAATAAAAATGTCAAATATCTTTTGAGCACGGCACAGGGGACCTTGAAGAAGAGGGAGTCGTCTGTGCATGTTCGAAACCTGAGTTGAGTGGATCTTATTGTTAAAGGAAGTAAAGATGAAATAATCCGTCATCCTTTCTATAACACGGGTTGAAGCCATGTCGCGGTGAGTCACAGTGTAACTACGGTAATTCCCAAAACACCAGACTATCCGACTGTACAGTTCCAGCTCTACAATACACTGCACACAAAAAAAAAGAAATCTGCTGTAATCCTGCAGGATCTCTTATCTTAATGCTGTGACTTAAGTTATTGCAACACTTTGGACGCACAATCACGCTGATGCATTTTTGTGATTAACAGGAGTGGGATTAACAACTCAGAGGGTGGAAGTTGCCAGTGATAAGATCTACAGAGAAATAAGGTCTTTGCATTCCCCATTAAAGAGAGCTAGGACACGGAATACACAAGTAATGAATCAATTAATGAAAATAAAAATGTATTAACACTCATTACTCACTAAAGTAGCTTCAATCTTCAGTGGTAGATTCTCTAGTTCCTGTATTAACATCCGTCTCAGATGTTCCAATCACAAGTGGACAGTTTTAAATATGATAGGAAGCATCTCCACGTCTTGTTTGTCCAATTCTGAAATGTGTCTTTGGTTTGTTCACATCACAAGTAAATAGAGAAGGATTCCCCAGAAGTTCAATTGAAGCCTTTTGTTGTTTTTAGAGAACATTTTCTGGACTGTCGCAGTTGCCCCATAGGATTACATTGTAAATGAGAGCCTCAATGAATGAGTAAAAATAAAGGTTAATAAAAAAATTTTTTAATTAGATGATCTATTGGATCCATTCCAAAAGTTTTTAAGTACCGTTCATTTACACACCCACATTTATAAACAAGGGTGAATATAATAGAATCCCCTTTTAATAAAGAACAAACTCACAAAGTTTTCACACATTTTTATTAACTTCAAACCAAATCAATCGATCAATGATCAATCACCAGTCAATCCCGAACCTCAACCCAAGGTCTTTTGTTTTTGTGGGACCGTTGTGTATTTTTTAGGAAAACCCTTCATCCCAAACGAGTCCTGGTGGCTGTGTTGGTTTTTTTTATTCCATTGTGGCCGTTTGGAAACACCATAAAACAGCCTTTTCTATAATTATCACGTTACCACCACTGACCACAGGTCAGTCACATCTGAAAATGTACCTTCAATATTAAAATGTTGCAGCGTGTTTAAAGCTCTTGTGGTGGTGAGAGGGGAGCTCACTCTGGATAACCCCATTCTGTTGAGACTGAAAATATCTCTGCCTCCAAACAACCCCAGGGTTTTTTTTTCTTGACGTTGCTGCAGATTCAGCAGAGAGCGAATAAAGAGCCACCCAAGAAGTCCACGAGGCTGACGACTCATCCGAGGCCTGTTTCTGCACCTCTGATGCAAGATCGATAAAACTCAGATAAAATCATGGTCAAGTAATAACGATCTCTGACAGAACCACGTTCAGAGAATAACAGCGACTGAATTTGCACATACATGCATTTGATTGGTCTAAACAGTGTGTCGCTGGATTACACTGCTGATCCAGGATCAACTTCTTTTCTTCTCTGGATCCCCCCCCCCCCCCCTTCTTTGCCAATGCTAAGGTCTCATTGAAATGAATGAGAAGGTGGAGTTTTTTAACTGAGAGCTATTGTTGGTCTAAATGTGGCCTCGTGTGTGAGAGGGGTAATGACAGACCACTGAGGAGAAGAGAGGGACAGTATTTCTCTTGAGTTTCCACTTGAGCCTCCATCGAGTGTTAGAAACGTCAAAACATCCACTTACTGCTTTGATTCTTTCCAGAAACTTTTTCTGCTCTATTCTCACATGGGCTCATTTGGACATTATACAATGGGGGGGCTGGAGGGAACAGTTATGGAAAATGTCCGGAGCAACTGACATTTGAGTTCTCATATACAGACCCTCCTGAAAACGTCGGGACAAAGCAGCTCTGTAGTTATTAGCTTGCTGAGCACAACTTTAATGAAAAATGTGCGAGCTCATGTCTTTGAGCGAGAGTTTGCTTTGAGAAACAACTAGGTTGTTCTTGAACGTGTTATGAAAGATGGCGTTGCTGTTCACAACAAATAGAATTTTAATTAGAGCAAAATTATAAAGCTCATATTTGTGTACAAAATAAAGACGTATGCAATCAATTGTCACAAGGATTATACGTTTATGTGCTGTGAACATTTCTTTAGTCGAATGCAAATGTCAGAGAATAAATCACAGAGCGAATGAGTCCATGCTGATAATATTCCGGCATCGACAACTCCCGAAGAATGTTGGGACTACCCCTGTGGAAACTGGCCGATGCTTCGAGAACATAATTTGCCTGGTTCCCGTGAGATCAGGCGATCTGTCCTCAGCTTCTCCTCTGACGTCACTCTGCAGCTGACGGGACCAGCCCCTTCTTGGCACCCTGGTGGTACTGGCTCTCCAGCTTCCCTGTGAGAGAAAGGGGGTGAAAGGGAAGGGTGGGGAGGGGAGAGAAGAGGAAGGGATGAATCAAAACACCATCAAAGGGACAGAGTGACCTTTATGAGAGCTCAAGGCCTGCTGATTAGAGGCGGCCTTGGGTAGACTGGGGAGGGATGGGAGGAGACAGGCATACACAGAGAGAGAGAGCGAGCGAGTGAAGCCCCTTTAAAGCAGATCCAGTTATAGTGCCATTACAATGACCCCTCATTATGCCAGGTTTGCTTGTTTACACTGAACCAAACAAGCCAGTGTAAAGCCAGTGTGTGATTTTAGACGGCGTAGTGATGTTCCAGAATTAGAGGCGTGATGTGTCGGCTCTCCCCTTCACACAGACATTGACGTGTGAATAACCTCCACCGCACTCTGTTTGAACCTTTTATGAAGAAAAGAGAGCGAGTGAGTAAAGGCACAACTTTCCCACCTTGAACATGTTTCAAAGAGGCTGAAGAGACGATAAGGCTACAGCCACGTTTCAGTTGGGATGTCTCCATGTGCTTTTTTCGAAATATTTCATTAATAGAAAGTTGATGGAAAAAATTCCCCCCGTACTCTATTGCATCAAAGTTTCCATGCTTGTATGAAGTGGTTTGAGTCTTTACGAAAGAAAAAAAAGAGTTAATGTGCTTGCAGGGAGAAATTTACTGAATGAGACGTAACAAAATTGAATTTGTATGAAATCAGCTGTTTCTTCTTAGACTCATTTGAATTTGTTGGCAGCAAAACAAAGGTATCAAAGAAAATCTGGAGAATGACGGAAACAACAGGTTACAAGATGAATGCAGACAGACAGCCTCAGATTTTATGGGGACACAACACTGTTCTAAAAATGTTTGCTCCAACTGATTTAATTTTCTATTTTTAGATTTACGCCTTCATTTTTTGTTGCTATGCTGCTTCGCATAAGCGCTAACTGGTCACTATCAGCCAGATTACACTCTGAAGCCCAATTCATGCTTCTGCGCACGTAGCTGCTGTTGAGAGTCTTGCGGTTACTGGTCCTTATATTTACAACTTCTCTGGCGTCTCTGTTTACTCCAGAGAAATGGCGAGTGTCACTAAATGGATCGTGTTGCCGTTGGAGCTGATGGATGTTGAAGGGCAGTTTCTTTTTCTTAAAGAACTGCAACTAAGAGAAGAAAGACTTCGTCCGTTTTCCTCCTTCCACTCAATTCAAAAATGGCGGCGAGTCTGCCGGAAATGCGATGTTAGCAAGCGGACCAATCAGAGCTCTTGCGCCTCGTCAGGTAGTTGCATTTTTGGGGAGGAGCACGTCAGCGTACGGTGTAGGACTCGAGGAAGGGTACACGTTAAAACTGCTGCATCACGACACTTCTACAGTCAGAACTGAAAGTCATTGTAGTAAATAGCACCCCTAGTGGCAGAAGTGTAAGATGGTGGGAGATGCTACAGCGGGATCGTATGATGGTTTGAAATGAGCCTAAATCTTTGTTTTGGTGTAAAAACTCACTCCGACACACAAACACGAGTTGAACCAGGTGGAAACAGAAAAGTAAAAGTGCTCTGTAGTAACTAATAAACTTCACACTACACAATCAGTTGTGAGTGTTCTCCGTGGATTTGTCCGAGGAATGTTAGAGTCTGAGCATGTTTCTTATTCTGCCAAGAATGTAACAACTCTGACATTAATCCTTTTGGATTTTGCAGCTGAGCCAGCGAACCAGCACCTGCACAAACTTGTTGATTAGGAAACCACCATTTTCCTGTCATAAAAGAGAAACTTCTATTGTTCTGAGGAATTCCATGGTTAGAATTTGTATCTGACTATTTCATGTGAACCTCAGATGATGTTTACAAAGATGAAAACAGCAGCGATTCTCTGGAGAGGGTTTTATCAAGTTGCTATTTATATCAGTGCTTGTAGATATGGTGAGTAAACAAACTCCTGCAGCCACTGAACTGATGCCGACCTCCTAATCTACTGTAGCTGTGACAATACAACTTTCCCTGTATCAATCACATTTCAATTTGTTTTTCTGTGCAGAACAACCTGCTGGGTTTTGATAACCCGTGTTGACCACCATCCTTCACAGCAAGGTAAAAAATAACCTCTCTGCCCAACACCAGCCGCCCGCTTGTCAATCCGTGGCATTAGCTGGATGTTTTCCCTGCGGCTGAGGCCGAGGAAAATATGATACAAGTGTGACAGGCAGGGGTGGTGGTTGTCACTTGTGCTTTCTCTTCATGTTGTCGCGTTATAGCTGAACTCTGTGGGTAGTAGCAGCGTAAACAAGTTGTTTAGGAGAAGTGTTGTTTGCTCACCATTTCCAAGCTCTGTCTGAAAGGCTGTCAGTGTCTGTCTGCTCTGCCAGGAGCAAGAGCTGCTGCTTAGGTGTGGAAACACCTCTGGATTTGTTTTGGTTGACTGCTGCCAAAAAGTTTACCAGAGATTAATGATAACTCCACCATAACAGAAATGCATCATGGTTTTAAGAAAGCTTTTCAGTATCAACTGTCTAAGAGCAGATTCAGGCTAGTGTGTATTCTAGGAGAAAATAAATATGAGACGTTAAGAGCCCAATTACTGCAGTTAGCATTTAGCAGCTGTCAAAGTAGGAACATTTGTTTTTAAATAATACATAATGAACAATTTTGTAGCAGCAAAGTGATAGATCTGTTTTCTGAGAACAGAACGAGAGATATTTTAAACTACATTAAAAAAGATTCAGTTATTCAGGACAATGATGTGTTGTATTTGTTGTATCTGTGATGAATTGTATCCAGAATTCTCCTCCAGGGACAAATGAAGTTGTTTTGAATTGAAAATGCCTGATTGGGCAAGAATCAACTGAATGTTTACAAAGATGTGATTTAGGTTTTCTTTTTATCCAGAGTGATTTCTAATGAGCTTCAATGTTAAACTGTAAATATCAAGCCTCACTTACATTTCTTTGTCATGAGGATTTGATAACAACATACTGATATTTCAGTATTGGTAATTCTTTACTCTGCTTCATTCTGGCTCTATTCATCAGTAGATATCTAGAAGATGATACACTTGTTATGATGATATTCAATCAACTGGTGAAAATTCAATTTCCCTTTATGACACTTAAGTTACATACATTACCTCAAGTGCTGTACTTAAGAAGAAATCATTAATTAGTTAATTGATTCATTTGGGAACCTGCAGCAGTGAAACCAGATGTAAACACAACGATGAAGATGTTAGCAAACACTTGTCTATTTACACTTCCAACAGACATGGAGCAACATTAGCATTTATTAAAGTCATCACCACCTGGCAAATGCAACTTCAATATTCACTCTGTTTTTTCTCTCTTCAGCTGCTCTATGTTTCACCTGCTATTCGCTAACTGCCTGTCTGCCATTAAATGCAGGGCAGGTATAACTTATGGTTGGTTTTTAGAGCCTCTTTACTGAAAACAGCCGCAATGCTGCGACCGAAATGACACCATTAGTGTGGTGAGAGTGAATGAAAACAGCTGGGGCAGGAAAACCAAAACAAAAAGATGAAAAAGGTTTGAAAGCTCTGTGAAGCTGAGAGGAGCCACAGAGCTGGGCGATGATTCTCTGTGGGTTCATAACCAACAACAACCTCTTTCTCCTGCAAGTGGTTTTATGATACCTTTAATAGAATAATCTGGATCACAGTGGTTGCAAATGCAAATTTCCTCACGTTAAAAACTTGAGGTGCAGAAAATATGAAAACGAGAAACCTGCTTAATTATTGTAGTTTTTCCACAGTTTGTTTCTTTTGCCACCTAAAAATTCGCTGAACCGTATTAATTAACAAACACGACATTTAAAGCCATGTGGGGATCAGATTTACTAATGTTTACTTTTTAAAATAAGTGTTCTTTATTTATTTTGAGTCGCTTTCAATCCATTTCCTCTGCGCTTACGTGTGAACACACCCCAACAAAGACTTAACTTGAATAATTAGCTGTCACGTCAGCTCTGTCACCATAGCGATTTCAGAGTATTTACGCTGCTTAAAGGTCTGAATGATGGAAACCACTTATTTTATTTCTATTCCAGGGAAACGATTTGAGAAGAACACTTTAGGCAATTCTGTGAACTCATTAAAATACATCCCTAAGTGAAACATGGAAAAATAACAAGGTTTCGTGCAACTGGCTACGGACAACCAAGGACAACAGCAACAACAAACACAGAGTACAGTAAGTACCCTTGTCGTCAGTCAGGGGGGAGTATTCTCTGGCTGTATGAGCGATTCAGACTCATTATATTCTCCAGGAAAGTCAATCCAATGCTGTTACATATTCCATGTGTGAAGGCGACTTTTGTTAATGGCTCTGGAGCTGCTGAGCTGTCGCATTTCAGAGTAGGTGCTGCGGAGCCCAGAGAGCTGGAGGGAATGCAAGCCGGAGAGAGGGAGGGTGAGTGAAGGAGTGGGTGGAAAAAACAGAGAGACAGCAAAAATGAGACAAGGGATGAGGAGAGGGAGGGTAGGGGGAGGGAGAAAGGGATACAGATAGGAGGACAGCAGGAGAGGTAGAGAGAGGGAGAGATAGAAAGGCTGGACCATCGATTGGCTGAGATAATTTCCCATTGATTGCTGGACTGTTTGGAGATTGCTGGAGAAAGGTTTATTGCCCACACGCTGCAGCTGGGGAGGAGGCCATAAAATAAGCACAGGCTGTCTGCAGAGGGCTAGCTCTCCATCACCAGGACCGTAAAACACACACACACACACAGAGACGCTCATACGTACACGACACTCGGACACTCTCTTTACATAATCACAAATATTACTGCATGCATACCATTCCCATTACACACGAGAGGAGAATACAGCTCATCGATGATGGAGAGAGAACTCGCATAATCCCTTGAAATCTAGGGGCAGTAGTGCAAAGAGTATTTATTAGACTGAAATAGAGGTCCGCTGACATCCTCGCTGACATCAATAACATGTTGGTCCATCAGCTCCCTCGCAATAATAATCACAAGAATAATAAGCCGGTTGCCGGTTCTGTCTCTGTGAGAGTAACTGCCTACGCACCGAAGAATAAAAAGGCAGAATTTTGTATGCTATCTTTTCATTACACACCGGTCCCACTGCACCTGGATAATAAAGCTAGAACCGCTACGTATGTACACCCCGACCACATGTTGATGCACCTTCTGATAGCACGCTTCGACACGAGGAAATGACCCCAAGCAGTGATGACACAGAAAAGTGAAGTTAAAAGTGGAGCATCACCAGCTCTGATTGAATGTAACAGCATATGTGTGACATTCATCCCCATTGGGCTCCCACGATAACCAATTCAGAGTCTATCACAATATATCGCCTGGAGCGGAAAAGCTTTAACGGTATTAAACTAGATGGGAGGATTTAATGGTGGCGACAAGAAATATGCTCTGACTTCCCAATAATGTCCATATCCATCTATCTGTCTATCCATCTATCTTTCTGTCTTTCTATCTATCCATCCATCTTCAAAACAACAGTCACAAATGTGTAGGTTCAACTTTAACAAGGCCAGGACAGACACGGTCAGGATGTTACGCTGTGGAGAAAACTGGATCACTGAACAACCCACGAACATCGCCACCCGTTGAGTCACACCAAAAAAAAAAAAAAACCCTATATTTCCATGTTTTTACCAGGACCTAGTATCAGCTCTTTGCCATTTACCATTTAAGAGTAAAAGAAAAAATAAAGTGTATTTAGTTATTAAACCTAAACGATCTCTGTCCGGATGAACATTTCAACTCGTGTTAAATGCATCTCACATGATAATTCACACAGTGGTCATGTGCGTGCCAGTGCAGATTGTTGACTCTGCAGCTGGTTGCTTAGTTACAGATAATTCTTTGAACGGAAAACAGCAATGTTGAAGTGAGACAGGGGATTTCTTTTCTTGGAACAATGAGGAAATGGAATCGTTGATGACAGAAAGTGTTTGTCAGGTTTTGCTTTTGACGTCGGTAGCTTTGACTGATAAGAACCAATCGGGGCGTGAAAGCGAGTGACTGCAACACTGTCTCCAAAACGTCTCTGTTTGTGGCCATCTGCCATAAAACGGAACCAGCAGCTTTTCCAAACATCTCAGTGCTGTGCACTCGAAAACGCAGGAGAAATGTGGAGGGCAGGCAAAATCAGTGATGTGTTTTAAAACCAAAGGTTGGTAGTGTGGATGTAGCCAAAGATGAGTGCAGCCATAAACAAGACTGAAAATAAAAAGAGATGCAGAGCAAACTCTGCCAGGTAAAGCTAGCATGTCATCAGTCTTTATATGGCACATTTAAGAGCTGTCTCTCTGTCTATGCATACAGTGGTTGGGAAGGGGGAGGGGGTATAATTCCTTGGTAGCCAGGGAGAACAGCAAGAGAGGAGGGGAAATACTGCCTGGATTCCCATGTTGCCGTTAGTCACACCTAATTTACATTCCCTTCCTGTGCTGCCGAGCTGGTGAATTTACAAGTGGATAGAGAGGCTGCTGTTTGAGACTTGCGTTGGCATGCTGTTTGCAAGGGGTTAGAGAGAAGCATCATCCCTGCTTCCCACTGCAGAGAAAGCAGTCCCTCTCCATCTCTCAGTCTGTCCAAACCTTCATGCCTGGAGCTGTTTTCACAGACACTGAGGGGCTGTAATGGCTAAATGATTTCTCCAACCAACAGCATGCTGTTGAGCCTGTTTAGTCACACACATGACAGTTAGTCACAACTTGCTAGAGAACCAGTGTCTGACACGTCAGGGCAGAGGAGTTGTTGCTGGTTGGTAGGCAGACGTACAGCAGTGAGGATATGGTGGCAGCATTTGCGAACACTATCATTTACCCACGAACTGTCAAACATTTTAAATATGATTAATGGAGACATTACGAGTCATATTCAGGTTCATAATTCTAATTTGGGTTATTACTTAACAATGTTTACGTGTTTAAAACATCACTTCCCTCAGACGGTCCTTTGCTGCAGCTACTCTTTTCAGCCTCTGTCGGAAACACCAGATTGGTGGCCTGTCTCTTTAAGGCACCAGCCAGCCGACCCACTCTGATTTAATTGGTCAACAGTTTACAGCGTGTGTAGGAAATGTCCGCCTCCGCTCTCGCTCTTTCCAGCTATGACAAAGTATTTCAGTGTTTCCTTTACCGCTGACTTTGGGCTTTTTAAATTTACAGACCTTTTACAAACCTATGTAAACACATTAAAGGGAAGCAAAACTAAGAAAAGCATAACATGTCTCCTCCACTCTTTAGTTTAGATCTAAGTTTTATATTTTGAAACATGCATCTGTCACCATTAGTAAGACGTATTTCTTTTTATAGCCCAACTGCACAGAGGCTACTGCTGCACTACAACCAACAGTAACAAAAAAAGCAATGTGAGGAATTTGGATGAAAAAATAGAATCAGAACAGCATTTGGTGCTTTGCCCATTTTCACTCCGACACACAGCTGGCTCACTGCTGCAGGAATTCAAACTGTCAGCCTCCCAAAGTTACAAACCTGAGTGATGAAGACCACCTCCAGCTGACAAACTGAAAAGCACTTTTTCCACCACTTTCAGACTGTCCGTACGGCGCTTTGTGATTGACAGCTCACATTTAAAGGGTTAGCAATTCCAACAGTCGGGCAAAGACACAAAATCTGAGTAGGTTGATCCTTAACAGCTTCGGAGTTCGAGGGCTTCCAGGTACAAACTGCAGATGCTCGTTGGTACTTTACATAAGAAGAAGTGTATCACAGATGCAGGAGACATTTCAGTGAACTCTGGAAAATGATGATCAGACAACACTGTACCAACGCTGACTCATAATCCCTGCTTGATTCACAAACAGGGATTATCTCTGAATAAACTAGAGTTCTACTCTCAGCAAATCACTGTCAAAGTGAAATGCTAATTGAAACAGAGAGAAGTAGAACCTGGACAGACTGTTAAGAATGTTTCCACACCCACAGTTTTAGTTTCTACAGCGCGGAGATGAACAATACACAGATTGTGACTATTTCAAGGAGAAGAACTGCTCAGCTTCAACTGAGAGTTAGTCAATGGTGTTACACAGTATACGTATTGATTACATGCTGGAGGCAATGCCTTGTAAAAAGGCATCAGCCTACATCAAAATGTGGTTCAGTTCCAGTTCAGTGGTTTAGTTTCATAAACTTTTGAGGACGTATATTTTCTTAGACTATACTGTTGACATAGCAATCACAGTTAAAACTTCCTGACTTAAACATTGTGTTGAACTGAAACACAAATTCAATGCTGAATGTAATGGACTTTAAAATACTCTCCCCTCAGACCTGATGTCATGGCTCCCATCTGTGGCTACTTGGCTCCAGCAGATGTCTTTCCAAACCAAACTCCACATTCACATCACAAATACACATGATAAACAACTTCCCCAAAATCGCTTTTCTGAAGAGCCGAACAACCATGAAAGCTTAGATGACGTGCGAACAGTTTCAAGTCCGTCAGCCAAAGAATGTTGGACGTGGCAGAACTTTTGGAGTAACTGAATGTCAACAGTCAATCAGATGTCCTGGCAAAAAGTTAAATCTCTTCAGTTCACTGGAAACACATAATAAAAGTTTCAGAAACTGCTTGGAGCTCAGTTTGAGTTTAAGAAATTAATATTAATTTTGTTTTTTGTCATACGTTCATGGTCTCTTAATAATATTTCACTGGCATTTCTGCCTGAAGTGTCTCCTGAGAAACTAAACCAATGCAGTAAAAATACATTATCTAAATGTTCAACGCAGCACACAGACAAAAGGAAGCTTCAATAATAAAGTTGCTCACAGACTGAATGTGGGATGTTGGCAAGACTTGCGTACTTCTGAAAAAAGAAATGGTGCATTCACACTCCTGGAAACGAGGAGCGGAACTCACAGGCAATAAAATGGAACCTGGTTCAATTCAGTCCACTGCATCCACTCTACTACGTTTTAAAACACATCGCTGTGGCCGATAAACGGAGACGGGTGTAAATGTCGCTGACCCGGTTTTAAAACTCAGTTTTGCTGTTAGTCAAACTAGTTGGAAAGAAAACACTGGGTTGGCTTTTCCTCCCACAGTAACTTGGAAACCTGTTATGGCTGAGCAGGAGAGTTTATCAGGTACTGGGAGTTGCCTGTATGAATGTGCCGTAACAGACGGATCCGGTTTTCCCTGAGGCCACAAAGTGATTCTTGAGAACAGGGTCACAGCTGCACAGCTTATCAGTCACTTCTCTTGTGCTGCTGTTCAACGGTTCCTTACAGCGAGGACGTAACAACTGCTAAACCTACACCTTTAGATACCTTCCTTCAGTTACAACTTCATTTTCCTTCAACAGATATTACGCAAACAATGCCTTGAATTTATTTGGAATTGTTTTGAACATTTTCAGAACAATATGGTTAAAATCTGTCATCGCTTCATGTGTCTTTTTTTTGCTGTAAATGTTATTGGAGCTGCATGTGGTGTGAAATAAAACACGTGTTTTTACTATTTGTCCCTTTTAAGTAGACGTATTGTCAAGGCCGGGCTCTAATTTTCATTCTCATGCCGATGGGAAACAGAGAAGTCATCTGGAGACAACATGAGCACGACAGATGAAAATAAAACGAATTCCGTGCGCTCTGTCAACTCTTGTTTAAAGTATAAATATATTATGAGATCATAGGCATGTGTGTATTATGGATGTACTTAGCATTCCCCCGCAGATCTGTGTCTAAGCATTAATGTTTTCCTTTGTCCTGACTTAGATCCCGGAGAATAAAAAGACACTGTGATGTTGCTTAAACAAATTGAATTTCTAATTCACTTTGCAGATCTGACTATTTTCCCCAATCCACTGTTGTGGTTTTATGCTCAACGAGACAAAGACACACTTAAGATTTTATCTAAACCAGCCCAGATTTTATCTCAACTCATCCTTGTCAATCAGTGTGACTAAAAACAGCAAACAGCATTTCACTGTTATTGCAAATACTAGACTGTGAGCATAGTTCAGCTTTTAAACTGAAAGAGTAGTGTTATTAAGAATACAGCGTTAGTTAAGAGAGGTAATCTTTGCAGAAGATCATGCGTAATAATTAACTTAGGTCTCAAAAAAATGAGTCACTGAAGATAACGACACTGTGTAACTCCATCATGCTTTCACCACGAAGCTTCACAGTTCATTAGCTCACACAGAATAATTCAGAAGTCATACTGACGTCTATGAAGGGCCCGATTTAATTAACTTGAAGATAATAAGAAAGATTCAAGTTAATGAAGGTGATTTTCAGTTGAGTTCAGGTGAAGCTACAGACTCAAGAATCTGTGTTTATATTTCTGTCTCCAGACCTTTTCAGACATGCACTCTGGAAAATGTAAAAGAAAAATTAGGTGTTTGCCTTTCACAGCAGAAGATTGTCCGGGGTCAGACACACTCACAACAACAGCAAAATGTCTGGAACATTGAGCTGAGAGTCGAAGCCTGGGCAGAGTATCTGAGGCGGCACATTAAAAGTCTGCTGGGGAGATGTTCGTCTTGTTGTTATCAGCACAACGACACCGGCGTCAATTCTTGTTGCCAAAAGATTTTGAATCTCGTTGTCTTTTTAAGTTGACATCTTTGTATCTGCTTCACATTTGGCTCCTCTTTCTCATCTTGAGATTTTTTTATTCTTTTCTTTTTCCGGTTTTTCCTCTGTCAGGTGTTAGAAATGTCATCAACACGTCAGCTATCAGGGAATTTTCCGGACATTTCCCTGTTCACATGAGCTCATTCATTTTTACGACATACAGTGTATTACTCGGGGCTGGCAGGAAAACTTCCACAGCGAATGACTCGGACATGTGATTTCTCACATACAGCCCCTCTGGAAAATTTCAGTAAAATTGCTGGAGTTCAGTGCATGTCTGAAAGCAGCCTTTCATTGATCGACTGTGATTTGTAACTTCAAATGATAAACCAGGCGTCTGATCAGAATCAACTTAAACCTCTGGAGGAAAGTTACTCATTCGACAACGTATTGAGATCTAAAGCCCAGAAAAACACGTGAAATATTCAATTATGACGTTTGTTGGTCGCTACATACTTTGTGAAAACAGCTGCCGATCTTTGTCTTCCAGATCCTAAAATCAAACTATTGTCAGTTTCAGATGAAAACGCTGGGGAATGAGAACATCTCGTATCCTAATCAGACTCCTCACCACCCTCGAGGGATCAGTCACAAGAGAGAAAATGAGGGCAGTGATCCAGAAGATGTTTTATTCTCTTCACATTAGCTTCTGTCACATGTTCCTGTTAAAACAACGTGATATCACCAAAACCCTCACACAGGTGCAGTTGCTACTGTGAAAGCTAAAAGGACTAAAAGTGAATGTTGTTTTAACAGCTGTCGAATCTCCGCGGATCATAAAATGGGTTTTCGTATTTTAGATTCATGAAAAGAATATCGATAACGTTTGTTTACGAAGTGAAAAGGACTTATTCTGATATTTGAAAGGTAACGCTTCAATTATTTTACTTTCAATAAAAGTGCACAATGTTTGGAGTGGAAAATATTTATAGAGCAGTTGATTGGCAGAAAAATTATATATTTTGATCACTGATTACTCATTTAATTTTTGAAGTGAATTAGAGTCCAGATTTCCGACTTGTAATATTAGCAGTTTCCTTTTATTAAATTAAGAAAAAACAACCAGCAGGCTGATAAATATTCTAAAATATGTAGTAGCTGAATCTCTACTTAGAGTTAAAACATGTTATTCTTCATATTATTACTCAGGACAACAGTTAAAACAAATACAATGCTACTACAAATATCATAAATTAAGTCTTCAGTGAAATGATTGTGACACATAATCCTGCAGAGATGACAATTAAACGTCCTTGAAGCCTGACTGTGGATGAACTGGGTGTGATGTGTATAGAGTTAGCGTTTTATTCCTGCTTTGACACCACGTCTCATTTCTTGCAATTCCATTTATAATTCATCCTCTAGAGACAGGAAAACCTCTTTTCAGGCTATACACACTCGGGTGCTGAGGGCTTTAAAAGCTACTTAAATCCTCAGTAGCCAACAATGTCAAAGGGACAAAATATAAAGTGTAGCCTACTTCTTTCTTTCTTTTTATTTTTTTTATTTTTACAGCCGTGATGGGACTGTGAAAAGGTGAATACAGTCATGTTATTAAAAAGGGTCCTTATAAAGCGGCCTTGGCCACATCTAATTAGAATGTAAATGTAGTGTGGGCTGGGGATGGATCACAGAGGATAGACATTGGCATTTAGATTATGCTGAGACTAGATTACTGATGACACTGTGTGTTGGCGAGATAGCCTTTTTGAGAGCGGCTTGGCAACTGACTAATTGTGTTTCACCACGAGCAATCTGGGCTGCTGCTGTTCTATTGCTGGTAATTAACAAGAGTGAAGGGACAGGTACATTGTTGCATGTGCACAATACAAACAATTCTCCCACACACACAGACACACACACACACACACACACACACACAGGACTATATGTGCTCAAATGTTCTCACTCACACAATCTTTTCACCTCCTCTACCTTGTACTAGATTCAAAGAATGAAGCGTCGCCTTTGCACTGAGACTTGAAGCCGCTCTGTAAAAATCCTCTCACCTCCCTGCAATTCCTCATTGGGGGCATATGCCACGAACAGAGCAGCTAAGACCAAACACAAAACCATCGACAGAATGGAGACAGTGCAGAGAGCAGGAGAGTGGGGGAGAGAACAGAGAGAGGGGGGTGGAGGGAGGGAGGCAGCAGAGAGAGACAGAGAGGGAGAGAGCAGAATGGAATAAATTGAAGCTGATCTGGTGCTCTGCATTCTGAGGAGGCTGGATTTCCATATCTGTGCAGCGGTGCAGAGGGAGAAATGTGTTGGTGCTGACAGCAAGCTGAATATCTTAAACCTCCGCTGACACCCCTGCAGGCACTCTCTCCTCACACACACTAATACAAGGTGGAGGGAACACACTCGCAAAGTCACACACCACTACACACACACACACACATGCACACACACTAAACTTAAGGTCAGGAGATGGGAAGCTTTGTGCATTGCTTTGTTCATGCACAGTGATGTACAGTAGTGCTTGTTTAACAGTCAGCTCAAGTGCACAGCTCATCTCTGGGGGAAGGAACCAGTGAGGCAGTCTGTTCTCTGCTGCCACTCATAACTATTCATATTGTATGTATGGATTATACATATATATAAACAGATTTGCACACATTGACCACATTCGTATCTCATTGCATGGATGTAGAGGCTTGATTCATAAATACTGTGGAACATTAGTTCTTGACTCAACAGCACATGTGGACCACAAATACAATCAAATGCAAAAGACCATGAAATCTGGCTCTATCCACTTGGCAGCAGATGAAGCTACTAGAACCAATTTGCGGCAAGGCCACCAACTTGAAATAAGTGACAAAAACAAACAAGCTTCTGAACAGAACCAATAATCCTCTGTCACTTTGAATCTGAAGCATCAGGAAAGACCTGGAATCTAATCTGAAAATCTGAGAAAACAAACAAACATGCAAATGTTCAATCAAGCTCCAATTTTGTGGCTCAGCAAAGACATTTTCTGCTAAATGACTGTTCAAAAGAAAAGAAATATCCTGATATATTTCCTTGCTGAGAGCTAAACTACTAACATCGATGCACTCTCATGTCCAAGTGTTATAAATATATGGTCAAAGCCAGCGGCAGGTTGTCTTAGTTTAGATTTAACAAGTTCTCATTATTCTGAATATAAAATGAAAAATATCTAGAAAAGTTCATACGGGCAGTTACTTGGTATTTTGTGATTTTCTCCCCATTTCTTGACACGAGAGAGGTATTGATCTCTCGAGTGTGTTTCCGAAAATGTCAAAATATTCCCTTAAAAACAGCCGGAATTTGGGCTCTGCACTGGAAACAATATTTTATAATCAAGTCATCAGTGGAAACTTGGCAGGGAGAGTACAATAACAGTGGAGCCCAGTGAATCCATCAAAGTATGGCATTATTTATGGAGCTATATGATTTCCTCTCTGACTGATTATGATTTATCAGACCGACTGCCGAAAAAACAAAAAGGCAACAAACCGTAAAGAACAAAATAAAGGAGCCGAGTCTAACTGATTAAAAAAAGATATTGAAATATATGTCGTTATTTTTAGATTGGTAGGTTGCTGGTCTGTTTTTCTGTGTTTTAAAGTTTCTGTTCTACAATTGAAAATTAACTAGTGGCTGACTAATTCATTTTGTTTATTCACACCATTTCGAAAACTCTGTATTTTAAGGACAAAACATGGAAACTAAGAGATCTGAACACGAACGACTCTGGATCTAAAAAATGTTATTAGCCAGTAGCTCATTAACTAATTTATGTATTTTCACCAAATTATATATATTCCCCATTTTTAAATCAGCCCATTATCTTTTTATACATTGTGTTCCATGATCGGCACATATCAGACATCATGTACCTCTATTGTTATAGCTGTGATAGGCCAATATAAGCAGAGTTGGCTCAATTGATATGTCAGCTTTGATAAGTTTCTCATTATTAATTGTGCAGCACCGACAGAGAAACAGCACATATGCTAAATACAGATATGTTAATGCCCTGAGCAAACTGTTATACTGTAATATAGCAGGGTGCTTTATTATATTACATCTACACTGAGCAAGCATGAGGTTCTTGCAGTTTGCTTCCCATCTTTACAATGTTTAAGATACTCGGTGGGTGAGCAGATCAAAACCTCTCCCTCTCAAATCTGAGACGAGGCATGAATTCTCAGTTTTGATCATCAAATCCAAGCCTATGCTCATGCTCTTTATCATAAAAGCCCATAGGGGGATTTAATTTGGCAAGTTGTGTTCATGAGCTGCCATCAACCAGAATCGGGGGAAGACATTTTATTTGCCTGACATTGTCTAACAGCCACCATCATTTCTGATTAATCTGACGCTGCTCGAGGATTTATCTATCTGTGCGCTCCGTGTGGTGCAGCTCAATAGGGAGAGAAGAGAACAAACACTGCCAGGGTTTCTGCTTTCACTCCCACTGCATATAATTCTTACTACTTTGGATAAATGCCAACACCAAATGGTGTGTGTGTGTGTTTTTGTGTGGATGAGTAGCAGTTCTGACATAAAACAATAACAGCTGGGGTTTTAAGAGAGACCAACCTTTTTTTGTCATGTCTTCCTTTTTCTTACTCTCAGGTTATTGCTAAGAGGCTTGAGCACCCATGGCTAACATTATGACCAGCAAATATCAGAGGAGTCCCATGGGTCTGCTTAAGTAGCTCATTTAGCTCAAGGTTAAGTTAGCTCAAGGTTATGTTTGGGTCTCCACAGGCTGGCTGTCTGCAGAGTGTGAGGAGGAAAACTGCTGATGGGCCTGTCAAATGTCAGAACGTATGCTGTCTACTGACGGGTGAGAAACGGAGGGGGATGAATGTGAATTGGTGGGAAATAGTGTATGTTTGACAAAGTGTAAGTGTATGTAGTTGTTCCTGTGCATGCATGTGTGTGTGAGTATGTCTGCGAGGGGCTGAGCTGCAGCAAAGGAAGCAGTAACACTGTGCACAAGCTCCTTGGCACGCCAGAGGCACGCTGACATTGATCCAGCAGACCTCTCCCCATCAGTCTCCCTGACAGAGGTAACTGGATTGTTCATAAAAATGGAAATTGAGCCATGTTATTCTCATGCACACAGGCAGACACTCAGCACACAGATGAATTCATCCAAAAACAAATGGACCTGCACATGGGTCTGCACCAAACTAGCACAATTCATTAATACTAAGCCCACAACATCTCCCAACAATACAGGGAAATCTATAGTGCTATAGGAACATAAATGCACACATACTAACATTTCCTCCACCAGTGGGTTCCTCTGTTATCCAGGCGACGGAACACATCAAACAGAGGCAGAGCAAATAAACAGAGGCAGCTGGGGGAAGGGGACGCAGGGTGAAGGAAGTAAAGCCCTTTCCTGATTAACAGTGTGCCGTCACGTGTGTGGCGATAACACTTGAAGAGGCTAACATTTCAACAGAGCACGGCCGTGGAGGTGGGTGGGGTTGATAATCATGGCAAATATGCCACAAAATGTAATTAGTTCTCCTATATGCATCGTTTGTTAGCTTAGCAGCGTTCTGTGTCACACGCTAATTACCCACAACCACTGTGGTCATGTGACAATTGCTCACACCGCACAGACACTGAGTGCGCTGAGGCCCATTCATCATTATTTCAAAAGCTGTGGCAGGCACGGGTTACACATTCATGTTTATTTAATCAGAAAGTTATCGCACACGATGAGGAGGTTTTTTTGGAGGAATCATCACAACTTGGTTAATGCTTCTGTTTTACTGCTTCATCAGTGAGGACAAAGTTGGAAATCATCATCTCTAAAAATAGCTTGATACTTAATCAATTTAGCTCACCCACTGTTTGTCTCCTTCAGCATGAAGCAGGCTGAGCTGAAAGGCAGCAGATGCTATTGATTTCTCTCTTTCTTTTTTAAGAGTGGGGGTAGGGAGGCACCGAGGAGGCACGGCTAATGATGGACATTTTCAGAATGGCTCCATGCTTTTACAGGGAGCCGTGTTAATGATGACTTCAGTCTGATGAGTTACAGTATGTAGTTATGCTGGACATGGTGTAACCTTCAGAACAGAGGAGGCACAGACACCCGGGGCTTCAGGCAGCGTAAGCAGCGACGAGTGGGATACACAAGCTGGTTTATAATTGGTACCGGATATTCCCATCTTGTCTGTGTCTAAGCCGAGCGTGACACGGGCACTGATATTTACTTCACAGCACTAATCAGATGCACTGTTGCCTCTGTTTGCTTTAATGTGTAAATATTGATGTAGTTTGTGAAAAGAGGAGGGAATACAAGGCCAAATCCAGAAAGGGCTGCATGTTATTTTTTTTATACCATTTTTAAATCCAACAGCATTTTTTTATTCAGGTGAATAATAAATTTAATACACGACAGGAAACAAATGCATCTTTAGAAAGATATGAACTGTATGTTTATTTATACATACATAGGTGGGGCTGACAAGAGAAGAGACAAAGGGGCCATAAGTGGGGTTTTAGCCTACAGGTCTGCATGTAAAGTGGGTCAACTATGCTCCTGGAGAGCTTGACAAGCTGTGAGAGGAATAAGGCAGAGCACTTGATAATTAGCAAGAAGAGGAAGGCCTGTTGGAGGGAGAGGGGGTGCAGGAAGAGGTGGAGTACAGATGAGAGAATGTGGGAGAGTTTAACTCGAACAGCAGGTTTCAACCAGAGGTGTTTTATACGAGGCAGTTTTCAGTTTGGTTCTTTCCCTCTATGCTAACATGCAGTATGCACCCCCCCTGTATTGTTTTACCTCCTATTTCTGTACTCGCTTGTTAGTATTTTATTTTACAGATGTACTAGACTGTAGCTCAGTACCTTTCGTGCATGGTGTTGTTTCATATTTGTTTTTGAAATAGTCTATCAAATGAGGGTGCAACATTTCACTAAAGCAAAGTGATGCAAAGTGTTACTCGCTGATTTTGACCTTTTGAGCAGCAGCAGGGCTGTCTGATGTGAGTGCAGTCAGAGTACAAGAGAGGGAAATGGCTCGAGAGGCAATCTTTTTCATGTTTGCTGAGGCAATTCTTTTATTCTCTAAACCGAGGTCTGCGCCTGCATCTCGATTGGCTGGCTTTCAAACTCAGTTTTGGCTTCGAGTCAAAAGAAATACTGATGGCAGACGACTTACTTTTGGTTTAAAAACAGAAATCCAAGACTTAAATTAAGATGAATGATTATAATAGATAGAGTAAA
The DNA here is from genome assembly GCF_024713975.1 of Paralichthys olivaceus. Classification (NCBI taxonomy): domain Eukaryota; kingdom Metazoa; phylum Chordata; class Actinopteri; order Pleuronectiformes; family Paralichthyidae; genus Paralichthys; species Paralichthys olivaceus. The sequence goes on from NC_091093.1 coordinate 26,527,049, forward strand.
ATACAGTTTTTAGGCTACATCCACGGTTTTAAAACACATCACTGTTACAACGTTTACACCTGCCGTTCACACTACTACCGACTTTTCGAGCGCCTAAAAATACTGCTGGTCCCGTTTTACTTTTAAAACCAGGAAAAACTGAGATGTTGAGATGCCATGACAAAGTCGCATGCATTCACTTCCTGATTAGTTCTTATCAGTAACGACTTGACATGTGGTGAAGCCAAGATGCAGTTAACACCCTGTCCGTAACACTTTCACTTTGTCGTCAGACTTCATGAAATCCCTTTTTCTTTTTTGTAGCATTTTCTATAACTACAAGCAACAAATACAGAGCAGATCATTTGCTTCCTGTTTACACACTCATGACCAGTGTGCATGAAATGTCATGTTATATGTTTCAGCTGTGTAAGTATGGAAGGAGGTTATCACAGAAACTTGGAGTAGTATGGATGTAAGCCACAAATACAATATATTCTGCTAATAATGTGTCAGTGGTCAGTGGCAGAAAGAAAAATGGTACAAAAAGGTCTAGTTTACAAATTTACATGAGTTGATGTCTTTTCATTCTGTTGGGAAACTCGTACTGTGGAGCAATATCCGTTCCCAGCCATCAGTAATCAGGCTATTTCCACAGCAGAGGGAGAAAGATGCAATCCTAATACCACTGTAAGCAGGGGGCTCAGCTGGAGTTGATGTGTGTGCCTTTTGTGTGGGTGTGTGCACGTGTGTGTGTGTGTGTGTGTGTGTGTGTCCTTTCCTGAAAGCTCAGGTGCTCTCATGCGAAGTGTGAAGAGGGTTATGTGAGGCAGAGAGAGAAAGAGTGAGATAAAGACTTAAGAGCTCACCCGGAGAAAGCTGTAGCTGCAGAGCGAGCTGAGGCACAGGGAAGAAGTCACTGATGCTTCAATCCAGGCAATATACATGAGCTTATAAGAGACCACACTGCCTCAGCTCCTTCGGAGAGTCAATTCAAATGTCACATACTTCATCTTCTCTGTCCTGACAGGCTTATTTTCCTCCACTAAGGCCGTATAGAGTTTATTGGTTTGCTACTTTTACTACATCACAGATTCCAACCCACCATCCACACGTTTTAGATTGTAAGTGTGTCACAATAGAGCTGCAACATTCAACTGACTCATTGATTATTAAACCAAAAGAAAATTAACCAGCAGCTGTTTTTGTGGGTTGATTTTTTGGCTGATGGACAAAACATCTTGAATATAGCAAATGGGCCTTTTCACTGTTTTCTCCTGGAATTTTGGAACATATACTTTATTGTGTGTTTATTTGTATCTATATTCTATGTAAAGCACTTTGAGCTGCATTTCTTTTATGAAAGGTGCTATACAAATAACGTTTATTATATATTTTTTTATTATTACCGTAATCTCTTGTTGGATTATATCGTTTATTATCGCTGCGGTTCAGGACTGTACTGTTGTGAATGATTGTGGTTTTGGTTGAATGTAATCAAACACATTGTGTCTGAAGTCATTGTGAACTGTTTCTGTTTTACACCAAAACCAATAATCACGTGTTGTGAGTGTCTCTGCATCATAAACCTTTGAGTGGCTGTTTTACTGCAGAAAGTAAATATTTTATCCGTGGAAATACTACCGCTAATTATTTGTATATAAACATAATTTCTAAGAGTCATGGTTGTTTCAATAACCGGCAGATTTATTAACAAAGAAGAATACTTAGTTTCTACCCTGGTAAAGATTAATCAGTGAATCAACAGTTCAAGTACATAATGTGTAGTATCTTTACTTTTGATTAAACCAGTGCACGTGCAAAGTCTTTCATCTTTTTGCACAAGTCATCTGTTCATTTTCTCATTTCGCTCTCGGCCTGCGGAGGCTCCAGTTCCAGCCCCATGGGGAGCAGGCAATCTCATGTGAAAAGCCTTTTCAAGTGGCGCACTAGCCAAATACACCAATTTCACAATGAAATCTGTGCTGGAAAACGAAGGCTAATATTAAGCCGCCAGTGACTAAGAGCTCGATGAAAGCAGTAAAACTGACAGACCTTATTATCCTTATCACTTCTGGGCTTGTGTTCTCCTCTGTAGCTGCTTGGTGTTTTGTAATAATGAAAAGGAGAGAATATGTTTGACAGCTGGTGAACTCAGTAAGCCTGCTCAATGAACCTGACCAGAGGGTCGGACAGATTCTCTGAGTCTGATCAGCTGTTTCAGACTGGTTATGGTTCGAATGATGCTGAGCCAAACTGCTTTGACCTTTAAACCAACTGTCTAATGTGTTTTTGGCAGCGTTTTGGAAATAACTGAGTTGTCAGGCTACTGAAAAACACAACAGGCTGAGACAGCACACAACGACAACAACAATAAAATGAATGTTTTTTAAACTAAATAAATAAGGCAACTACATCTGTATTAGGTGTTTACATATTTTGATGATAATAGAAGATAATAAATATGAAGATTTTACATTTTTCCATGAATAAACTTTCCAGATTTGTGTTTAAGGAGTTTAAAGAGACCAAAAAAACAGATCTAAAAGAATGCGCCCATGGGACCATTACAGCTGGATGTGTAAATAAGCAACTGTTTGCTGACAAGTTTGACTTATAAAGTTCAGCTTATCAGCTCAAAAGGTGAAGATGTGTACAGTTGATAAGGACCCTGTGGAAAAGACATTGAGGTTTCTCTTTACACCACAGGAGATGAAAACATCCTGGAGTTTCCACAGAGCACAATGGAGGAAAGCTGATGGAGATCAAGCTGAGCAAGTCCAAAAATGGCTTAAAGGAGAGTGTAATCACATGCCAGTTAAACACACACAGTCCTCCCACAACACAACGACTGCTGCTAAAATAAACATACACTTGTATCCTCTTCCCCCCAACTAATCCACATCTTCTAGTTCACCCAACTCAAACACCATATTGACTCCATCTACTTCTCATTTAATCTCTGGGTTACAAACAAAGGAAAAATAAACTAGGAGACAATAAAGGAAATGTGAGACAAGCTGGTCGGATCAAATGAAACTGTAGGAGAATGATGTCCGACATAAGGGAGCCACAACAGAGTGAAGGAATGTTTCTCAACTGACTGATCGATATCAGTCGCAATAAACATCTGAATATGAAAAAGAACACATTTAACATTTCCCTGAATATTCAAACAACACCAGAGGATGGAGAGTCCACGTTGGTTTAACTGCAACAGCCATTTGTGACACGATAAAGGCGACGATACAAGAGGGACTGAACATTTTCTATCTCGTTGGCAACATTTTATTGGAAAATCATGATTCAAGTAAAAGCAATGATTCTCATTGTAAAGCCCACATGAATGCGAGGCTGGCATAAAACCTACTGTAAACAGAGTGGTTTGACGTCCTGCCCACTGACAAAAATCAATAACAAATACCCCTTGTACACATCTGAGAGCTGAAACATTCAGTATATTGCTATTGTTAGATTTTTTTTCTGTCGAGCCAGAGAGCACACACACAGCCAGAACTGCAGAGTGAGCCACTCACAATCGCTCAATAATCCATTTACTTGCCTTGACTGTAATTTCAATCACATGGGCAGTAGGGAGATAAGTGGGAATCTGCCTGCTGAAAGCTGCCCGATGATTACACGAGTTGAAATTGAGGAATGGTTCTTTGGTCGTTATCTAAGAAACATCTGGTCCACTGCAGCGATGGAGAAAGAATAGGTCGTGGCCAGGTACAGGATTGAAATACAAAGCTCCTAAAATACTCCCTGAGTACTGAATCAAACCTCACACTACATCACTATCGCCTTTCTATCCAACAATTTTGACAAAAGCAGAAGTGACAGTTACGTTTCTTAATATTTGATATTCTGATTTGAAGTGAACAAGTCATCACCAATATTTTTGAAAGGTGCATTTTAAATAAAACATGCATTCTTTGTTATTTCCCTTTCATAAAGCGGAGGGGGATTCTGTTGCATTTCAAGCAGAAAAGACATATTGCTAGAAACAGTGATTTCACACCTCATTTCAAAATTGCAGCAACTTTAAACACATTCCATGAGGCTCTGATGATCTGTTTTGCTTATTTGAATGCGCTCGTGAGATTTTACACAAGACGCCGTGTGTGCAGTCATTTCTCTAAGAACTGTCTATGTGCCACAGTGAGCTATATTACCATATCACCATCTTTGCAGGCAGCCTCTTTTCCCTACAAACCATTACTTGCTGCTTCGCCTCATTAGCATTGCAAATAACACCTAAAGCAAGAACAGTGATGGCAGCAGCAGAAGGAAATAGGACAGAATTAACAAATATTGTAAGAAGCGTGAAACAAACGGAAGGAACAGAGTGTAGCAGTAAGTAGGTGGGTGACAAGGAGGAGGTGGCAACAGCAATATTACAAATCTGATTATACCTTAAACTCCACATTCTTAGATGACACCTATTTCTACCTCACTCCTCACATTAATCCCAATTTGTGCACAGTTCCCTCTGTCTGACAGGGAAAGCTCTAGTGTTTAGTTAAACTGCAGAAGCCCTGACTGTGACACATATTCACATTAAAGTTTTAAGGACAAGTCTGAGGTAAAACACATTTTCTTGTCAAACCATCGTCCTTACGGCTGAAAGAACCACGATATTGTCATTATGTGGAAATAGATTCAATCACCTACATGCAATAAGTGACCGAATAGCTGTTTCTTTGGGTTAAATCGTTATTGTGGATCTAGTCTAGAAAAAACATTTTCCTACAACTTATGGCAAATTCCTGCAGTATGTGATGCATCATTAAGGAAGTAATGGCGGTGGAACTTTGGTGAGCAGCAATCAGAATCCAAAAATCATTTGATTTTGTATCATCACCAGTAATCATATCAATGTGAAGTTTTGACAAGTTAAAGGAGTTATTAAACTTTTAAACCAATAATAAAGTGATTTAAGATGAAGCGACGCTGCCTCATTGAACGGTTCTCATCTAAACTCGCCGGTGCAGTCACGTTATTCCTTCAGTCAATCTTAATGCTGTACACAGAGCAGGAATTTGTTTAACAGAGAAGGACATTTAATTTTTGAATACTGCTCTCTGCAGACTCGCCTCCAGCTTCTTTTATGACTTCTGTACTTAAACACCATGGCATTATCAACTTTAAAAATGTCTTTGGAGAGGCAGCAGAAATGGGTTTATGTCAAAGACACGGCAGTCTGCAATAAAATTTTCACAGGGGTCAATCTCTGTAAACGTGGTTGCACAGTCGACTGGATGCGGTGAGTCGAGCACAGATGAGCCGTAAGACAACCTTTATTTCAAAGTGAAAATAAACCAACCCTATGACACGGCTGCAGCCGGGTGCACACGGTGTTACAGTGAAACAAACAAACACAAAGGAAATCTAGAATGTGTTCACTTTCACTAAACGTCCGTGAGGTTGTTCCAATAGTAGTTCCATATTCTGGTGAATAGGCTTCTTCTTTTTTTAGGGATGACTTAGATGACAGGATTGACACCAGCCAATCTAAATCAACTGTAGAGCTTTAGTCAATTATCTAAGCTTAGCATGATGACTGACTGGAGCTAGCATGGCTGTTCTTACAAATCCTTCTGTGCCCAGATTCAATAAATGAGACACAATATGTTCATTATTTAGCTTTAAAGTTCATTTCAAATCCTATTTGTATGCTTCCTTTTAATGTTACAAATTGTTTTATTATTTTGTCCATCCATAATTATCCATAATTGTTTGTATTTAAGTATTCAATTACCAATTTCTTTTTAAAAAATATTGCTATTGCTTACAATCTTTTGAATTATGTAAAGCACACTGAATTTCCTTGTGTGTAATATGTGCAATATAAATAAACGTGCCTTCAGTTAGCATATAGCATAATTAATTTCTGTGTGAAAAAGCTAATGTTACTATAGTTCTAAAATAAGCAAGTAGGTTGTTAAAAATTACAAACTGCTAATTCACATCCTGTTTATACAAAGAATTAAAGAAAAACAAGAAAAATATTTCCTTTGTTATTTCATCTCAGAATTGGCAGCTATTCCAAACCACACACTTTTACCTTCACTCTTGAATGAGCTGTGCTACGGGGTAATAATGCTCCTGGTACAAAAATAATATGTGCACAAATCAGGGGGTAATGGTCTCTGTGTTCAGAAATGAAACACTATAGAGAACGAGGCCAGGAGGAAGAAAAGGGCAGACGGTGTTCTAAGTGCCACAACTCATCATCTGGGAGAGTCAAGGTCAAGCCCCTGTGTGTTTCCATGGTATTTCTGTTTAGCTTTTACCTTTAGAAACGGAGCCTGAATGATGCCCTGGATTGGTTTGGCAAGCCCTTTAGTTAAAATACACTATGTATTACTCATCACTATCCATATCCCTTTTTTCCTCAATGAATAGTTTTCTAACTGGGTCCTCTCCGAGTGAGTCTGGCGATCATGTGGTCTGCCTGCATGTGGACGCCCCTCTCTCAGTGGGGGCAGCCTTAACTTGCATGCTTTGGCAGTGTGGCTGCAGCTCGGCTCGACACAGTGGGGGAAACACAAGGAGCCCTATAGTGCGGTAATGCAATATTCATGGTGGGGTGTGAGCAGAGCAGTTAAACACAGCAGAGTTGTGAGAAGACCTTCCAGCCCTCTATCAGGGAGCAGCTGCTGTTTGGGCTCGCTCCTCTGTCCAAAGCCCATCCTCTTGCTCAGGCATTGTCTCCGTCTTTCTCTGCCCTCCCCTGTTTCCTCTCTGCTGCCTCTCACTCAACCATTAATTTTTAATCACAACTTAAATGGCTGCCTTGGCTGCGGCTGTGGGGGCAGCAAGTCAAGGGCTCTTGCCTCTGGTTACAAAGTAGGAAATAAATTTGAAGAGATCAAGCTAAACATACGGGGAGAGAGAGGGCTGACGAGGTAGAAATGTGCAGGGAGGAAAAAAAAATATCAGCTTGCTGCCGCCATTACAGCTTAATTAGAATTTCAACTCTTTCATCTGGCAAATGCTACAGCAAATTGAGATCAAATTAAGATAAAGAATAGAATTTTTTGAGTTTTTTTGCGGAGGTCATGAGAAAGTAAGGAAGGTGGAAACGAGTGGATGTAGATAATGAGACAGTTGCTGAGGCTGGTCAAATGGCAGCTATACAGACTTACGCAGAGCTTAAACATGTAATTCACAAAGACAATTTAACTATTGTGATCAGATTATTATGGAAAAAGCTGGAAAATGTGTCAATAATTTGTCAATAAGTTGCAGCCTTAGTAAAACCACAAAGGTAGTAGGAGCATATATAAAAACAGCTTATGCAGTAAGAGTGTATTTAAGGTTGCATTACTCATTTATGAAGGACAAGGTTGCAGGGCTGTTGTCAGTGAGGTGACAGCACTCAGGTTTTCCCCTGCATTTTTTATTTTCCGTATTGGGGTGGTCTGACCCACTCGTGTAATGAGAACTAGAGTCACGGTCTGTTTGGAGTCCCGGGGCAACGCCGTGCAACCGTGCCCCTGGATCACTGCTCAAGCACACAGGCCTCTACACAGCCACTGTTTGCTCTGACTTCACTTGGACTGTTAAAGTCAAGCCTTGTTGACACATCTGTGCTGTCTGTCCCCGAGGCTAATGGCTATTACATCTGTCTGCTGCTTTTCAGAGGGAGAGGAAAACTACCAGAATCAAATGCTCCTTTGAAAACAGACAGAGTGAAAAGGCTGACAGCTGATGGAGAGCTGACAGCCTCCTCTGAGGGGGGAATTACTACTGTTGGTCTTTCTCACAAGTGCAGCAAGGTGATTACATTGGTGAAGATGTGTTTTGAAATAAATGTGAATGGCCGTATGAGTAGCAGTGTGTCAATGTTTATACAATATAAACTGAACTGTACAGAACGTAGTTCATGGTGCTGTTGTATTCGATTAGATTCAATTTATATAAAGGAGTAAGTCCAAATAACAGAAACACCTCAAACACAACATTATAACCTTCATGTTAGGGTTTATTGTAGGACTGTTGTATTAGGGTATATTGTATTAAAGCTGCAACTGATAATCATTTTTATAATTGACTTGTATATTCCACACAATGTTACGAAACAGTGAAAATACTGTCAGGGTGATGTGATGTCCTGTTTTGACTGTCCAACCCTAAGATATTAAAATATATCACATTAGCCAAAGAAAGAGAGGAGTCATTAGCAAACATGATTGTTTGTTTGACTTTTATGTAAAAGTGAGTGCAAAAACATTCACTGGCACTTTTCACCCTTTAAGTGACTCATTGGCCGCGTTGTGCAGTTTAACTTCCTCACCCCTGTCAGCTACTTGAACTGTGTAAATAATCCACCTATTGATCCTCAATTTCTAACCTGAGAAATTCATAATATCGAGGCAGTGGAAAGACTGCAATTATGCATATACAGTATATATGTACACAATGCCTAACACAGTAATCGCTCACTAATCAAGGACATAGATCACATTGCAAAGCATATCTGTCTGCACCCCCCCTCTCAGTGCTGACTCAGATTGATGACTGTGACAGGCTTAGCTTAGAGACAAAGACAAAGGCAGAGAAAACTGAAAAACAGTCTCCAATTCTCTTTTCACATCACACATTTCTATTTGTACACAGTCTGTAAACAATATCTAAATATGAATAACAGTGCGATTCTTGCTGCAATTGTGCGTCTCCATCAACGGACACAGACAGGATACCAGTATAAATGAAGAATGTGGGATTATAGCACAAACTGTGGTGTGTTGCCTGCTTTGGGGAGAAGAGCGGTTGAACACTGCTGAGCTATTAGCAGCTGCTTTTAGAGATCGCTTATAAAGTGGAAATGATTGTGTTACAAAACCGATGTTGTGAAATCCACTGATCTGAGTGCATGAAACAGGCATCCCTCTGCTTCATACACTTTCATCCATGTTATATTCCCCAAGATTAAATCTATTTTATTCTCAGGAGTGTAATCCCCTCAGGTCTCATCAGAAAAACTAGGTTCTGCAACAAATCAGTACAGGACAGAGTAAGCTTTTCACACGCCTATATTTAATGCCTTCACCCACACAGACAGATACAAGCTATTTAAACCAGGGTCACATGGAGCGTACGGACGTAAAATATACATTCCAATGTTCCCAATTAAATGTTCACTTATTTAAATAGTAATTATAGCCGCAAGCGTGGGTTCAAGCCCCTTTTCGCTCAACAGAAGTTAGCAGCTAAACTGGCCGACATTAAAGCTAAGAGCAGGTGGCAGGCTTCACAAAACCCAGCACAGTCACTTCAGTTAGTTTCTTTCTGTTTAAAGGAGTGAGAGCGATCACACACTTGTTTCATCATTACGGAGCCTGCAGCATTTCCATAATTGTGTCATTTTTCCCCTCTTCATTGGATTTGAACAAAAGTGTGTGTATGTTCAGAAGATAGTGTTGCATGTCTCCAATGAGTTTATGGAGGATTGCTCGCAGGAACCCTGAGTTATGAGTAAATATGTGACAGGTCACGTTCAACAATCAATGTGAAGATTCAGATTTTGGTTAAACTTTTATCTAAAAGCATGATCACGGATTTCGGTGAGATTCAGTCCATGAGAATTTGAGGTATACATTTTAGGCATTTGTGACGCCCCCGATGGATCCG